>NC_056680.1:103525991-103856491 GCF_018350215.1 Panthera leo | reverse complement strand
ATAACGCTGGAATCATTTATGTGAACTGTCTTAAATGTATTCCTATTAACTATGCAGTATGAAAATATGCATGTATATTCTTAAATATGTCATTATAATTTTGTAAGTTTTGCCTAATTAAAATAATATACTATGTGCATAATATCACAGACTTTTGAAGTGCTTGCTCTTGAACCACTTAGAAAAGCGTGATTATAACTTATAGATTTTTGTGATTTTTGTCACGCTTTTGTTGTCATTTGATTTTTTTTTTGGTCTGGTACAAAAGGAAAACCTTAGAGCTACTCTTGTCCAAATCTTAACAGAATTTACACTCCCCCCCTCCCCATTTTTTAGGAAAATTTGAAATTATGCGGGTTAATTTCGTATGAATAGACATGACTATTTAAAATTATAATTCGTTCAGTAATGTAGACTGAATTAATTTGGAATCTGTGATAATGTGAGGGGTGATGAAAATTCTGAAATGAAATGCATCTGGTTTAAAATCCTGTTTCTGGCACTTTCTACTGTTGCTACCTTGGACAATTTTCTCAACCTCAGTATGCCTCAATTCGCTCATCTGTATATCACGGATTTCCTGTCAGCATTAGGTAAAATATGTATGTGAAAAGCTTATGATGGTCCTTAAAAAGAATAGATCTCTGTAAAAAGGAAAGGAGTAGGGTAACATGGTGTCTCACTATATTCACTTACTATCACTTTCAGCAGCATAATTTTTTGAACTTCTGTGGGACATTGGGCTCCTCTTGAGACTTCTGTAGTCTTTACTTACATGCCAGCATATGCACTCATCACTCTTCGTGCTTGGGGTTCCCAGATATCCTATGTGTGATATAATCACTTAGTGGAACCAGTTGTCTTAGACTCTTATGGATAATTAGCCCTCTTCAAAAGGTTTTCGTATTTCAAAATAAACACATGACAGCTTCATCAATGTTATTTTTATATATGTGTAGTGTAGTATCAAAATCTTTAATTCTGCTAATTCCAATGAACTGTATAATCTTCAGCTGCAAACAGTTGTAACAAGTGAATCAAATTTTTCTCTACACTCATACCCAGCTTTTAAAATCTCTAATTCTGGGGGTGCCTGGGTGGTTTAGTCAGTTAAGTGTCCAACTTCGACTCAGGTCATGATCTCACGGGTTGTGTGAGTTTAAGCCACACGTCGGGCTCTGTGCTGGTAGCTCAGAGCCTGGAACCTGCTGCAGATTCTGTGTCTCCCCCTCTTTCTGTCTTTCCCATGCTCATGCTCTATCTCTCTCTGTCTCTTAATCATAAATGAACGTTAAAAAAATTAAAATCTCTAATTCTGCAATGTTTCCTCAAGTAACAAACACTCTTCCTATATTGTACCGATTTAGATCTCATTTTGTATATGATAAATAATTAGTAAATGAAAAGTATGTTTTAAATATGCATAGGAACTTAGGAGAGATAAAACACATAAGTAGCCTTGTTTCTTCTACAACCAATAAACAATACAGTTGAATGTTTTAGAATGACAATTAGGAATATGATCTAATGTACGAGTGCATTTATACTGTAAGCATACTTATTTAAGAAGATTGGTGAAGCCTATTAGAATTAAAAAAAAATCTTTATTTTTGTAATTAAATACATTATTAGTTTTTCTTGTTATGCAAATGGAACAACTTTGTTGACTGAGCACTAATATTTTCCTAATGCACTATGGAGTAATAAAATTTAGAGCATGATGTAGTCTAAAACCAACGTAAATAAAAACAACTTAGTCATGTATCATACTAAGTCATTACAAATGAAAAGAGCATCTGTATTGTAGAATTTTCTCCAAGGAAAACTAGAGAACTTACCTGATCATACACATATGCCTATTCTGACCATTGTTACTGCTAAAAAAAAGTGCTTCTTTTTTAACTATGTTTATAAAAGTTGTTCAATTAGGCTTTCAAATTTAAACCAGAATATAGATGTATGTTAAATGGAGAAACAGAGAGGGTGTTTTTTACATCATTTGCTGGTATGTTTAACATTATTCCTTTCCTATAGCACTATTTTCCCAAAATTATGAATGTCATTGTTAATATGTGTGCATGGTGTTACTCTTGATTTGCTAAAATGAATGATTTAAAGAGGACCATCTGATTTGTCACTTTTTATACTGACTTCACATATCGATAACATAAATATATGTTCATATTTGTCAATTCTATCCTTGTGTACTTTTAAAAAACATGAAAATATTACTCAAATCACCTAAATAATGGTGACACAGGTGTGCTCAGTGAATATTCAAGAACACATGGTTTGTATATATTTTTGTATGTGCTTTATTTCTACAAAAAGTAAGTAAAAATAATAGGTATTTCTATTTTAGTAGTAAGAAGATAGTGCTAACACTTATGTCTTTTTCCGTTTATCTTAATAGGACAAAAATGGTTATATTAATATTATTAATATTGTACAAACTTTGTTTTAAAGTTTATTTATTTTTGAGAGATAGACAAGGTGCGAGTGGGGTGAGGGGCAGAGAGGGAGACCCAGAATCCGAAGCAGGCTGATAGCTCAGAGCCTGAGGCGGGGCTTGAACCCACAGCTGTGAGATCATGACAGAGCTGAAGTTGGATGCTTAACTGACTGAGCCACCCAGGTGCCCCAATATTGTACAAACTTTTAATCATAACTGTGCATTAGTTCTGATAAATGCTTCTGTTATTGCCTCGGCCCCCTTCTGCCTGCACGTTGCTGACACTGTATTTCAGGATGGCTGAAGTAAATTTTCTGATAAGTTTTAAAAATATTAGTCTTTTAAGCAACATTATAAATTAAATACGAGTGGATGATATATTAATTGAGTTAAAATTTAAATCCTGTTAACAGTTATTTCTCAGGGTCATTCAGAAGAATGATACATGCTTGATTATCTGTTGAGATGATGTACTATTTCTATTTGTAATTTAATATTTTAATTAAAGTAAAATTCCACAAGTATCTGCTATTAATAAAGTTGATAAAACACAATGATGTGGAAATTAGGTTGACACATATAACATGTGATTTAACATCTGTTTGCATAAATAGTATCAGTATGCATTGTGAAATATGAACCACTTAAATTTCAGAGCAAAATTTTGTGGTTCTCCTGGAGAAAAAAAAAAGTAAGAAAATAAAAATAAAAACATACATGAGGTAAATATTTAACTAGTCAAAGAGTTGTGATTGGCACAAAGTTTCTAACTGAGGTTTCCAGATTGTCTTTGAAGTTTAAAGTTGGCATCAAATAATGTTACCTATTAGTTGGTTCCTTTGAGAGAGAATGTTTCAGACTTTGAAGTTAAAAGAAAATTCTCTGCCACTCATTCAGCTTATTTACATTGAAATAACATCTTGTGTGGAAACTCAACAGTGTTGTTTTAGTATGCATTTTAAACCATATTACAAATGCTGTGACTATATACCTACATAACCTAACATAGTGTAGCAGAATATTAACATTAATGGGGAAGTTTACTAAGTGGCTAGATGCAAGATAAACATACACAAATTAATAGTTATTTTTAAAGTGACAAGGCAAACCTAGAAAAGGGGAAAAAGTGCCTTTCTCATTATCTATGAAAATCACAATAGCAAACACATCAAATATATTGGGGTAAATTTAACAAGGAGGAAGCAAGACCTTATGAAAAAATAGGATTGTGTGATTGCATTCCATCAGAAGCCATAAAACATGACTTGAATAAGTAGGAAAATATGCCATATTTTGGATGGAAAACTTAATAACAAAAATGAAAGTAATTTCCAAATTAATAGACAAGTAGTGATATATTTGTAATGACAATACCAATAGATTTTTATAGACACCTGTACAGAATTACTTTGAAGATGATCATAAGGGCTGGTCAGTGCTTGCTAAGTGTTTGCATCATTACACCTTTTCAAGTATTATAACTGTTTTAAAAAATTTTACTTAATTTCAAAGAAGCACGAAAAATACATGTTTTAGCACAGTTCTTGGAAAGCAGTTGAAACATAATTGGGAGTATTACAATTACGATGATATAAATTTTATTTGAAAATAACTGATGGGTTGACCTTATATAAAATTTTGCAGTTGATGAAGTTTTGCTTAGCTATTTGCTGGTTCTTCCTCTGAGGCTTCCTTGAGCTCATATTTTTTGCTGCTCTTTTTTTCTCAAATGACTCTCATATTTCTTAGAGCTTCTTATTCCATCAGTTCAGTGCATACTCTAGTCCATTGTTTCTAAAATTTTTTCTTTCCATCCAGGTCAGGAAAAATCAGGAAGGGGAGTAGAGAACACTCCATCAAATGCGTATTTATTTGTAAATTATATAACAGTTCTTCTGTTATATATTTGAGTGATAAATACAACCACATTTTCAATGAAAGCTTCAAAAATATAAACTTACAGACTAATAAAATGTACCGCCCAAGGCCTACAAATTGTGTTACATTTATTTATTTTTTATCAAGACATTCCCAGAAGAGTAATGAAGGCCATCTGTGATTTGTAAAGCATGAATTTAATTGTGATTTCTTCTATATAGGGTAGCCTCATTTTCTTACAAGTTGCAAATGACTTGTTAATGGTATTGGGGATTGGGTTTAGGATTTTTAGAATATTACTGTGACTCTTGAACATTTAATATTTTTCTTGCCCTCCTAGAGGCAAGAGTTGTGTGTATGTATGCTTTTGTTTGTGGGTATGCATGTGTGTATATGTATACATTCAAATATATTTCTAAAATTTAAAGTGTAATTTTCTTGAAAATATTTTAATTCCTTAAAATAAGTATGTTTTTAATGTTTTGCAAAACCCAAGGTTGGGCATTGCAGCCATAAAACAAACAAGAGCAAAAAACCCTTGCGACATTTTTTTTGAAGTTTAATCTTTTTAAAAAACAGCACACTGCTAAATCCTCTAACTTCTAGATATAAAAATGTTTAATTTATGTTATACATATTTGAAACTGTTCTAGAGGACAAAAAACGCCAAAGACAATGATAGTATTTATGAAGTGTATAATTTATTTCATTGTTCCTGACATTTAGAAAAATAAATCCTGTTTCTATTCCATTTGTGGCTTATTGCCCCTTAATATATCATTTTTTTTTAAAGTAAACTTCTAGTGCAGGATGCTCTGACATAAAGAATTTGCTTCTATTTTGAAGAAGCCAAAGATGGCCTGTGTGCTTTTATATGATAGTAGGTAGAGTGGGTGGGATGGATGTTAAAAATGTCTCACTAGCAGAGACTTATGTTTCAAGTGATTTTACGAAGATGAGCCCCTCATTATTGATTCTTAGGTCTTAGGCAGTGATATTAAAGCTTACTGGAAAATTAAGCGAGCTTAAATACTGGTACAGACCCCTCAGCAATACTGCTTTTCTATTCACGCTGAGGATTAGTTAAGAGATTGACCTGAATTAAATCCTTAAATAGTATTGCCTGATACAAAGAAGCAGTCAGGAGAGAAGGAAGTGGATATTTACAAGAGAAGAGATTTTCACTTTCCTTTATATCTGGTCTGAAAGGCGTCACTAATGATCATTAATTCCTGAGCAAAAGCTTGATGTGGATATGATTCTAAGCCAAGAGGACGCTATTCAGTTTGACTTCATAAGAAATTCTCAAGTGAATTAGGCAGGGCAATAATGACAAGTGGTTAGATAAGCTCTGAATTAATGACTATAACTTTTTAGGTTTTGAATAAAATTCGTCTGTATGTATCGTCTTTACTTTTATATTAAATAAGAAAATGACAGGAGTTACACCCATGTATCTTGGTCTCACAAATTTCTTTATCTCTTACCCTTTGTGCTTTACTGATTTTTATGGAAGTCAAATATGTTAAAATATAATTAAATAAATGAAAACCTAACTTAGATCTTCATGCACTTGAAAATTCCTGTTTCTCTCATATGTGGAACTTGAGGAACTTAACAGAAAACGGGGGGGGAAGAGAAGGGGAAAAAAATAGTTACAAACAGAGAGGGAGGGAGGCAAACCATAAAAGACTCTTAAATACAGAGAACAACAGGGTGGGGGGGGGAACTGATGGTGGGGTGGGGGAATGGGAAAATGGGTGATGGGCCTGGAGGAGGGCACCTGTTGGGATGAGCACTGAGTGTTATGTGTAAGCTATGAACCATGGGAATCTACCCAAAAAACCAAGAGCATGCTTTACACACTCTGTTATTCAACTTGACAATAAATTATATTAAAAAATAATTTAAAAATTAAAAAAGAAAAAAGAAAATTCCTGCTTCTTCCAATTCCCTTCTTCTTTTTCCACATACTTAAATCAGTTTTTGAAAATGGAATCTAAAATTCATTGTGTTTTTCTTCCTGAACTTTCCAAAAATTGAAATCATTGTGCATTGGATAATATCATTACTGGATTGAAAACTTATCTGCACATTTAATTAGCTTTCATTTATTTCTGTTCTTGTCCTTTAAAATTTTTGAAAAAGAAAGGTATACATAAGGAAATAACAACAAATCTGTATTAGATATCCAAGGCAAGGTGGTTAATGAACATTAAGTGTGAGTCTTTTCATTCTGTTTCACTTAGAATGAATAAATAAATAAAAGTAGGGGGAATTTGCTTTTGATGAATTTTTTTAATGTTTATTTTTGAAGAGAGAGAGAGACAGAGCATGAATGGGGAAGGAGCAGGGAGAGAGGAAGACACCGAATCTGAAGCAGGCTCTATGGTCTGAGCGGTCAGCACAAAACTCAACTTGGCTGGAACTCATGAACCACGATATCATGACCTCAGCTGAGGCTGGACACTTAACTGAGCCACCCAGGCATCCCTGCTGTTTATAAATTTTTATGTCTGAGTTTTTGTACTTGAAACATGAAGTCTAGCTTTTCCACATGACTTTTAAAAAGCCTCAGGGGTTCCTGGGTGGCTCAGCCAGTTAAGTGGCTGACTGTTGGTTTCTGCTCAGGTCATGATCTCCTGGTTCCTGGGGTTTGAGCCGCATCGGGCCCTCGGTTGGCAGCAAGAAGGCTGCTTGGGATTCTCTGTCTCCTCTCTCTGACCCTCCATACCTCGTGCTGTTCTCTGTCTCTCTCAAAATAAATAAATAAATAAATAAATAAATAGCCTCATATTATTTAATGGGTACATAATATTCCCTTTTGATTATTGTTGTAATTTTTGACAATTATTTTTATTTTTGATCTTGAAACATTGTATCTTTGGTTTTAGACTATTTCATTAGTTTAAATTTTTAGAAAGAAAAAAAATGGAGTACCTTGTGTTATCATGATTTCCATATTCTTCAGTTTTTACTTATTTTTTTAAATCTAAATTTCATTTCTCTGAAACTTTTTCTGATTGATTCCTCAAAGACCATTTTTTTTTAAGTTCACTTTTCATTTTGTGTGTTATAGGTCTCTTTGTCACTGCCTTATGTTTTTACATTACATACTAGAAGGATTCTTTGCAGTTTTTCTCATGGCTGATGGTTTCAGGATCATTAATCATTCTGCTTTAGTGTTTGTTTTGCTTAAGGAGTACATACTTTGCCATTAATTTGGATGACCCGAAATACTTATTCCTCTTCAGTTTCTTCTTTTTTCTTCTTGTTGTCTTTCCATCTTGTCCATTTAGCTTCATTTCTCCCATGGTGGTCCTTTTCTATTGCATAAAGACTGTAATTCTTTTGTTCATTCAGAGACACCAGTTTTATGTCGCATTTTTCTGTTTTCCAGTGATAATTTCTTAAACACAACAAAATTTTAATTGACCCATAGCTGTCTTACTTTGGAGTCAGGATGCTCTGATAAATTGCGGAGATTCAAAAACTATAGCCCACAGGCCAGACCTTGCCCACAATCTGCTTTTGTAAATAAAATTTTACTGGCACTCAGCCATGTCCATTTCTTATTGTCTGTGGCTGCCTCTGCACTGTAATGGAGAGGTGAATACTTATAACAAAGATTGTATAAGCTAAGAACCATAAACTGTTTACTATTTGGTCCTTTACAGTAAATGTTCACTCACCTATGGTATAGTGAAAATTTTTGAAAAATTTTGTTATGTTTGCTTTTGACTGTCTACCCATTTCCCCTCCCTAAGAACTTTCAGTATTTTTTTTACGGGAATTATAGCTTCCTCATTAGATACAGTTGGGAGATAAAGCAAGTACTCCACACTGAGCAAATAACCTTGGCTAGTTCATTCAGATGTACCATTCTTGGAATTTGTATTTGAATAAGTTGCATTTTGTGGTGAGGCTCTGGTTAGATTGTCTCCACCATAAGGCTTGCTACAGATACATTAAGGGAGAGCAGAAGTGGTCATAAACACAGGGAGATAGAGCTTGGAGTTAGGAGTCAGATTATTGAAGACTCATATACCATGAAGAGTAGTTTGCAATGGGCAGCCATCAAAGACTTTTCAGCTGGAAAATGACACCCAGACTTATGGTTTAGGGCAGGCAGATTACTTTGCTGACCGTGGAAGAGCTTTGCTGTAAAGTTGAAAAACTCTTCCATTAACAACAGAATGATCAGCCATGACTCAGAATAATCCAAACCAGCAAGGATAAGAAACTTCAGTCAAGTGAAATGATGATGGAGCGATAGCAGCGTGATGTTGAGAGAGTAAAAGCAATGACAGATAAATGGAAAGGGTGAGATGAAGGGAGGGGGAAAGACAGTTGAAAGGGTTCTAGTCTGGGCGACTGTGTTTACAATGGGAAATGCACAGAGAAGAGTGCCTTTGTGACCAGGAGTTAATGGTTCACGTCAATGGTTAGATATACGGAGCTGAACGGTCTGAGACACTTAGATGAGGTTATAAGATGGATAGACCACCAATAAGCAGTAAAATTAAGAAAAAGCCTGTGGGGAAATGCCCTCCCACCCAAAGCAAGGATTAGGCACCCAAAGCAAGGATTAGGCAAAAAAGGGAAGGCAGCAAACAGGAAGATGATGAGACACCCAGAGAAAAGAAAGGGTGCAATGCCTTGTTACTTTATAAACTCCATTCATTTCATGTGGTCTCCTTCTGGAAGGTTAGAGTGTAGAAACAATTTTTCATTTGATTATATGAAAGAACAAAATAACTATTAATACCAACATTTGAGATCTAAAGTACTAGACCAAATAGGTTATGCCCTCTTTTTTCTAAATATATTCTTAAAAACAACAGGAAATACCTAGGCTGCTAAATTTACTAAGGATTTTTCTCTGTGAAACTTCTGCCCCTGTTAGCAGATAAAAGCCTCACCTTGAAGGTTTTCTGTGAAGTACATTACAAGTGTCACAATCAACTCATCTTTGGGTAGTATGTTTCCTCAGTTCTTAACAGAGAATAAACATATCTGATCTTCTTGCTTATACTCCAGAATTTTCTAGGAACAGGCAATGATGTAGTGTATATGGGGGTGGGATGGGGTGGATAACGTGTTTATTGGTATAAGAGAGAAGCAGTCAAACAATTTCCATAGTTGTCTATAATAAGAGATAACAAATACCGGTTTCCAAGTAAATTGGATGGAGTGCTGTCATTGATAATCAGAATAAGCTGCTGAGACAGTCAAACCTCAACATTTAGGTTGCAATCTAAAACTATATTTATGTATTGACTGATCTGTGCCCCATCAGGTTAATTAAGTACATATTCTTAAAGTCCCAAGAAGTAAAAGGTTCAAATGTAGTTTTATTTTATTTTGAGCTTATACATTTATAGTAGTAAGAAAATTATGCAAGTCTTGAGTTGTTTTCAGTGTATGTTTCAGTGTATGTTTCATTCTTTGTAATGAGTATTACTTCAGAATACAGTGGAATATTGAGTTGGAATATAATAGGTTATATTCATTATAAATTCTTTTTCAAGTTTTTTCATTTGTTTTGAGAGAATGAGCGAGCAGGGGAGGGGCAGAGAGAGAGGGAGAGAGAATCTCAAGCAAGCCCCATGCTGTTAGCACAGAGCCCGACATGGGGTGATCTCACCAACTTGAGATCAAGGCCTGAGGTTTAACCAATGAGCTACCCAGGCACCCCTAGGTTGTATTCTTTAAAAACAGTCAAAGCAGGGGGCGCCTGAGTGGCTCAGTTGGTTAAGCGTCCAACTCTTGATTTCGGCCTAGGTCGTGATCTCACAGTTAGTGAATTCACACCCTGTATGGGGCTCTGTACTGCACCCTGCAGTGTGGAGCCTGCTTGGAATTCTCTCTGTCCCTGTCTCTCTGCTCTTCCCCCACTTTCTCTCTCTTTCTCTTAAAATAAAAATAAAAATAAAATAAAATAAAATAAAATAAAATAAAATAAAATAAAATAAAATAAAATAAAATAAAATAACAAAACCTTAAAGTGGGAAGAGGTTTGTGAGTAGTCAACCAAGTGAAAAAAAAGTTCATTTAAATGTTTTTTTCTATAAAAATTGCCGAAATTAACAAATCAACTGTTGTTTCACTGATGTGTCAGTGACCATTGTCTACCACTTAGCATATGTATTCTATTTTTCATAAGTTTATAATATATGTTTGAGTCATATGTATGTACAATTGAATCTTAAAATTTTAAAATAAAGGTCTTTTGGTAAAAGCTTTTTCTAGACTATTAAATATGTCCTATTTTTATCAGTATTTGTCAGCCTAATATTCTTCAGCAAAAAGTTTTAAAGTTTTAGGAAAAATTTAAGGAGAAAAAAATCCCATGTTTTTAAATTTAATTTTAAATTTTCTCATACAGCAATGTTCCTTTGTTCTCTGATTAGGGAGATCTTATTTTATAAATTTTAATACTACTTGCTGTGCTAAAGCAGTTAATGAACCAACATATAAGAATTTGAAGGGCTTGAGTATGAAGCAAAGGAAGGAATTAGTAGTTCTTTTTTGAAACTCTCCCAAATCTGTACAATTGCCTTTACTTCCTTCTCCAAACCAACTGCCTTTACTTCCTTCTTTGTAAATGTTGCCAGTCAGAGGGTATCAGTTACAACTCAGTTCCCTTAAATAGAACATGTTATTATTTTATTATATGTTATTATTATATGTTATATATGTGTATATATTTTATTATATGTTACTTTATTTTCTCAACAATATTGGTTACCATATAAGACAGTCCCATCCTTTTCTGTTTTGTTTTTATTTTCTGTACAGTATAACAGTATTTGAGCTGCTCAATTTGATTTTCAACCCCAATTTGGTAGCTCGTATTATAAACCACTCAGCAGTTTTAACTCAATCGTTTTGACTCCGAGAAGTCAATGAATATTTAATTTGCCCCTTTTAGACTTCAGAAACTACCTTTGCTTATAATTTCTCAGTTCACAATTTGTGTCTCCTTGCCTCCTCTCATTGTGTCTCAATAAGACTTAATTTTCAAATAAATATTGAAGGAAAAATATCAATGCAGTCCAAAGATTTTATTCATATTTTAAAACATTTTAGTATTTGATTCTAGATACGCAAAATTAGATATACAAAATTACTTTGGCCAGCAAATATTTTTGATGCAAAATTGATCACCCAGAAGTCCATATCACATAAATCCTGCCTGTAAAGAGCTTGGAGAATACTTAGGAAGAAGTGCACACAAATGAATAATTATACACCGCGTGCCATGAGAGAAGTACAGATAAATGGCTGTTTAAAGGAGGATTCGGAGAGTCTCTAAAACAAAGGCATTTTTTGAGATGGTTCTTAAAAGATAAAGATTTATTTATTTGGAAAAGGAGACAAGGGGGTATATTGTCTTTCCTGCTGGACTGCAGTGGCCTCCTAACTGGCCTGTCCTCTTCCATTTCTGCCCTCCATATAGCAGAGTAATCATACATGCCCTTGCTTGAAATCCTGTAAAGGCGTCCTTTTCCCCTTACAATAAAAGCAGAAGCCCTTACAGTGGCCTGCAGTGGCTTACATAATTGGTTAATCATTCATCTTTCTGATCTGATGTCTTGTCTCATTCTCCTTTGCTCACCAAAGTTCCAGGCACACTGGCCTTTATGTTCAAACACATCACTCTGGGCCTTTGCACTTTGTTATTCCCTCTGCTTAGAAAAATGTGCCTTTGGATCTGTGGGGAACTGGCAACGTTTGGTAATTCCTGTCAGTGTTCAAATGTCACCTGTTCCGAGAGGTTTTCCTGACTTCCGATGTGTCTCCTCGCCCCGAATTACTGTCTGTTACACAGCTCAGTTTAATATGCCTCATAGCACTCTTGCTATATGAAAATCATTTTGTTTATGTAACTTCTTGGGGCTTGTCTGGTTTTCCTCGTCAGGCTATAGTAATAACAGCTGACATTCATTGACAACTTATTATTTTCTGGTACTCAGTTTGTCCTTATTCAGTGCTTAGTATTCACACCTTTAGTTTTCAGAACTACACTAGCAGTTGGTTATATTAGTATCCCCATTTTACAGATAATTAAATCAAGTCGCAGAAAGATTTAGAGACTCACCAAAGTGATCGAGTTGTGACTGGAATAAAGGCAAGTTGACTCCGCAGCCTGTGCATTGATCCACAGCTCCATGTTACCGTCCAGGAATTCTCTACACTGCATGCCCTCTCTGCCAATGTCTGGGAAAAAACATGCCTCATTGCCTGCACTTAAATAATTAAAAATTTTAAGCTTTCTAGGCCCTGAATAGTATTCGTGAGCATACGCAGCTTGTGTAGATGCTGAAGGGAAAACATTTCCCCATTGGTGGATAATGCCAAGCTGCTCTCAGGAAAGAAAATGAAGGAGTGGGGGGAGGTGTGCACAGGAAATATTGAATTCCTCAGAACTAAAATGTTTTTATGTTACGATGAACCTAGAAATCCAAACAAGTTACATTTCCAATGTTTTAGTATTGGTAATTAACTTGAAATTTATTATATAATCTCTTTAGAGCTCAGTGGACTATTTGATAGTGCTGATATTCACTGAGGGCAACCAGTTTGTGACCACTGCTTTGCATGAGTGATTCGGTGACACAATAGGGATAGCAAGCACCTATAGTTTCTTTAAGGGTTTAGTTTTTGTCACTTGGTTTGGAGAAGGGAGACAGCAAAGAAAGATATACATTAATATCCTATTGGCTTGCAAGTAACAAAAGTCAAACTGCCGTAGTTTTTATTTATTTATTTTTTTGTATTTAAATGACAGCTTACTATTTCATTAGCACGAACTCTGGAGAATTCTGTACCTGAAAAATATATCAAGGTCACAGGTGCTTTCTGCTTTTCTGTGTCACCTTTCTTAGCTTTTTTGTAAGGTCCTGGCTTAGGGGGTTATAAGCCAGCTCCTGCTGCTCTTATAGACTTCAACTACTACATTCTAGGCAGAAAGAATAGGGGAGGCACAGAGAACAAGTTTATTTCTCCTGGCGAGTCTTTGCCTTTCTTTTGAATAGGGGAATCTCTTTGTCACAGTTTCCTAGCTACATTTATTTGTCCAGACCGATACAGCATGGCTGTCTGTGATGGCATGGGAACATGCACAGTTGAGTCATTTGGTTTGCTTGTCTCTGTTGTAGAGGAATGTAAGAGAGAATAGGGTTAATTATGGCTTCTGTATAGTTGGTCCAGTGTCTATCATAGGAGATGAATGAATGAGTGTAAAAATTAAAATGGTCTAGAACAGAATGAAAGATCTATTGGAGAAGGACCACTTAAAGATTTGGAAGAAAATGAAATAAAAAGTAAAGCAAAATATTCTTTGAGAAGAGAAAGGAGAAGGAAATTAATTAATATGCAGAGATACTCCATAATGGATAAACCAGTTTAAAGGAAATCACTTCAGATTGGAATGGGAAATGAGGTTGAGGGAAAGCAGAGAAATGTTTCGGTGATTTAGTGAAAGATAAATTAGAGATTACAAATTAGCCCTAAGAGCCCATTTAAATTTTGAGAGAGTTATTTTGTAGTACAAAATAACTTTCTTCATTAAGGCTTGGCAAACCGGTAGCAACTGCATGTGAAGTTCATTTGAGGGTAGGATATCTTCAGTGTTTGTGATTGAAAAAACATATGGCATAAAATATGTGAGTAATTATTCAAGGTGCTTATTAGAAGATGATTTTCATAATAAATCATGGATTCCATGATATGGAAGAAACAAAGGCACAATTGGACATGTAACGTGTGAAGGGATCGGAGCTATTTGAGGAACAAGATTAACAGTGGAGATTAAGAAGAATAGGTAAAAATGGGAATGACCAGGGGCACCTGGCTGGCTCAGTCTGTTAAGCGTCTGACTTCCACTCCGGTCATGATCTCACAGTTCGTGAGTTTGTCTGCACGAAGCCCACTTCAGGTCCTCTGTGTCCCTCTCTCTCTGCCCCTCTCTCCCCACCTCTCAAAAATAACACAAACATTAAAAAAAAAAAAAAAAAAAAAGGAATGACCAGATGAAATAGGAGAGTATTTCACACATTGTGAAACACTGTGCTGTGAGAAGCTTCTCTTGACAAAATGTAAACGCTGAATAAAATGTAGTCTAACTTTAAAAGTAGGGGTCAGCTCAAAAGAATGAAAAGGAAGTTTGAAGGGTAAAAAATGACACTGAAATTCAGAGTTGTTGCTCTGCAGTTGAAGTCAGGATGATCTGAAGTGATTAAAAAAATAGTAGTAATCCAGGGATTTGAATTTTTGTAAGACACTAAGGACGGGAGAAAAACCTGTGGAAGGTGAGAGGAAGAAGCAGTTGGAATTGAGACCTTCCGCATGAAGCCGAGACATGCAAAGAGCTGTAGCCTTGCAGAAAGAGAGGTATGACCACAAACCCAGAATTGACACTATTGCTACACTATGAATATTTGCTCACAACCTTAAACTGTAGTGCACACAAACAAAAACTCCCTATGACTAACATGTGAATCTGCAGACAGTGTTACTAGAACTCCAAGAATTTCAGTGTATGAAGTTATTGACCCCAGTCTGTAAAATATGTTAGGAATGACTGAAAAATTAAATATGGAATGAAAACTTCGAGAATAAAAAAAGATACTATGCAAGAAGAACAAACATATTTGAAAAGAAACCTAGATACAAAAAATAGTAATAATTGAAATTAAGAGTTCAGTGGATATATTAACAGCAGATGAGATACGCAGGAGTAGAGAAACTGGAGCTGACTGGAAGAAAATGAAGAAATTAAATTTAATGTAGTAAAAAAGAGTTGGAAATTATGAAAGAGGTCATCCTTCGATATTAAGTACTACAGAACAGGGAAGAACATGGCTGCTGTTGACAAATATATTTTCCAGTAAATACTTATAAATTACATTACATCCATGTGTCTGAAATAGCAGTCCTTAGCCAAGGCTGATTTGGCTCCCTCTCCAGGGAACATATGTTTCTGTCTGCAAACACTTTTTATCACCATGACTTGGAGCAGGGGGAAAAATGGTGCTATTGGCATCTGGTGAGTTGGAGCCAGGGATGCTGCTAAGCGTACTACAGTACAAAGAAAAACCTTATGCAACAAATGTGTAGGGCAGAGTTTGGCAAATTCTGTCAGTGTTAAAAGAACTTGCACACTTAGTTTTAATTTACAGCTACTTAAAGTACTCAGATACAATTTTTGCATTACATTTTTGGAGATAGACACCTTCAACAACTAGATTTCAAACTAGAAAAGACAAATTCTGTTATCCCTGTAAAAGCAAATCCTACCTCGCCTTTTGTTGTTTATTTGTTGGTATGGAAACAGATATTGAATAAATATACAAGCAAGAGAAACTTGTGACATGGCATATATTTCTAATTTAGGACCATCCTAGGTCTTGGTACAAATGAAATTTGTAGCAAACACATGAACCACGTATGGAATAAAAAGGACTCTCGGGAAAGGTTGTTAAAATGAATTTTAATATGGGAGTACAGGTTGCAGAATTACCTTCCTTTTCTTTATCCCCTGACCTTGTAGGGGGTTTTATACAACATATGCTTTTCCTATCTCATACATTATATATGTATTTTGATTCTCTGTCCAAAATTTTTTTATTGTTAAATAACGCTTCACTTAAAATTAAAGCTCTCATTATATTAAATATACATTGCTGTATTAAAAAATTGTCTAAAATTTAGTGGATTAAAGCAATAAACATTTATTATTTCACCCAGTTTCTGTGGGGTCAGGAGTTCCAGGAGTAACTTAACTGGATGATTTTGGCACACGATCTCATGATGCTGAAATCAAGATTTTGGTAAAAATATAGGCATCTGAAGGCATGACTGGGGAGAGAATCTACTTCCCAAGTGGTTCACTCATATAGCCAGCATATTAGAGCTGGCTGTTGGCTAGAGACCTCAGTGTCTCACCACATGGGTTTCTGCATAGGGATGCTTCAGTATCATCAAAACATGGCAGCTGGCTTTTAGCTGTACTAGTGATACAAAAGAGAGCAAGGCGCAGAAACCAGAATGTTTTTTAAGACCTAGCCACAAAAGTCATACTCTATCACGTACACAATACTTGATTGGTTCCATAGGTCATCCTTATTCAGTGTGGGGAGTAACTATGCAAGACACGGCAATCTGGGGTTGTCGACGATTGTGGCATCTGTGATCCTAGTGCCCATACTTCTTATATATTCAACAGAATATTTTATTAATTAGCCAAAGTTTTTATTTCCTTCTGTATGTTATAGAGTGTGTTCATAAATTATTTACTTGTGTTTCATATTTATTCCGCAACCCATTGATTGATGACTTGAAAGAGACTAGGAGTAGGGGAATCAATAAGCAAGTTAATAAAATGATTCATTCAGAGGAAGGTGAGGACCAGGCCTATGGAATCAGAAATAAACATTGAGTGGTGGGAAAATATTGAGGAGATGTGAGGTTGAATAAATAAACTTTGGATGTAAATTAGAGGTATCAGTAGCAGGTGATTCTGAGAATTTTTGCCTCTGTTTGTAGAAAAAAAAAAACATGACCTTAAGTAAGATATCAAAACACACAGGTAAAGACTACTTTTAGATAATGAATCTAGTTTTGATCCTCATGATTTTCATATGTCAGAGAAAGAGCTTTAGATAAAGATATCCATAAAGGAGCTGGAAACTTGAATTTGTTGTATGGGAGAAGGTACCTAATTAGAGATCTCATTTGGGAATTAAGCGCTAATAGGAATTGTTAAGGTGGATGAAGTTGAGGTGTTGGATATTAACACTGAGCAGACAAGGACATTTCTGAAAGATGGATGCACTATTTGTTGGTAATACATTATAGAACTGGGTGTGTGAATGCTCTTTTGCAATTGTAACGTGGTATAGTGAAAAGACATCACATCAGGTGTCAAACTGTCTCTGGTACTAAATAGCATATTGATCTTTGGCAAATCATTTAACTTCACTTATCCTTACTTTTAACACCCATTAGACACTTAACCTGGAAAATCTCTACAGTACATCAAGGTCAAAAAGTTAATTATACCAATTAGGTTTATATTTGTTATATGTGAATATTAATATTCTGCTCATAGGATTGGTGTAAGAACAAAAGGAGATAAAGTTTGTGAAAATGTATTATAAATTATTAATGCAGAGTCTGCATGATGTTTAAAAATTAATAAGAATATCATATATTTTGTCTATATAGTTTATAGAATCATTGGCATATTTCTCAGGGAGCCTATGATTTCAATGTGAAAATTTCTATTCGGTTGAAAATAGTTTCTAAAAACATATATGCAAGGTATAGGATTGTGATCTCTGGATATAAATGTCATTCTTCATAATTTGAGAAGTATTGTATTAGTTTTTAAAGATAACTGTATTCCAAGCCGGCGAATCTTCTAGGAAACTTCCTTCACTGCTTTTCCATCTGACTTTCTCAGTTTCCATTTGGTTTCATCCCCTCAGAAAGTAGACATCCAGTATGTTGAGCTTTATTTTTGTTGATACTATTCAGCCAAGTCTGATTCGTTCAAAATAGATGTGAAGCCATAGTTACCCATTAAATAAGTGTTGCATCTCGGTTAGTCAAAACTAGAGCATCATCTGGTGAGGAGTGAGGAGTGGCTTTATGTTTGCGTCAGTTGTTAAAACGTGTTTGACTTCAACGCATTGACTTCACCAATGCGTTCCTTACTTCCATGGGATTTAAGTGGTAGGGAATTCTATAATTCGACTGCTTACCATAGATGAACATTGGAAATGTAGAAGACACACAAATAGGTAAAATGGAGGAAACATCTTCTCTTTTACCTCCTTTGAGCCATTATGATGGGGGATGTTTTGCCAAAAATGGGTAGACTTGAAATCATAATAAAATATTCCATACGTGCTGGTCACAGTTGGCTCAAACTACAAGTTAAAGTGTGTGTGTGTGTGTGTGTGTGTGTGTGTGTTGAAAGAGGGAGAGAGAGAGAGAACAGAGAGAGGAAGAGAAAGAGAATTTATATTTGAAACATAGCTTTTCTTACAGCATTATGGCAGAATGGTGGTGGTCTTTCCTGTCTGTTTGTTAGGTCTTTTGGCTCTAAATCATTTCTGTGTTGTTGGACATGTGAGCATTATCTTTATTAAATTTTGGTCTTCTTGTGAAAAAGAGTGCAGTGAACCTCTTGAAAATGTCATTAAATGGCACTGAATGTCCCCTTCTCTTGGTAGAGACAACTGTAAAGTTGCATCTTATAAAGGAAATGGGCTTTTCAAAAATTGAGCTGCATAATTTATATTACTTTTTACATTTCTCCTTTGTACATTATTAGCTCTGGTGATTTGCTGTCATTCAAAATAAGCATCACTTTCCATTCTTTTCTCGAAAATGATAAAAAATTTTAATGCTCTTGTAACTGCCGAGAATATACACAGAATGAATGCTTAAATGAACAAATGTACAATGGTTAAAGCTTTTGATGTTAAATCTACTGAAAAATCTATAGCAATGTTTCAAAAGCTAATAGTGGTTGCCATGATGGCTACAATACCTTAAATTTAAACTGGGCCTGATGAGAGAGAGCCAGTGATGATTGGCACTTCGCAATTTTAAGTAGCTGTGGAATACTGTTCGATATGAGGACTTCTACATGAAAACATTTTATTAATTTTCAGTTGTGTCTGGCTCTTTTAGAACACTTCTATAATGTTTCTGCAGTTTATCCAGCAAATACAACGTCTACATTTTCAGGAGCTGATGATTAAAAAGAAATTATAAATGCGGTATGAAGAATGGATTGATAAAATCCCATAGCAAATACTAATGCAGAAGAATCCAAAAGAGACAAACATGATACAGTGCTTCATCCACCATAATATAAATTTAAAGTATTTTCTATATAAAGTCATAAAACAGACAACGAGATCTGATTATACTGGACCCACCCTCTCTATTACCAAATGAGGTTGTGAATAGTGACCAGATAATAAAGAAAGGGTTTTTCTTAATTTTCTTTTTGTCTCTAGGGAATCCAAAAAATTATAAAGCCTTCAACATTTTCCTCCCAGGCATTGTATTACAGCATGTGTTCCATTATTGAGACTGATTTTTTCATATGCAGATTCAGTCTCTGGGGCAAAATTTCATATGTGAGGTTACAGCAGTTTCTTCTACAAATTTGTTAGCTGCCCTGGAGGAGAAAATGAAACATATGCCCTAACTTTCATGTTTCAGATCTTTAGTGGTCTGGAAAGAGGCATTTTTCCCCCCAGTAGAAGCTATCTAGAGATTTATTTTCAGTTTACTTCATTGAAGTGACAACCCCCCTGGGCCAGCCATGTCTTAGGAAACATCTGCTTCACTTTCAGGAGAGGTCTACCCAGGAAGCCTCTTCCATGAACACCGTACCGCTTAAAAGTGATCTGATATCATTTATTTTATTACCAGATGTACCTTTATAATCACACTAATGAGGGCATTCTGGGGGAAAATTTAGAAAATATGTTAACTATCTGAATGTTCACAGGTATTTTTAATCTGTGGGACATTGAGTTTGATTCTTGTTTTTTCAAACTATGGTAAAATACGTAATGTAAAATTTACCATTTTCACTATTTCTAAGTGGACATTTCTGGGGCAGTATGTTCACATGTTTGTGCAGCACACACCATCCTCCATCTCCAGAACTTTCTTCATTGTGCATAAATGAAACTCTTTCCCCATTTAATAGGAACCCTCCTCTCCCCAGGCCCTGACAGCCATCATTCTACTTTCTCCTTTTGACTACTTTGGATACCTACTAGAAGTGGAATCATACAGTAATTGTCCTTTCATGGCTGCGTTTTCCTACTTAGTATAATGTCTTCAAGAATCATCCATGTTGTAGCATGTGTCAAAATTGCCTTTTCTTGAAGGTTAAAAAACATTCCATTTTGTGTATATACCACATTTTATTTATCTGCTCATCTATTAACAGACCCTTAGGTTGCTTCCACCTCTTGGCTACTGTGAATAATGGTTCCATGAATATGAGCCTGTAGGTATCCCCTCAAGACTCTGCTTTCAATTCTTTAGAGTATATATGCAGAGGTGAAATTGCTGGTCATCTGGTAATTCTGTTTTTAATTTTTTTGAGGACAGACTATACTGTTTTCCACAATGACTGTATCATTTTACTTTCTTTTTTTCCCTATCATTTGACTTTCTTAGCAGTACCCAAGGGTTCCAGTTTTTCCACATCCTTGCCAACACTTGTTATTTTCTGTTTTTTTTTTTAAATACCTATCCTAATAGATGTGTTGATTTCATTTTTTATTACAAGTAATAGTGCAGTAAACAATCTTTTACTTATTTTTTCTCAGGTTGCATTTCTAGATAGATATTTGCTGGCATAAAAACAAGGCTAATTGTGTGATTCTTAGCAAATAGTTGTACTAATTATATTCTAGTATATACTCTCGCTGACACTATGTAAGTGCCTTTTTCACCAAACAGTTGCCAATACTGATGATGATGATGATGATTACTTACGTCTGGGAAATTTAATTGTTGAAACTGTATTCTTTTAATTTTCAGATTATTATTAGGTAAAAATGGATTATTTATAATTTCTGGCAATTTCCTTCTGTCTTATGAATGGTCTCTTCATGCCGTTTGTTCATTTTTCTGTGTTGTTTATTTTTTTTTCTGTTAATAATAGGCTTTTTGAGAGTCATCTTATATACAGTTTTTCTTCTTAAAGTATATTTTCATTTTTTCAATAATTTTATCATGTAGAAATTCAGTCTTCTGCATTCAGCTATGTTTGACTTTTCCTCCTTGTGTAGTGATTCATTGTTTTTATGGTTAGAAGGACATTTCCCACTGTCTGTAATGGTTGTTAAATATTTCTCCTAATGCTTTTATTGTTTAATATTGATTTACATTTAACTGTTAAATTTATGTGAAATTTATTTTGTGTTAACATGGACTCTACGGGAATGTCTTTTGATATCTCAAAAATATTTATCCTTTCATTCTTTTAGATGCTTTATTTATTTTGCTAATATTGTTGATTTCTCCATGAGTATCAGTATTAATTGTGATTTAAAAACAACATGGATGGGGCGCCTGGGTGGCTCAGTCAGTTAAGCGGCCGACTCTGGCTCAGGTCACTATCTCATGGTCCGTGAGTTCGAGCCCCGCGTCGGGCTCTGTGCTGACAGCTCAGAGCCTGGAGCCTGTTTCAGATTCCGTGTCTCCCTCTTTCTCTGACCCTCCCCTGTTCATGCTCTGTCTCTCCCTGTCTCAAAAAGAAATAAAAAAAAACGTTAAAAAAATTTTTTTTAAAAACAACATGGATGGAACTAGAGTGTATTATGCCAAGTGAAATAAGTTGATCAGAGAAAGACAAATATCCTATGATTTCACTCATATTTCGAATTTAAGAAATGTAACAGATGAACACAGGAGGAGGAAAGGAAAAATAAGATAAAAACACAGAGGGAGGCAGACCATAAGCGACTCTTACATACAGAGAGCAAACTCCGGGTTGCTGGAGGGGAGGTAGGTTGGCAGATGGATTAAATAGGTGATGGGCGTTATGGAGGGCACTTCTTGGGATGAGCACTGGGTGTCATGTGGAAGAAATGAATCACTGGGTTCTACTTCTGAAACCAAGACTACACTGTATGTTAACTAACTTGAATTTAAATTTAAAAAAATGTATTACTTGAAAAGGATGTAGCCTCGTTGCTATACTTCTTCCAAATTGTCTTGGGTGTTGTCGGACTTTTATTGTTCAAGGTGAACTTTGGTTTCTTTCAAGCTTCAGGAAAAAATATCCCTGGAATTTTGATTGGATTGCATAGAATGATCTGAGAATAGCTGCTGTCTTTATAGTACCAATTCAATATAAATTGAAATTTTATGACTACCACATCATTTATCAATGTCTTAAATAAACTATTTTGCATTGGTTTTATTTTATTCTATTTATGTATTGGATTATATGCGTGCACTAATTTTTTCACATCAGATTTTTCTGTGTTATAACATCTTCAATGGTTTCATATTCTGTCTTTTTAAATATTTTTTTCTAAAGAGCTTTAAGTTAAAGTTCTTTGATTGTTATTCATCTTTATTATTAGAAATGCCTAGAATGCAATTAATATCCAAGTTTTACCAAGTTAAAAATGCCACTGTTGATTTTTATGATTAAAGAGAAATAATTATAAATATATTTATGAGATTTTAATAAATCATAAAGATGTTTCATAGTATTAACTGTGATGAATCATCTTTTAATGGTCAGTGTTAATATAGGTATTTTTCCCAGGCTTGACAAATTAACCTATAGGAGAAAAATTTGAAAGGTATTATGGAATATGTATTTGAAGAAATTGTTTCCTCTTTTTTAGCTTTTATATCCCAAAAAGAAAAATACAAACATTTTAAATGGTCCTATACTTATTAGGCATACTTATAGATATAAATGGATTTCTTCCTTCCACATATAATTATTTTCATTGATTAAAAAAAATACTACAAAGTTGACATCTTTTACTATACCATAAATAATTTTATCTAGCCAAGAGCTCTTGACATATTTCATTATATTCACTAGATTTGGTGATAAAGAGTATTAACCTATAAATATTGACCTTGCTCTAGCGTTATTTTTTTGCCAAGTGTACATATTCACTATTTTTTAAAAAGGAAGTGCTGTCATGCATATTTTTCTCAAAATATCAGAAGCTTCTTGAAACACATCATTTAAATCAAACAATCTAGAATTATCTGTGATAATACTATTTAAAATTCATTTTTTTAAATTAACGTTTATTTGTGACAGAGAGAGACAGAGTGTGAGTGGGAGAGGGGCAGAGAGAGAGCGAGACACAGAATCTGAAGCAGGCTCCAGGCTCTGAACTGTCAGCACAGAGTCCGACGTGGGGCTCGAACTCATGAACCGTGAGAAGGTGACCTGAGCCGAAGTCAGACGCTT
Source organism: Panthera leo (assembly GCF_018350215.1). Taxonomy (NCBI): domain Eukaryota; kingdom Metazoa; phylum Chordata; class Mammalia; order Carnivora; family Felidae; genus Panthera; species Panthera leo. The sequence continues at coordinate 103,833,161 of NC_056680.1, read as the reverse complement.
AACTGACTGAGCCACCCAGGCAGCCCTAAAATTCATTTTTAATGTTGTGTGTAGCTCTCAGCGTAGAATATAGAAGAAAGATCAGAGTAATGATGAAGTTCAAATGTCAGATTGAAACTATCATTTGTCAATTTCTAACTGATAATATTAGTCCCTTTCCTGGAGAACAGTGGTAAGATGTGGCTAAGCATCAAGATTAACCTGTCTCTTTAAAACACACTCTTGACTTTAGAAAAGCAGAATATGTATTCCATAATTTTATGTATAGAATGATTTCATTAAGATCAGATATTAAGCAAACCTAAGATTAAACTAGATTATTGCATTTGCAGTTAAAATATAGTTCTTGGAATGTTACTATTTCCACTAGCAAAACAAACATTTAGTTCTGCTTCTGAGTACAACATTAATTTTTTTAAACACTAATTACTTAAAATTAACTTTGATCTAACCTTGATCCTTTTATTGATTAAATAAATCTTTGAGCATGATAAAGTAGGATTCAAATAAGTGATTGAAAATAAAATAATTTTATAAAAATATTTATGATAACAATTTGATGCTATTCTTTTCTTCAAGTATTTTTAAATTCTTAATTTTTAAAATACACACAAATAGCACGGAATTGTTAATTCAGAATGTAAAAGAAAGAGTACATGTGGATTAGTGGTATGAATGTTTAGCTCACCACTATTTAGTCAACTTCCAACAGATCTTTTGACATCTTGTGTAATATTTCATATTAGCATGAAGTGCAATAGTGGCAAGAAAGTACAATTTAAGATTAGAATAATACAGATGAGATATTCAGTTTTTAAAAGGTTGCTTATTTACATTATTTTTAAGATGTTTAACATTAATAATTGCCATATATTGTAAGTAGTCATGAAGATAGATTTAAAGTTAAGATGAAGAATCACTGAAATTTCTCATTTAGAATGAAGCTGCTAACAAGTAAAACTAAATGTGCAAATAATTATTGGGTATAAATAAATAGTTAAATAGAAATATTTGATATAAATAGGAAAGCTGCAGGTAGTACTTTGTAAATAGTAGGGACTCAAGGTCTATTTCCCAAAATTGAGAAATCCGTTGAGATAAGATGACATAGGAGTAGTAAATGCCTAGATGTAAATACCAGAAGGGTTTCTGGCTAATTATATTCAATAGGATTTTGCTTGGACAAGTGAGTTTCCCTAAGGACCATTTCTTAGGAGATAGGATCCTGAACAAAAAAGATAAATGTCTAGTTACACTCATTTATTATCACAAGCTAATGTTAAATGGCAGCCCAGTGATAACCTTATGGACTTGCTTTCTTAAGTTCCAACCAAGGGACCACCATAATTGATTATTTAATAATTAACTATTGTTTGGTTACAAATATATTTGAAATGAGTTCTCCAGAATAGGCTGCTGTATAAGTGATTATTTTAAAACCACTTAAATGTATTATGATAGGCCATGTGTTTGAAAACATAAATGATTGTGTTCTAGAAAATTTGTAAGCCAAGTGATCATAATTGGAAATATATATTTTCATTTAAATATTATGTTCTTAGATAAAGCTTCAAAAGCAAAGTTTTCTATATTATGAATTAATAATGCACAATAAGTTGTCCTTAATTTTAAAGATGTATAAGTCATATATATATATATATATATATATATATATATATATATATATATATAAAATCACTTTTGGTCATAACCTTAATTTTAAAGATGTATAAGACATATATATATATATATATATATATATATATATATATATATATATATATATAGTAAATCACTTTTGGTCATAACCATCACTAATCTTCTAGGTAAGTACCACTAGGACCTAGGAAGAGAAAAGTGATAGTGTAATGCATATTCTGAAAAGAGGCTTTGAGTGTCATGCCTTCAACCTCAAGATTCCTAACCATCTCTCTCCCATCTCAGTTTGAGTGATTTCACATTGCCAACAATGTACATTGCATGTCATTCATTTTATATTTCCCGTTGTGTCAAGGTGGCTTGTATTTGCACAGGTGATGCTAGCACTTTTTAATAGTATAGAGAACTTATTAGGCAGCTTTGCCTCATGGCCAGAATATGGTTTCATTTGCCAAATCCCTAGATATATTGTAGGACACATAACACTGATAGGGGCCCAGGCTGTTTTGCAGATAAGCTTTGAAGACAGGTGACACATAATATTGACATTAACATAAGTGTTATCATTGGATTAGGATGCTAACTAGTTAGACAAGAGTAGTCTTTTTATTTAAATTCTGATTGAATATCTCTTGCTCATTACATATGAACTATTTCATGTTCATCTCACTGGCTTATGGTTATGCTAAACTTTCTGATTATAAATGAGCTTTCTCACATTACAGAATATTTAGAGGATATTTAATATATTTACTTCACTCCCTTTATAACTCCTCATTCCTATTGTAAAAGTGACCAGATACCTAGGATATCTTGAGGTCATCTCTCATTCCAACTCCTTATTACTTGGATCTCTTCCCAGATTCTCCCTATGCTGAGCAGTTTTTTCTTTGGGCTTTTATCTTCCCCAACTCATTGAGTTCCACCACATAATTGCGCTCAGATCTTTCATTTTCTGACTTCAAGGAAAACCATCAAAAGTCATTCTTCATTCATTAAGCTTTCAACAAGAATTATTTAAGAATCTATTATGTGCTACGGACTCTTTGAGGTTTTTCAGTGAATAAAAATCCCAAAGAACCATCCCTTTTGGAGTTTACTTTGGGGTAATACATATAATAAAAGTGAAAATATTGTGTAATCAAATTTATAAAAATTTGAGAAATGATATAAAAAATGTACTATATATAAAAAAAGAGGTTACTGTGTGTGCATCTGAGTTACAATTTTAAATAAGGTAGGTAGATTATGTTCCATTGAGGTGTCTTTAAGGAATTAGGACAGGCTGAGGTTACTGGCTGTGCAAAGGCATGCCTGCTATGTTTGAGAGACAATAGAAATGCTGGAGTGAATTAACGAAGCGGGGGCAGTTGTGGGTAAAATGATCAGAGAAATAAGGGACCACATCATTTTGGGTCTTGCAGCCCACTGTAAAGAATGGCCTAGTTCCAAATAAAATGGTGTACCATTATACATTTTTGATCATGGGAATGCTTTTGATTTTTTAAAATTAAATCATGTAACCCCTGGCCCCACCCAGAGAAGTTGAAATAATATGTATACCTTTCCCCTCACTCATGAACTCTATTTCTTCCCACAGTTGCTTGGTCTGCACATACACGCACACATGCATGCACAGTTCCACTTGGTCAAATTCTCACAAGTTGTCTACAGACATCATGATACTTCCCCCTAAATATTTTAGTTTCCACTTCCCAGAAACAAAGACCTCTTCCTACAAAGCCACATCACCATTACCACATCTAAAACAATAAATAACAGTTTCAAATTTCTCACATTTTCACATTTCCCCAATTTTCCTTAAAATGTTCTTTTAGCTATGTTGTTGTTCATTCCTCCTGAATAAACCAAGGGCCAGGCGCTGCATAGGCTGAGCTGTCTTTTTATTTTCCCTCCATTGAGTTCTTCTACCTTTCTCTATTCTTCATGGCTTTTAATCTCTGCAAGAATTCAGGTCAGTTGTCCTGTAGATCTCCTCTCATTCTGGATCTGTGTGATAGGCTCCTCATTATTAGATTCAGGGCATAATATCATAATATACCTTGCTTCTTTCCTAGATTCATTGCTTGGATAGTTTGGCGGAGAAAGTTGACCTTACATTTCAAAGTGCACATGACATTCATTTGTTTAATCTCTATAAGGACAGATGTTGAACCAACAGTATTATTTCTAAAATTCATATTTGGTTTAAATGATAAATGGGACTCTGGGGAGACTATATTCCTGAGTTCAATACCCTGTGAGTTTCCTTTGGAAAGTTGTGTCTTATTTACCTACTTCATTTTTTTCCCACAGGGCAGGCAGTTAGTTGATTTCTAAATTTTGGAACATTCTAGTTAGATGTGTTATTGATGAAATCACTGTTCAGATCTGATGACAATTTAATATAGAACACAACTGGATTGAGTGACCTTTGCTGCAATTGATGTTGACCTTTCTTCCTGTTCAGTGACTGGACAATTTATCTAACTTATAGAAAATATTGTGATTGCTAAATGGAGTGTCATAGATAAAGATATACACCATTCATCTTGAAAAGGTTCACCGGGCAGTAGTAATAAGAGAAGGTCAAGGGGCATGGGGCTTCATAAACCTTGTTTTAAAATTCATTGTCCTTCCACACATAAGTAGTTGCATTTTTTCACTTTTAACTCAGAGTGCAGTATCACTGCATAGACACTGTGCACACCCAGTGGTTAGAGTATGTTTTGCTCGGCTATTACAAAGCCAAACTGTTTCAGTTTCCATCTGGGATAAAAATAGCCTTTGTTTATTCTTTGTGATGGGAACTCAGGCTCAGATGATAATTATTTTTCACTTAAGTCGCTCAGGTTCTGGCCTTTTTCTAAGCAAAATTGGATTTATTTCCTTATAGTGCCACACATGTTCAGTATACATGCAGACCAGAAGCAACAGCACCATATAGTCATATAGTTTGGAGACAAGATGGTAAACTGTTGCTATATCCTTGTGTGAATATGCTCAAGGGTACCCATCTTTCTTTAGGAGAGTCAAAGTAAATGAAACGTGTAGTATCCTCACTTAGTGACAAAACGTATGACTAAAATAAATGAAGAAGATGTAGTTCAAAAGCAAAATTTAGGGTGGCCATAGCTGAAATTCTTTCACTCGAAATGATGATGCAGTCCATGTGTATTTTAACTATCATTAGCCTTTGCATGATTTACCATTCTTAATAGGCAGATGATGACTTCTAGGACTCACAAGAAGTTCTGTTCTTACTGCTATTGACTGGTTTGTCTCACTGACACATGCCAAAGCTGGGCAAGTTTTTTCTCGGTCTTTATACTTTTAAAGGACATTCATAATTCAAAAACGAAGTATCCTAAGGTAAGAAACCAGATTTAGATATGGACATCAAAAGTTCCTGTCTCTGTGGGCTACGAAATGATGAAATAAGGTTTATCTTTGTCCTTTATATTGAACTTCCAGGGATTAAGTCCGTGAACTATTTTCTGTTAATGGATCTATTTTCTTCTACGCCTTATTTACCCATTTTCAAACATGTTTCTCACAAAACTGAGTTTTTGTTTTTGGTGGATTTTTCCCATTATCTGCTTTGGATTAAATGCCACATTTATCTGCTTTGGATTAAATGCCACATATATATTAATATATATATATTAACATATATATGTTAAATGCCATATTATCCCACATATTTCTGTACAGTGTGTTTATACATTGTCTACCATCTCTCACTGTTAACCTTAAGAGTATCTATACAGCTAAATACATTCAAGCCATTTCTTCCTACATTAGAGTGTGACATCCTAGCCTCTTGAAATCCTTTTTCCACTTTACATATTTTTAACTTTTTATTTTGTGAATTATGTAACAAGAAAAGCAATTTTTCTGAAATTTAGCTGCTTCTGAATCACCTAAGATTTTTAATGTATTTGCCAGATGGCTCGAGTTGAATAAATTGAGTTCTTGAATTCTCCTCTAAGTACTATGATCTGTTAGTTTACTCTATTGGTTCACCCATAATTGTTCAACATTATGATGAAATCAAGATTTAGATTTTAATACTATTTCAAGATATTGATGTGATTCTCTTTGGTGTTTTCATGAGAAACTAAAGATCATTATAATTTCATTCATTTTCCCTTATTTTCTTGTTTATCCATTTTTGAGCATGAATTATTTGTAAATATCATTTAACTTCAAATGATACTTAATAACAAAATAACCATGGTGTCAAATATTGACCCTGTCAGTCCATAACTTTTTTGCTTAGTGTAAATCATTCAATTTCTGTTATTTAAGGTAGGATTGAAAAATCATATTGTACTAAATTAAATCTCTTATAACAATAAATTAGTAATTATGTGTTTGACACAAAGATCTGCAGTTTTCTGATTTTCAGTTGCAAGGAAGAAAGAAAAAAGAGAGATTGGAGGAAAAACTTAATGTAATGAATAACTGATCATACAATTAAGTTGTTTTAAGAGTTTTGTAAAATCTTATTTATCCCTACTTCATCCTAATTTTAGTCTTATTGTAAAAATTCCACAAAGTAAATTTTATGTTATACCTCAACTCATGTTTTTTAAATATATTATCCTTAAATCCTGCTAAAATAAGCAGTAGCTTTGAGAAATAAGCTTTGATAGAAGCTAAAGCAATTATTGAAATATCTTTTTCCTGGAAAGACAGGAATAATTTTTAACGACCAGCCATAAATAAATATTGCCATAATCATTAAAATAAATTATGTTCTAAGGATGAGTCAAGGTGATAAAAACTGATTTTTATTGTTAAGCTAAATTAGAAGAGCTAACAAGACTTATTTATGCATCTACTTAATTTTTTGAGTAGACTGTTTTCGCCCACTATGTTATATGTTACGTTTTATTTGTATTAGATAGTCATGTACATATGTGTATCTATATGTAAAAATACATATGTATCTGTATGTATATGTATATACATATGTACACATACACAAATAACGATGCATTGTAAAATATTTTTATTTTCTATGAGCACAAGGAGGAAGCATCTTGCTCAGTGTATAGTTGTACATAAGGGCATCCACTAATTACCCCAAGGAGTGACATTTTAGCTGAGACCTGAAAGTTGAATATAGTTGGTCAAATAGAAAAGGATGGAGGTAGGAAAAAGCATCTGAGGTAGAGAGAGCAGCATGTGCATTTATCTGGCTGTGGAATGACTTGGTTGTCAGCAGGGTAGGAATATACAGTCGACCTTTGAACAACATCAGGGTTAAGGATGTTGACCACCCCCATCAAAAAATCAGCATATAACCTTTGACTCTCCCAGTATTTAACTTACTGTTGACCAGAAACCTTAGTGATAATGTAGTCAATGAGCACAGATTTTAGTGTTACACGTATTATGTAGTGTATATATATACTTCATATTATATACTATATACTGTAGTATATAATATGTACTATATATAAAATAAGCAAGAGGGATGCCTGGGTAGCTCAATTGGTTAAGGGTCCAAATGTTGACTTTGGCTTAAGTCATTATCTCATGGTTCATGAGATGGGGCCCTGCATCAGGATCTACACTGATAGTGTGGACCGTTCTTGGGATTCTCTCTCTCTCCCTCTCCCTCTCCCTCTCCCTCTCCCTCTCCCTCTCCCTCTCCCTCTCCCTCTCCCTCTCTCTCTCCCTCTCTCCCTCTCTCCCTCTCTCCCTCTCTCTCCCTCTCTCTCCCTCTCTCTCCCTCTCTCTCCCTCTCTCTCCCTCTCTCTCCCTGTCTCTCCCTCCCTCCCCCTCCCTCCCTCTCTCTTTCTCTCTTTCTCTAAGTACATAAGTAAACTTTAAAAAAATAAGTGAGAGAAAAGAAAATGTTATTAAGAAAATCATAAGGAAGAGAAAATGCATTTACAGAATAATACTGGTATAACTGAAAGCAATCTGCATGTAAGTGGACATGTGCAGTTCAAACCTTTGTCATTCAAGGGTCAACTGTAGTTACTTTTGAGGTCACAGTTAAAACGAAGATATTAAAATAATACAGAATGGTCTTATATGTCTATAGTGATTTTTTTTATTCACTGGGTTTTGTTGTTGCTGTTGTTTTTTGGTGGGTAATAGGACACAATAAAGAGCGAGGGGATGATATTACTTAGACGATTGTGATATTGATATGGAGAGTGGTTTGAAGGGTGTTTGTGGCAAGATAAGCTCTGAGAAGTTGTCAGTTTGAGACTCTTTCGCAAGGTGTTACTTCCCATAACATGTGAATACAGGCTTTTCAAAAACGTGCTTTGTATATGTAAGGAGATTAATCCTTTTTTTTTATTTTGTGTTTTTTAAATATGGTATAAAAATCCTTAAAATAAATGACCCTTATAAAAAAAATCCATGCTATAAACATCTTTGTGAAGTAAGTTCTAAGAAAATGTGTTTCTATAGAAGTGATTCAAAGATCTGCAAAGATATTATGTATTGACCAGAATTGTAATGCTCAAATGCGTTTTATCTTATTCAACTTTAAACGCACAGATTTTACATTTTTCGTACCCATGAAAAAGTATTGATTTTTATATATTGTTTAACCACTAATGAAATATGCTTCATTAATGAAAACTCAGGGCAACTTTTGTATTTAGAAATGTGTTTACTTTTTTAAGAATTGAATATAAAGGTTTTAAACCCTGTGTGATACGATTAAATTTTCCTCAGAATTTAGGAACAGCAATTAAGCCTTCTGGTTCTGCCCAAAGAATTTTCATTTGACATATTTATAAGTTTGTGTTAGACATGTTGATAGCTTACGATCATCTTACGAGTATGACAAGTTCGTATTAGAAACATAAACGAGAACACTAGTGTACTTTTTGTGTTCCAAAATATGTAAAGTTAGTAGATAATTAGCTTTTAAGTACATCTAAAAAATGATTAGTATTGTTAGAACAAATTTAAACCTCATAAATTATTACCAGTTAAAAGTAATAATTTTTTATCATCTGGTTTTTAATTGGTTGTTTGCTGTTATTATTAGCACAGTATGTGCTAAAGCCTCTGGTACAACATGAAGGCTGTAATAAAATCTACTGTAAACCAGCCATGAAGGGGACTTTTACAGATGTCGTGATTATGTGAGCCTAGAGGCTACATTGTTGTAATTGGCCTCCTGTGAGGCTGGTGTTCTGCAATTGTTCCTGGAAGCTCAGTGAACAAGAAGATTGTATTTCACAACGTTTACATTTAGTTGACTGATACTTTGAGTTAGCGATCCACAGAATGATGAATAGCAATTCAAGTTTGTCTCACTGTTCTTTGGATATGAAATGCAGAGTTTATCATCTCTTTTCTTTCTTTGCACTTCATATTCAGCTATGTTAATATTTTTTAAATGATCATTCAGTAAACATCACTGAATGTTTTTATTTTCCAAACCTTATTTTTATCCCTGCCTCTGTTCACATGTACTTACCTTTGCCTATAATCCTCTAATTTCCCCAGCCTCATACTTTGGACCTTCTAATGTGAAAGTTTTATACTTTACAACTATTTAGTGGTTATAATACTTTATCAGAAATACTAAGTTAACAAATTGTAAAATTAATAATTATCCTTTTCTTCCTTCTCCAAAGTACAAATACCTTAGAATGTTTTAAATCTAATCAGTCCTTCCTAATTTTTATGATGCTATCTATCACATTTAGTCTTTGCATTTTTTATTTTCTATATATTAGATGTTTTTAGTAATTCTTTAGTCAATAGTGGCTTAAGCCCACCAATATATGTGTACTGTTTCTCAGATGTTTGGATTCAATAACTTCTTGGTAAGGAGCATTCTTTATAAGTTCTATTAGTGAGAATATGTAGTTGATGAATTGTTTCAATTTCTGGGTACCTGAAAATTTGTTTGGTTCGCCATCATCATGAAATAATGCTTTTCATAGTATACAATTATAGGTTGACAAATATTTTATCTTAGAACTTTGAGAAAATTTAATAGGTTCGTTTGTTGTTAAAGAGTTTCTTTTTTTTTTTAATGTTTGTTTATTTTTGAGAGAGAGAGAGAGAGAGAGAGAGTGAGTGAGTGGGGAGGGAGCAGAGAGAGCAGGAGACACAGAATCCGAAGGAGGCTCCAGGCTCCAAGCTGTCGGCACAGACCCTGATGCAGGGCTCAAACTCAAAAACCGTGAGATCATGACCTGAGCTGAAGTCGGATGCTTAACCGACTGAGCCACCCAGGTGCCCCAGTAGATTCCTCTGTTTTTGGTGGTGTGCTTCTCAATGTGATTGTTTTTAATTGTATTTTTAAGGATTTGCTAGATTTCCTCAACCTAAGAACTGGCATCTTTTATGAAACCTGAAAAATTCTTTGTCGTTATTTCTTCTGATACTGCCTTCCCTCATTCTCAGACCCCTGATTAGATATGTTAGAACTTATTCTCTCCTTGTCATGTGTTCCATGTTTCCTGTCACAATATGAATGTGAATGTTTTCCAAAGATCAGTATCTCAGTTCATTAATCCTCTCTTCTGCTATATCTAATCATCTGTTTAACATTCTCACTGAATTTCCCATTTTAAGCATATCTTTTATTGTGATTATTTTATTGGTTTCTTTTCATTCTATGCGGTCACTTTTATAACCTCTTTTTCTTTCAGCATACTTTTACTACACGCTGTTACTGTTAAATAAACATTCTTACATTGTCCTTTCACTATCTGTATCTTTGCACAGCTTAACTGTAATGTGCTAGTTTTATTGACATTTTACTTGTAGTTATTCCTTTCCTTTTGAACTCATGTTCCTTGGAGCATTATTTATGGGAATTCTTTGAAGCCTGGGTTTGAAGCATTTTCTCCAGAAGCAATTTGTGTTTTCTTCTGCCAGGTCTCTGGATTGTTACCAGCATGGAATCACTTAAAGCTAATTTTTCACTTAAGGTGTCCTTTTGGTTAGGGGTCAGTAAATTATAGCTTGCAGAATAAATTAGGCCTGCTGCCTGCTTTTATGAATAAAGTTTTATTAGAACATAGCTATAGTTACTTTTTGTCCTTGACTGATTTTCCTACTACAATGGCAAAATTGAGTGACTCCAACCGAGATCATATGGTCTAAAAGTCTAAAATACTTACTTTCTAGCTTTTTACAGAACAACTTTGCCAACTGTTGTTTTAGAACATACAGGTATAGGAATTCCAGTCCAACCTTTTAATGGAATATTTGTGGTTGTAACTTCTCATAGGATACTGTTTTCCTTATTTCTTTCCAAACAGAGACAATGATGTGACAGAAAGCTATCTTCAAAAACAAAAAAAGGTGGGGGGGGGCGCCTCAGTGGCTAAGTCATTTAAGCATCCGACTTCCACTCAGGTCATGATCTTAGTTTCATGAGTTCAAGTCTCACATTGGGCTGTCTGCTAATAGCTCAGAGCCGGGAGCCTGCTTAGGATTCTTTCTCCTCTCTACCCTCTCCCCCCACTCACACTGTGTTGCTCTCAGAAATAAGTAAACTTAAAAAAATATTTGCCGCTCTTGTTTTCTTGTTTTTGTTATCTTATTTGACAAAATGTCATTGTGACATTTTTCTTATTCATTATAAGAGACCAAGTACCTGGGCAAGTTTTTGGCATATAAAAGGGGTCCAATTAATATTGTTTGAATAAAGGATTAACTCAAATCTGTACTAACACACACAAAAACACAAGAATTTTCCCTGTCTCTTGCACCACACTTTCATCCCGATTCTGTGTTGTCTTTATGTTTAAAGCCTTTCCTAACCTTTCAATGTGTTAGTAGTTACATGGTTTCACCTGTGTTTTTGTTCCACAAACCTGATATTAAATCTCACCATTGACTCCCTCCCAATGGCTTAGCCTAGTACCGCCCTCCCTACTACCCTCCATCATGTTTTTCTTTCCTGGACTCATGAGCATGATCCAGATATCCAAAGTATATGAAATCTCAACTTCAGAAGTGGCAATCACTAGTCTCTAGGTTGTCATATCAAAGTGATAGAATCTGAGGGCTGGGTGCCCAAGACAGGAATGGGGTTGACACATAATAAACTAAAGAACCTGTGCCATTAGTTTGAGGGGTAGGTACATAAAAAGTTGTGCTTACACTGCCTTTTCTACAGACTTTTACTCAGAGTCTAATATATGCTCCAGGAACATGGGAATTTTTGACTCTCTATCCCATATACTTAAAACATTACCTACTACATAGCAGGAGCTGGATACTTATCTCAAAAGTATAAATTGATATATTTTGAAGGTTAATCTGACAGCATGTGTGTGTGGTTAGGTTGTGGTAAAGTGAGAAGAATAGAAGTCAGTGAATGAAAGGATGGAGTTTTTATTTATGAGAGAATGTAGGCCGGGAGAGGAACAGATTTGTGGGTAAGGGGTCATGTTAAATTAGGGTTGTGTATGAGAGATCAAAGTGGAGTTGCCGGGTAGATACATGATTCAGGAATTAAGGAAAAATATTGGGGATGGAGATATCAATTTGGAAGACATCCAGGTATAGCTGGCTAATGGCTGTGCCATACAGTAAGGGATTCTCTGAAGGGCACTTGTAAGGCATAAAATGTGCTTTCAGATGATCATTTTGGCATTCGTGCAAAGAATGTAAGAGAAATGTAGAACAAACTACTTGAAACAGAAATTAATATTTTATGCAAAACAAATGTAAAATGTAAAGCGATCCTGAACAAGAATAGGGACAAGCGGAAAAGAAAGGCAGAAATGACTTTGTGAACAATTAAGGATGTGGGAGTGTTTAGTTTTAGTAGCATACTAGATATAGAGGGGAGAGAAGGGAGGGAATCAAAGCCTAAATGAGTAACCTGGTATACTGACTATGTAAATAAAGAAACTAGCATATGGTGTAAGGAATGATAAAATTGCTTTGAGTAGGTTGAGTAAAGTATCTTTTAATCATAAGTAAGTACATTTTTAGCTGAAATGTGAAAATATATACGTATGTTTAAAATTTTATTTTGAATGTGGCATCTTTCCAAGACTGCTTTCAAAAACATATGTGGCATTTTTTTTAGTTCTGTAAAAGTTGTTATAAATACATAATTGCATAGTGACCTTTTCCTTTTTTATTTCAAGTTATTTAAGTAAAAATTCCTGCGTATGTTTCCAAGGAGTATTTCTTTGAAACTTAGATTAAAACGTTTGTCTACCTTGTTATTACAAGTGTGCTACACAACTCAGATGCCTTTCATGCATGCACTTGTTAACTCAGAAATACTAAATTTACTGATCCAACCTCAAAGTAAATAACACAGCCAGTTTTCTAAATAGGATATTCTCTTTTTATTTTTCTATTAGATAATATTCTTTCAACTGTGTTATTGAAGCTTCTAGACAAGCAAAAAGATTTTCTCTTGAATGATTTTCAAATAACTATCTTGGTGACTGTAAAGGTATATTGCTCAGATCTCTCTCTGAGAGAACTTGCCGTAGGAAGCATGCTTCACTGTCAGCCTTACTTTTGCATCAACTGTGGGGTCAATGCCAAGACCATACTTCTCTTGGGCTGTTCCCAGCCACTGTCTGTGCACAGTGTAATGTTAGAGCCAAGAATGCTCCATGTGACATTCTTCTAATTGGTATTTTTGGTCCAAGCACTTCCCATTGGCTTAACTGAGACCCCCTCAGAATTGTGTGGGGGTCTAAGGCTTTTTCTGGCTAACTTTCTTCCCTATCTCTGTCTTAGGTGGGAGAATTCCATCAGGGTCTGAAAGTCTCTCTGTGACTTTTGCTCTTTCCCTGTTAGCATTAGTAAGCATTTTTCTCCATAAATAGCATGCATGTTGATTCTGTGTTGGTATCTGCCTTATGGAGGACCCAATTTGACATGCCCATACTATGGAGTTCTTGACTTTAGGATTTTTGCCTGTCCTAGATTTGATGTTTATGCTTTTAGTTGGAACTATAATAATTCACTGTGGATGCTTGCTCTTTTCAGAAATATTTTATTATGGATTTGTTTGAACTGTCTACCTATCATATATTATGTGCCTAAACCAGGGTTTCTCGATGTTGGCACTGACAATATTTTTGGCTGGATAATTCTTTGTTTGGGCAGGCTGTCTTTTGCACTATATGAAGTTCAGCAGCATCTCTGGTCCCTCTCCTCATTCATGCCAGAAGCAGAGTTCTTCAGTTGGCAGACATTGTCAGATGTCTCCACGTATTGCCAAATGGCCTTTTATAGGCAAAATCAGTCCAAATTGTAGAAATACAATATCTGGTAGAATCAGTCACATCCTAGGAAATTTTGAGAAGCAATGATTATTACGGCTGAAATAGCAAGGAAGGTTTTAGGAGATGCCATTTAGACAATTTTGAAAAATTACCAGAATTTACCAACTTTTCGAGCAAGATTAATTGCATGACATAAAATATAGAAGCAGAAATAAAAATACATTTGAAAAAGCCCTTTCTAAGAAGACCATCTGGACCAAATCAGAAGAAAAATCCACACTGGTAGAGATACAGTAGCAAATATGTATCTTCTCCAATAGTAATATTCTCTGGATCTTAAAGTTGTGTATTTGTTCTACTTCATTCCATTTATTGTGTCAGTTGCTAACTGAACCCTCTATGTGATCCCATCATATCACTTAAGTGTTTGTTTTCTCCCTTGTGGTACAGGCTACTAAATCCATAATCTTTATACCACCATAACATTCCCTTACCTAGACTTTCTACTCCCAGTTACTTCCTACATTTTGTAAATCCATTCTCCTTACTGAAACTATTTTGTGAGACAGTATTCTGATAAATTCCTGTAATCCTTTAGACCTGGTTTCCTTTTTTTCTTTAAACATATTTATAATAGTTGATTTAAAGTCTTTGTCTAGTAAGTTCAACATCAGGGCATCTTTGATGATACTTTCTACTGATTTCTCTTTTCTGTGTATGGGCCACACTTTCCAGTTTCTTTGTATGACTTCTAATTATTTTTGTTCAAAACTGGAAATTTAATGTGACAACTCTGGAAAGTGTATTCTTTCCTCTCCATAGAGTTGCTGCTTGTTGCTATTGTTGCTGTTATTCCTGTTGTTGTATGTTTGTTTAGTGACCTTCATGAACTAATTCTGGATCTGATTCTTTTAAAATCTGTAATGATGTCCCTTCTTTATTCTTGATATTGGTAATTTGCATTCTGTCTGTCTTGTCACTCTTACTAGGAGTTTATAATCATATTAATCGTTTCAAAGAGCAATTTCCTTTGTAGTCTCATGCCTCAGAGCAGTCTGGAATGCAACAGAGCTCCAAGATGAGCCCCTCTTTAATCTGGAAACCAGACCCAGATTAACAGTGGTGACAGGGGCAGCTACAGCCTAAACAGTGATGGCAGCTCTGGCTGAAGCCTTAACAGAGCAAGGACTCCGTATGCTGGTGGTGCTGAGACTTGCAGTGGGAGGCTGGCTTGTCTGTCCGTGATTCAATTTCATACCTACAGCATCTGTAAATATTAACTCTGTGTCTTGAGGGCTGGAATAGGTGGTTCAGCAGTAAACTTTGTCAATAAGTTAATAAAAAATAATAGTATGTAAGTGGACATTGCAATAAAGTATATCAAGGAGTTAACGGGATTGTTCAAAAGTTTAGAATCTCTAATTTTGATAACACCATATCATTGCAAAACTAGTATACACAGGTTTAGAAACATAAATTAAACTTAAAGACCATCACATTTAGTGGAAAAGAACACCGTTTTCATATGGGCTTCGGATGAACCAGTTAAAGAAAAGACAGCTTTTAAAATATTTTTTCTCATAATTGAAGATACAGTGAAAGATTATATAAATAGGCACTTTGAGTTATGTACAAATTATAAACCCACACCTAGTTTCTTGCACAGACTCCACAAGTTATAAGTTTCAGAGGAAACAATCAAATACTATTGTATAAATTTACCCTGAAATTAAAACTTACACTACACTGATTTCTATGGAGTTAAATCTTTTTAGAATTCTTTTACATGTTAAATCACCAACTCTAGATGTTCTAAAATTTATATTTCAAAACAATAAATCAGAATTTATCCTAATATTGCATCTTATAAAATACTCTTAACTCCAGTAATAGTTGCATCAGAAGGAAGATCTTTCTCAGAATTAAAAATTATCAAAACTTACTTGTAATTTTATATTGTCCAAGAGGGACTGACATTGTTATCAGCTTTCTTAATGAATAACAAAGTATAAAAGTACAAATTGTGATGATCTAATAAATGAATTTGCAGAAATATGAGCCAAAAAATGTCATGATCAATAAAAATATCACATTAATAAAATATTATATAAAATTGTGACATCATTTTTTTTAACTTATGAGTAATTCAAGTGTCATGATTGCCCTAGTTGTATTTTACAAGTAATAAAATGTTTTTAGAGGGAAAAGGTTTCTATTGTAATACTTTTAACATCACTTTAAAAAAAAAAAAGACTATTTTTCAGAGCAGTTTCAGGTTTGTCGCATGAACCTGAACCTTCACTGAGATGAAGATTTAGATTTCCCATATATCCATGCCCCCACACAGACATAGCCTTTCCCATTATCAACATTACTCACCACAATGGTACAATGGTACATTTGTTACCAAGGATGAACGTATTTACACATCATAATCCTCCAAAGTCCATAGTTAACTTTAGGGTTCACTCTTAATGTACACACCGTGGGTTTGGACAGAAATAGAATGATATGTATCTATCACTATAATTTTGTTACAGAGTGTTTTCACTGCCCTAAAAATGATCTGTGCTCTACCTGTTTATCCTTCCCCCAACTCAACCTCTGGCACTGTCTCCATGTTTTTGCCTTTTACAGAATGTCATATAGTTGAAATCACACACTATGTAACTCTTTTGTATTGGCTTCTTTTGCTTACTGATATGCAAGTAGCTTCTTCCATGTCTTTTCATGGCTTGATGGCTCATCTTTTTTTAGTGTTGAACAATATTCCATCTTCTGGAAAGAAATAAGAAACCACAGTATCTTTGTTCCCATATGCTTTTTGTTTTTAAAGTTTTTATTTAAAGTTCAGTTAGTTAACAATCAGTGTAATATTAGTTTCAGGTGTACAATATAGTGATTCAACACTTCCATACATCATCTGGGGCTCATAACCACAAGTGTGATCCTTAATCCCCATCACCTATTTAACCCATCCCTCCACCCACCTTCCCTCTTGTAACCATCAGTTTGTTCTCTGTAATTAAGGGTCTATTTCTTGGTTTGCCTTTTTCTCTTTTTTTTCCCCTTTGCTCATTTGTTTTGTTTCTTAAAATCCACATATGAGTGAAATCGTATGGTATTTGTCTTTCTCTGACATTTCATTTAGCTTAACACTCTATTTCCATCCATATTGTTGCAAATAGCAATATTTCATTCTTTTTTATGATTGAGGAATGTTCCTTATTTTGTGTGTGTGTGTGTGTGTGTGTGTGTGTGTGTGTGTGTGTGTGTGTGTACCACATCTTCTTTATCCATTCATCAGTTGATGGCTACTTGGGCTGTTTCCCTAGTTCTGCTGTTGTAGATAATGCTGCTATAAACATCAGGGTACATGTTTCCCCTTGAATTAGGATTTTGTATTCTTTGGGTAAATACCTAGTAGTTCAACTGCTGAATCACACAGCAGTTCTTTTTAACTTTTTGAGGAACCTTCCTACTGTTTTCCAGAGTGGCTGCACCAGTTTGCATTCATAGCAACAGTATAAGAGTGTTCGCTTTTTTTCCACATCCTCATTAATGCCTGTTATTTCTTGTGTTGTTGATTTTAGCCATTCTGACAGGTGTGAGGTGATTTCATATTGTAGATTTGTTGTGTATTTCCCTGATGATGAGTGATATTGAGCATCTTTTCATGTGTCTGTTGGCCATCTGTATGTCTTCTTTGGAGAAATATCTTTTCATGTCTTCTGCCCATTTTTTAATTGGATTCTTTGGGGTGTTGAGTTTTAGAGGTTGTTTTTTATATATTTTGGATACTAACCCTTGATGAGATATGTCTTTTGCAAATTTCCTCTTAGATGTTTTGGTTATTTCTTTCACTGTGCAGCTTTTTATTTCTGTGTAGTTCCAATAGTTTATTTTTGCTTTTGTTTCCCTTGCCCCAAGACACCTATCTAGAAAGAAGTTGCTATGGCTGATGTCAAAGAAGTTACTTCCTGTATATCTTGTTCTAGGAATTTTATGGTTTCAAGTATCACATTTAGATCTTAAATGCATTTTGGTATATTTTTGTGTATAGCATCAAAAAGTAGTCCAGTTTCATTCTTTTGCATGTCACTGTCCAGTTTTCCAACACCATTTGTTGAAGAGACTATCCTTTCACCATTGGAAATTCTTGCCTGCTGTGTTGAAGATTAATTGACCATATACTTGTGGGTTCATTTCTGGGTTTTCGATTACGTTATATTGATTTATGTATCTATTTGTTGTGCCAGGACAGCTTTGCAATATAGCTTGAATTCCAGAATTGTGATGCCTCCAGCTTTGCCTTTCTTTTTCAAGGTTGCTTTAGCTATTTGGGGTCTTTTGTGATTCCACATAAATTTTAAGATCGTTTGTTTTAGCTCTGTGAAAAATATTGGTGGTATTTTGATAGGGATTGTTTTAAATGTGTACATTGCTTTGAGTAGTATAGACATTTTAACAATATTTGTCTTTCTAATCCATGAGCATGGAATGCTTTTCTATTCCTTTGTGTCCTCTTCAGTTTCTTTCATCAGTGTTTTACAGTTTTCAGAGTACAGGTCTTTTACCTGTTGGGTTAGGTTGATTCCTAGCTATCTTATTGCTTTTGGTGCAGTTGTAAATGTGCTGATTCCTTAATTTCTCTTTTGTTGCTTCTTTATTGGTGTATAGAAATGCAGCAGATGTCTGTACATTGATTTTGTATCCTGTGACTTTACTGAATTGGTGTATCCATTCTAGTAGGTTTTGGGTGGAGTCTTTGGGGTTTTGTCTATAGAGTATCATGTCATCTGCAAATAGTGAAAGTTTGACATCTTTTTTGCCACTTTGGATGCCTTTTAATGCTTTTTGTTGTCTGATTGTGGTAGCTAAGACTTGTAGTACCATGTTAAATAACAGGGTGAGAGTGGACATCTCTGTCTTGTTCCTGACTGTAGAGGAAAAGCTCTCGTTTTTGTTTTTTTTTTTCCCCATTGAGGATGATATTAGCTGTGTGTTTTTCATATATGGCCTTTGTTATGTTGAGGTATGTTCCATCTGTTCCTACTTCGTTGAGGGCTCTTATCATGAATGGTTGTTGTACTTTGTCAAATGCTTTATCTGCATCTACCGAGAGGATCATAGGGCTCTCATCCTTTCTTTTATTAATGTAGTGTATCATGTTGATTGGCAAATATTGAACTATACTTGCATCCCAGGAATAAACCCCACTTGATCATGGTGAATGATTTTTTAATGGCATGTTGGATTCAGGTTGCTAGTATTTTATTGAGAGTTTTTGCATACTTAATCATCAGGGATACTGGCCTATAATTCTTTTTTTTTTTTTTTTTTTTTTAAGCGGAGTCTATCTGGTTTTGGTATTAGGGTAATGCTGGCCTCATAGAAGGTGTTTAGAAGTTCTCATTTTCTATTTTTGGAATAGTTTGAGAAGAATCAGTATTAAATCTTTAAATGTTTGGTAGTATTTGCCTGTGAATCCATTTGTTCCTAGATTTCTGTTTATTGGGAGTTTTTTGAATGCTGATTAATTTTTGTTGTTGTTGGTATTGGTCTGTTCAAGTTTTCTATTTATTCCTGTTTCAGTTTTGGTACTGTATATGTTTCTAGGAATTTATCTATTTCTTCCAAGTTGTCTAATCTTGTTGGCATATAGTTTTTCATAATATTCTCTTATGACTGTTTGTATTTCTGTGGTGGTGTTTGTTCTCCTCTCTCATTTGGAATTTTATTTATTTGGGTACTTTATCCTTTATTTTTGATAAGTCTGGCCACTGGTGTATCAATTTTAGTAATTTTTTCAAAGAACCAGCTCCTGATTTCATTGTTCTGTTCTGTTGGTTTTTTAGTTTCTATATCATTCATTTCTGCTCTAATGTTTCATATTTCCTTCCCTCTGCTGGCTTTAGATTTTGTGTGTTGTTCTCTTTTAGCTCCTTTAAGTATAACGTTGGATTGTTTCTTTGAGATTTTTCTTGCTTCTTAGTGTAGGCCTGTATTGCTATCTACTGCCCTATTAGGACCACTTTTGCTACATCGCAAAAGTTTTGGACAGGTGTGTTTTCATTTTCATTCATTTCATTCAATGAAATGAAAACATGTATTCCATGTATTTT
Organism: Panthera leo; assembly: GCF_018350215.1. Taxonomy (NCBI): domain Eukaryota; kingdom Metazoa; phylum Chordata; class Mammalia; order Carnivora; family Felidae; genus Panthera; species Panthera leo. The sequence continues at coordinate 103,813,168 of NC_056680.1, read as the reverse complement.
TTTTTTCATTTATTCTTTGGTTTCCTGGTTGACCCATTCATTGTTTAGTATAATGTTGTTTAACCTTCATTCGTGATGTTTCCATATTTTTTCTTGTGTTTGATCACCTTCATTATCTGAAACAACCTTCATCTTATTTTCCTCCTACCCAAGCTTTACCTGATGGAAACTTGATCTTCACAGTGGAAATTTAATCAATTCACCAAGTCCTATCAATTTTGTCTTTTAAACATCTTGGCAAATAACTCATCTTCCTCCATTCTCACTGCTACAGTCAAGCCCTTCTACTTTCTTTACTGCAGTTACATTGTATGTGGCCTCTCTGTCTTGACACTATGACAAACTGTTCTTAAAAATACAAATTATAGGGCAACTGGGTAACTCCTGATTTTGGTTCAGGTCATGATCTCATGGTCATGAGAACCCTGCATTGGATTCTGCATTGGGCATGGAGCCTGCTTAAAATTCTCTTTCTCTTCCTCTCCCTCTGCCCCTACCCCATTTGCGCATGCGCACTCTCTCTCAAAAAATAAAAATAAAAATTATATAAAACCACCCAGTTAGATTTTCTTAGCCTTTAGGTTAAAGTATAAATTCCTTCACGTAACATGAGTTCATTCATGATTTGGCCCCTGGTCATTTCCTCAGCCCTCTTATCTGCAATCACCCCTCGCATTCTGTCATATGAAAACTATTTGTATTTCCCTCAAAGTGGCCTGTTCTGCATATATCATTTGCCTTCATGTGTACTTTTCTATACTTTTCTCTGCCAAGAATCTCTACTTGCCCATTGTTCTGCTGGTTAATGCGCCCCTCAAGGCTCAGAGTATATCTCATTTTCTCTAAGATGTATTCATTGGCCTGAAAGATGAATTAAACTCTCCTGCTTTGGTGCCACACAAACTCCCCTTTTCTGTTTTTACAGCAGCTTGTATTCACTGTAAGATTATTGTTTGTTTACTGCATCTATCTACGTATACTAGGTAATCACTTTCTTACAGGTAGAGATTGTCTTTTCTATGTATTTTCCATATAATTTGGTTTCTAATAATAAGTATACTTATGCCCTTTAAGAATTTGAATAAATTTTTCTGTATTTCAGTATTCCTAAATTCTGTTTATGTTTAATTTAATCCTGCTTGAGGGAGAGGGAGAGGTTTGGAATCATAAGTAAACTTACCTACAGTTAGAGAGTTGACCAAGTGCACACTAGGCCTACCTCATAGGATATCTTTAGAAAGAACAGTTAATGAAAATGATTGTAAGAATTGCTAAAGTTACAAAACACTGTAAAATGTTTGCTAGTATAATATGATTTTCACATTGCAAGTAATCAAGTCTGCTAAAAGTATTTTAGATTCTCCCTTTTGGGTGCAATCTCTTTTCATTAAAATATGAAAACTAGGCATTTCAAAAGGGGAAAATGTATTTCCTCTCTCCTATGGAAAGCTAAAGAGACCAATAATTGGTGAGACCATTAAAAAAAACTTCCTCTCCAAATTAATGTCTAATTACATACACTTATATATTAGTGAATGATACTCATCTCTGGAAAGCAGACACCATTGACATGAGGCAGTGGTGATAATATTATCCTATTTTAAATAAAAGGGCAGGGGAGAAAGGACAAATCTTCTTTGTGACTTGTTAGATTACCACTCCCCACTTCCAGAATGTAGAGTTTTGCTAACCTTGAGACTATGGGGTGTTTTTAATGACTCATTTCCAAATAATGGGGTGAGGATAAGGAAAAATCATCCCTTTACAGTGGAGAATCCTGGCAAATGAACATCACCCTAACCAAATGATCAAGTTTAACATCCTTAGTGATGTCATATTGAAATAATCTAATCCTTACATACTGGGATGAGAAGACATTCCATCCCAAGGAATTGTCACAGTCTGGAGTATCCTAAGGAGATGTGACAACTAAATGCAGTGAGGAAACCCTCGATTGGATCTTGAAACAGTAAAAGGATATTAGTGGAAAAACTGGTGAAATCCAAGTGGAATCTGCAATTCAGTTCATAAGAATATACTAATGTTCGTTTCTTAGTTGTAATATATGTGACATTATAAGATGTTAACATCAAGGAAATTTGTGTAAAGCTTATATGAGAACTCTCAATGTAATCTTTGCAGCTTTTCTATAATTCTGTAATTAATCCAAAATATATATTGATATTCAAAATAAAGGACAAAAGCAACAATTGAATATACCAAATGAATACGTTTTTCAGTTAATTAAAAGGTCAAGTAAAAAAAAAGTCAATACGGTATCATAAAACTTGATACAAACACATATCAGCTACTTATTTTAAATGAAAACAAATACATAACCATCCATGAGACAATCACGATGTTAGGAAAAGAGTTTATAAGTTTGTTGCCACATGTTTTAGTACATGAGTCAATATGAATGTAGGGCTTAATTTTAATGCAACAGGTAAGTTATATTAAGGGTAAAAAAGAACTCCCCTTCTAGACTATTATTAACAGGACATTTATTATATTAAAAACATGAATCTGCAGCTCCCAACATAGAATGTGAAAACTTAGGAGATGTTAAATTTCTGGGAAAGCTGTGTGAATTACTTTTGAGTTCCTTAAAAATCAAGGCATCTCTCAAATGAAATAGGCTAAGAACCTCCAAAGTGCTATATTAGCATCAAGCCATATTTATCTCATCTATATTAAATATCTGACAGTTGGCTTACATTTTAAGTGATTCCATGGGGATGAATGTGGTAGGTGCCATCAAAAGTTAGCAATATAGTCAAAGTTTATTTACTTAAGAAATAGCCTATCATTCGTTACTTTTATCTAAAACTTAACTTTTTTCTAAGTTTTTATTTCAATTCCAGTTAGTTGACATACAGTGTTGGTGAACATAGTATAGAATTGGGCAGAGACAGATCTATTAATAAAACTGAGTGTTTTACAGGAGATAAATGAGTTTTCATATCATTTTGTATTTAGTCTTCTTGTGATCTTGTTGTAGTTTGTCTTGAGTGAAATAACAATTTCCAGGAAAAACTATATATTTTTTTAAAAAAGCCACATTGTATACTAAGAGGAATATATTAAAATTCAGTAACTGAAAATAAAATCTGAAACCACGGTAATACAAGATTACAAAAGGGAGGACCATGTTTATTTTTAATTATTGGTAGTCTCAGAGAAGCATTGCTCTCCTTTGAACCCATCCCCAAATTGATGAGATACTTAGAGAACATGCTGAAGATAAATTTGATCTCTCAGACCTAGATGAATATTCCCAGTGGATGATAAATTTATTTCCACTTGCTATAAATTTCAGGTTTAAGAGATAGAGAAACACAGTACCAGTAAAAGTAGGTCTGGGGTTATATTCTGAACACCTCAACTATTTATTATTGAGCTGCCTTGTAAAGATAATGAAAGTCAATAAAGCATTGCTAAGTATCTCATCTATTAGGGCTATAAAATATTTGTATGCTTTCATAAATGTTAATGAAAGAGAATAGGTAAACAAATGTCACCGACTATAAATTATAATTTGGAAAGGAAATAATATGTGGCACCACAGTGTTTTAAATCATAACATTTCTTGACCTTCATCCTTTGAACGAACCTTGACATAGTAGCCGATTTCTTCCATCGGAGAGAGGAATTAGGATTTCTACTGGCAGAAGTACACTCCTAGCCTTAATGGTAATATTATTCAAGAAATATATTAGGAACTAGCAGTTTGTATTGAAAACCTAAATGAACAAAATCATGGCACAAAAGACAGCCATTAATTAAGTATGAATTACTGTTTTAAAGCCCTGGCTGTGGAAGGAGAAATGCCACCTTTGAATGAATGGTTTCCTCTGTCTGATCTGACCTCCTCCCACTTAGATGTGAAGGTGATAAATCATGAAGTGCAGTGACAGCAGGGATCCTTACTAATAGCAGCCTCCAAGTCTTCTGGCAATCATTGCAATACAAGTGACATGCACAAAGGTCTTCCTTTTCAGCTGAAAGGAAATGTGAATTTTCTATGAGAAGAAAAAGACACCAGAGGTAACAAATGCTGGCACGGATGTGGAGAAAAGGGAACACTTCTATACTGTTGGGGAGAGAGTAAATGGGTGGAGCCATGATGGAAAAGAGTATGAAGGATCCTCAAAAAGTTAAAAATAGAACTACTATTTCATCCAGCAATTCCACCTCTCAGTATATACCCAAAGGTAACAAAAATAAAACTAACTTGGAAAGATACCTGCACGTCCAAATGTTCATAGCAGCAGCATTTACAGTCACCAAGACATGGAAAACAACCTAAGTGTCCTCCAGCAGATTGAAGGGATAAAGCACACACACGGTGGAGTATTATTCAGTCATAAAAAAAAAGTCCTAACATTTCCAAAAGTATGTATAGAACTTGAAGTCATTTTGCTAAGTGAAAAAAGAAAGACAAATACTATATGATCTCACTGATAAGTGGAATTAAAAAAAAAAGAATAAACAATTCAGGGGAAAAAAAAAGGACAGGGGTGGGAGGGGAATGGGAGCAAGGTGGCCAGAAGATGCAAACTTACAGTTATAAGATAAACAAAGGCTAGAGATGTAATGTAATGTATGACATGATGACTGTAGCTAACACTGCTGTGTAATACATAGGAAAGATGTTAAGGGAGTAAATCAGAGTTCTCATCACATGGAGAAAAATGTTTTTCCTTTCTTCTTTTTATTGTATCTATATGAGAAGATGGATGTTAACTGAGCATATTGTGGTAATAATTTTTCAGTATATGTAAATCAAGCCATCATGCTGTACATCTTAACTGATACTGTGAGGTATATCAATTGTTTCTCAGTAAAACTGTAAAAAAAAAAATAAGTTAAATGAATATAGAATTTCCAGGTCATGCATCTGAGACTTTTATCTATTGGACAGTGTAGGAGTTCTTAGAACATATGCTGTCAACACATCAAGCTATTATAAACAATTCGTATTGAAATTGTTATGTTATCATGATAGGTATGTATATTTCTTGAAAAAAACACTATTTAATTTACTTTTCTTTAATGGAAATAGTATTGAGGCAATAGGCAAAGAATCTGACTTTTACTAATGACTTGGAAGAGGAGTCAAATTTTTAAATAAATAACAAAGGAATTTATTTATCTCTCCCCATCCTACTGTTACAATCAAAGACTGTTGAATATGATCATATTTCTTTTTAATTATATATATTTTTAGCTACCTTTATGTCACTTGTTCTTATACTGCTTCTGAATTTCACAGCTTCCTCTGAAATCACAAACAGAAGCAGTGAGATTCAATTTTTTATTTTACAGCTTTTGGTACTCCTAAGGTTAAGAGCTAAGGTTTGCTTTGAAGAAATAGAAGGAATATGAATTTAGGAAGCCTACTTTAAGCCTTTTTGACCTTGGGCAAGTCACTGAGAATTAGTACCTAAATCTGTAAAATAAAAATAACTACACCAGCATTATGTAACATATTTCTGTGTATCAGAATCATACAAAATAATGTATTCACGTGGAGCTATGAATGCCGTAAATATGTCTAAATTTAAGGTAATTTTATAAATATTATTGCCAAAGAAAATTAAAATTATTTGAAGCACAAATAGTTTGGAAATAATATGAGAACTTTTGTTTTTGTCATCAACATAGTTTTCCAAAAACTGATTTATAGAGGTGCTATATATATTACTTTACATTTTACCTTCCTTTTCCCATCCCAGAGGTCTTAGCCTTTTAATTAAACAAATAATTATTGGTGTCCTTGGTTGTCTCAGTCAGTTAAGTGCCCAACTCTTGGTTTTAGTTCTGGTCATGATTTCACAGCTTCGTGGGTTCTAGCCCTTGCACTGGGTGTCAGACTCTGCCCTGGCAGTGCAGAGCCTGCCTGGGATTCTTTCTCTTTCCCTGTCTCTCTCTGCCCCTCCTCTATTCGCGCTATCTCTGTCTCTCTGAATATAGATAAATAAACTTTAAAAAGTCATTAAAAATCATTATTCTTTCAGATTTACTACAGTTAATGAATACTTACAGCTTAAAAATTAAATGAAATCAATATTGGATTTCTACCTATCCAATATTTTATTATAAAGATAATATAACATTAGAGAACGTGACTGAAAAATAACGCATGAGCTTATTGCCAATATTTATTTTTTCAGGTCGTATATAGCATATATACCCCTATAAAATTAGTCGTAAAGTGTGTTTAAATATTTTACCGGTAGGGGAGAGGTGGGGCGCAAGGTAATGAGTAAAGATACACTCTGAACTTGGCATGGCATGAATGTTTTTAGGTGAAGAGGAATCTGTTTTCCTTTTAGATATCTTAAGCAGGGATTAACTTTAATTCCTGCCAAAGATGAATGAAAATGATCTTTCCTTAGTCAAGACCACAGGCAAGGTAATTGTAAGAGAAAAAAAACAAATATCTTATACATCAGGAGCAAAGCTGTATTTAACACCTGGCAGAGTACTCAGGACACAAGGACAACGATATGACTGCTATTCTAGTGTAATTATTGATAGTACCTTCTTACACTCTTCCAATTTGGACAATGAATTATATGATTAATTATATAATAGGTATTTAAGAATTGTTAACGTTCTCGTCAGTGTCCTGGTTTGAATGATAATTTATATAGTGACCATTTAATAAATGGCAATTCCTTTTCTTCTACTGTTTTTTATTTTATTTTATTTTATTTTATTTTATTTTATTTTATTTTATTTTTATAAAAACAGTATTCATTCAGCAAGTATTTGGTGAGTGCTTACTGTGTTCCGGATGATGGTAAAATTGTAGGAAACAAGACAAATTCTGACTTGATGGACTTTGCATTTGAGTGGCGAAAAGCAGAGTCTAGAGTAGTAAATAATCGAATGCATTCTACACTTTCAGGTATTGAAGAGTACTATAACATAAGCTAAAGATAGGTAATTGAAAATAAAATGTGGAAAGAGGTGGTACTTGAAATAGGGAAGGCGTCTCTTAGGTAACATTTGGGAAAACACCAAATGAGCTGAGCGGGAGTACCATTCAAGTCCTTAGAGAAGGATATTTCTGGGAAAGGAAGCACCCTTCCTAAGTGTCCAACTGCTGAAAAGGAAAAGAAAGGGCTTGTTTGATTAACAGCAAGAAGACCAGCACAGCTGGAGCAAAGTGGGTAAAGAAGGGATGAGGTTAGAGAGATACTGGGTGTCATGGTAGAGTTTGAATTGTCTTATAAATGCGATGGGGAACTATTGGAGATGGACACAGTCTTAATTTAGCTTCTGAAGCGATCCACGTGCTGTGTGAACACAGCAGAGAAGCGTATCACAGTCCTCTGATGTGCCTCATCAGGTACTCTCCTCTGCATCTATCTCAGAGGCCGTTGACCATGAGTTTCACTTTGTCACCGTGGCTTCCACATTAATGTAGGAATGATGTGACATTGCCTCTCCCAATGCTTTGTGCCTCTCACCTTCCTTTCTAGGGCTTCAGGGAAGCTATTGAGGTGTAAGATCTTACTACTGGAAGCATGATCTGGGGTTGTAGTGGGGTTACATTAGGAGAAGAGAGCATGTGGACGTTTTTTTTCTCCCTCCCTTCCTCAGGATAGATTGTCTTGAGACAGAGTTGCTCATGGGGTCTTTTAAATGGTTTTCTTGAAAGAATAGTAATCCATTGTGGTTGATGCCAGTCCATGGCCAGCATTTGTAATGCACCCTGCTGTTGGCTCTCTGTCCTTCTCTGCCTCACCTGCCTCTTCCTTCATTTCCCCTTCCTTGGGACTTCATAATACAAGAGAAACACGGAAACTTTTGTTCTGCCTCTACTTTTGGGGAAAACAAGGCTAAGATAGGAAGAAGAGGAGAGGTTAAAAGACCTGTTAGGGAGGTATTAAAGTAGTCCATGTAAGAGATAATGGCGGCTTGGAATGTAGTGACTGATAATGGTATTTTGTAATCAAGAATGTGATTTAATTAAAATATCTTCATTCTTTCTTCATCACCGTACTATCTTCTTGATTTTTTTCTTGTCTGAAAGACTGAAATGCTCTCCAAAATGATTTTCATTATTTTCCTCTCTTTCCCTTCCTCTACCGAGTTTTTCATTTTTTCAATATGTCATTCCAGTGCTCAAGAGCTTTTATCTTTCATTTTATCACCATGTTAAGTTTCAGTTCTTTTGTATTTCAAGGCCCTCCATTTATTGGCCCCATTAAAGTGGTCCAAATTTATGTCATATCTCTTGAAACACTATAATCTCCTTTCTGTTCAAAGTATGTTTTTAGTCCTAGGATTTTTCTTATATTGTTACATTATCTACTGCCAAATTATGTCCATCTATCAAGGTTCACTTTCTTCATGAAACATTAACTATTTTTAACTTGGGCCGTTCAATAATAACAATGGGTCCAGCCCTGTTATATATGCTTTGCATCTATTGTTTCTCTCAGAATCCTAATGATGAACCCAATTACTACTGCATCATTTTCCTATTGCTACAGTAATAAATTATCAGAAAATCATTTAACACAAATTTATGATCTTAAAATTTTGGAGATCACAAGTCTAAAAAAGGTCTCACAACGCTATAATCAAGGTGAGTGCAGGACTTTGCTCACTGTTGAGGCTCTGGCAAATAGTACATTTTTTTGCCTTTTCCAGCTTCTAGAGACCACTCACATTTCTTAGCTCATGACACCTCTTTTCCTTTTCAAAGGCAGCTGTCTAGCGTCTTCAGATCTCTCTGACTTACCTCTATTTCTGTTTCCCTCTTCTGCTTTAAAGATCCTTATCATTACATCAGGTCCTTCTGAATATTCCAAGATAATCTCCCTACTGGGGACCTTAATTCCCCCTTGCTCTGTAACATCAGATAGTCACAGGTTCCGGGAATTGGGATGTCTTGGGGAGGGGAGGAATAATTCTGCCTACCAGGAATATCATCGACATTTTAGAGTGAGGATGAGGCACAGAGAAGTGAAGCAATTGGGCAACGATTGCAAAGCTAGTAAGTGGCGAAGACCATCAGTTCCAAAACCTAGATGCTTAATGATTAAGTCATACTGCCATCTTTAAAGAAGAAAAAGGCATTGCTGATGTTTATATCCTTTTGATTATATTGTATTAACAAGTGTTTGTTGAGATACTATTTTGTTATATATATATAGATATAGATATAGATATGATATATATACACATATATATACACATATATAGATACACACACACATATATGTGTAAAAATATGAGTGTTCTTATGGATATTGTGTTAAATGAACACAGATCCAGCATGCACAAAACTGGAAATCTAATGGAGGAGATAAGACATCAAACTATACCATTTGTCGTATACATGTGTATAAACACAATAAGTGAGACACATTTAAAGTGCTATAGGAACTGAGAAAAATGAGGTAGTCATGCAGTTTAGTCCATTTCTTCAGCTCCATTGCTATGGTCTTGTTGAGTCATGGCTTGTATTTTTTTCAGTTGTCTGTCTACTGCTAAATACAGAGTCACGCTCTGTGATCATACTGGCTGCCTTGATTGGTACTATATCATTGAAAGTCATGATTATTTCCTATTTTATAGGATTTGAAATGTTTGAAATAACTTCTGTGCTTTCATCTGTGGAGACCTTTTGAAATATCTTATTTTTAAACCTAGATTTTAATTTATACATAGAAAATGAAGAAATTATTATACTTACCCAGTGCAAATACTCCTGCAGAACCTTGTTCCTTGGAAAATATGGTACATTTGGCCCAAAGCTCTCATTTCAGGGCCTGTGAAAGTTTGGAAGCCCTGTCCTGGATCTGTGAGTTTGTGACTCCTGCCTCACATTTCCTTCTGCTCTGGGCTTACCTATGCATAAAATGGTATCTTTTCACAGATTTTCTGGTAAGTATCTTTTGATGGCAAGTACTGAGTGAGTGTGGTAAATTTAGCTTTGTGAAATCTTGGGAAAGATCACAGGCCAGCACTCATACTCACCTTGCACGGACCACAGCATTATCCCTTACTCTACCCCTCATGCTTGGGGACCTTCCACATGCCACCATCTGGCCAAATCCCCGATTATGTCTCTAGCAAAGCACTTTCCTTCCTCTTCTGGGTCTTGTCCTGTAACAACAACAACAACAAAAACTGCTCAGGTAATGGATGTCTCCTGTAAGACTGATGCCTTTAATAACCACTGAAAAACAGGAATGACATATCCCAGTTGTGCTATAGGTGTGAGTTACTCATCCCCACTTATGCAGAGCCCCAAAGAAGTATAACCAGTTCTATCTCCTAATGCCACTACCTGTAAAACAGTTGCAGTCAGAAGCAGCCGCTGCTCTCCATCTGATATTACTTTCCCAGTGTTCTCAGATTCTTCAAACATGTTCTCCTCACTATGTCAGCCAAATGAAACAAACACCAAAATATCTTCAAAAGTTTTGTTTTGTTTTGTTTTTTTAACCTTCCTTGAGGGCCAAGAATGCCTTTTTACTTCACCATTTAGTGTTCCTTTGTTTTCTGCTTATCGCATTGTAAGTATAGTTAGCCCTTTTCTTTTGCATATCAAGAAAAATAGTGACTGTACTTCATGATTTTGGTACTACAAGAATAAAAACAGCATTTAGAGCTGTTTTATTCCAGTCCTACCATAGCTTTGAACAACCTTAGAAATGAAAGCCTAATTGAATTACGTGCTTATTATGTGCTTATTACATGCTTATTATTATGTGTATTAAATATTATGAAAGATGAAGAACTTTGCTCTGACTCCTATCATATGGACCTAGTTTATGATTATTTTTAAAAAAATTGTAGATGCATCTATGATTTTAGCTAAATGATAGTTTTACTTTACTTATTTTCTCCAACTGTTTATCATTAGAAAAGAATTTTCTCAGTGTCTGTGAACACTGTATTTGGCACTTCTTTCCCTTGATTTTAATATAAAAATTTAGTTGTAAATTAGGAATAATAAAAAATGTATCATCAAACAAGAGCTATGCATTTATCATGTGTTTGAAACTTAGTATATTTAAATATGCTCAGTATCACGCTTGATGTAATAAATACACGGCCACTTTAGTATGACAAACCAGGTGGTGTGGATTCTGTTTTTCTGGTCATATATTTTCTATTTTAATACAGAGTATTTTTATGTATATATGCATTTTCCACCTATGGCTAAGCCTGTCAAAACAAGTTATTTATAGTATAAATAAGGTACTTGGCTCTTCCTGCCTACTCATGAGTCAAAAGTGTCATTGACTCCATCCAAAAATGAATTGTAACAATTTTAACATTGTATTACAGTGCTTCAGTGTTTACTTCTTACCTATTCAGGTGAAACAAAAAAGTAATTTTGAGGCTAATCCATAAAACTTGTGCTTGAGAGTCAATTAATTATAATACATTGTTCCCTCCCCTCTTTAATAGAGAGACACTGCTCTGTTACTATAACATTATAGACACCTCAAAACCTCTCACCAACTAATATACTCTTAAATGTGATATAAGTAGTAAATTACCTTGACTATAAAAGAGACAAAAAAACTGTCCAAAATGATTTAGGGACACTCCAATGGGGTACTAAGAATTTGAGCTGAAAATACACATGACCTGATCAACTGAAGAATGGAAGGCATACAAGATGGAGAATCTGAACATATAAGAAGACCTATTTAAAGAAACAGAGGGATTCTTACAGCAAAGTGTTGTTACCCATAAAGGTGGGAAGGTCCAATAAATTTGGCCTTTGGTAAAAATAAGGTAATCGTACGGGTTAAGGTGTCGTTTATGACTTTTAGAGCCATCAAGTGGAAATTCAACACTGGGGATAAAAACAGGGCTGCTATTGACAGAACATGAAGGGGAGTAATTCACCCCTAGAGTACATGGATATGTCAGTCCTGTTTTTAATTTGCTCCTATAGGCATCAGTCCCCTAGGAAACACCAATTCCCTGAGGGTTATTTTAATTAGAGGACAAGGCCCACCAAAGGAAAGAAATGCTTTGTTGAGAACATGAGATGGCATTGGTTTGTTTGTTGATGACCATAGAAATGTCAGGAATTGTCAATATATCCTCATACAAGTTTAATTACAGTTCTGGGTAACATTAGCTAATACTATTTGGATATTTATGTTTGAGGGGCAGTGTTTACTAAAAAAATATAGCTATATTGGATAGTTTGATGTTGTTAAATACGTGCAGGGTCATCCCAGTGTACACATGTCTTTGAAATTACATTCTTTGAAGGCATTTTTTAAAACTCTGTGTGAGGAGTAGAGGTTACAAACTTTGAAAATGTTTCATCTAAAGAAATAGGGTTTCAGCTGTGGTTCATATGCCCTCACCTCCATTTGATAATCTTACAATATGGTCACTGCCATAGGCCTCTTACATGTACTTTCAAAGCCATGAAGATAATTAACTCTGGATCTAAGCCTGGGCAGTGTTCTGCAGAAGAAGTCGAAACTACATTTACTACTGTTGTTGTTGCTGCTGCTTTGTAGTAACTGAAAGGTCTTCATTATGTGTGTGTTTTGTGTTTTACACATGAACTGTATAATATAGGCATAGTGTAAAATATCTTTGACTTTAAGATGTGCTGGAAATATTGTGATAGAAGAAAGAATACTGATACACAAGCTTGGAGGAGTAATCCCTTTAGGGTTAAACTCATGAATAAGAATTAATTTCGTTTTTAAAATGGTTTCACTCACTTTGCATTGTGTGTCCTGTAGTATGCCACATGGCTCACTGCACTTGGTTTTCGACTTTATATTTCTGGATTGTTGTTCATCTACTTACATTTTAAGATTGCACATTATTATAGTTGAAGTGATGCATGATAAATTTTTCACAGTCTCATTTTAAAGAGATTGTCAAAAAATGTGTGGATCTTCTATTAAAATGAAAATACGTGTTTGTATTTAAAAATTTTTTTAATGTTTATTTATTTTTGAGAGAGAGAGACAGACAGACAGACAGACAGGGAGGGCAAGGGACAAAGAGAGAGAGGGAGACACAGAATCTGAAGCAGGCTCCAGGCTCTGAGCTGTCAGCAGGCTGCCTAACTCACTGAGCCACCCAGGAGCCCCTTTATGTGTTTATATTTTTAAAAAATAGTGCCAATGTGTTGCTCAATAAACAACACTATCCCTTTTTTTGTGGCTAAATTTATATCTCTGCAGTGAGGATTTTTTTCCTAGAGGAACACTTTTTGAAATCCTTAAGTAATAGTGCCATTGTTCTTAATATATGAGGATTTTGCAGTGAGGATTTTTTTCCTAGAGGAACACTTTTTGAAATCCTTAAGTAATAGTGCCATTGTTCTTAATATATGCCTAATTGTGTGAAGACACATTTATTAATTCTACAAAAGTTCTTGGAATTCGTCTTAACATATAAAACATTAGCGTATTGTGGATTCTAACGCTAAAATAAGCTGGACCAAGGGTGCTATTACTTGTAATAGTAATTAGGGTGATCAAATATATACTTTTTAATAGCAGTTTTGACAAAGGATGGATGCCATGTGTCATAATTCTTTTATCAACAAGATTTCTCTGTTTCCATGAACATAAATTCGATTCCCTTGCAAAGGCTGTCTGAGATTTAGTTTACAGCTTGATTTCTTCTGTCATTTCAACCACACTACTTTTCTGTTTTATAGGTGCTTTGATTGTTGTCTGGCTCATTGCTTCTGTTATTTGTTTAGATCAGGCAATTGAACTTACTCTCACTCCACTAATGAAATAAAGTAGACAACTAGATGAAATAGTAATAGAAAAAAATGATCTTGGGGTATTGGAAATAAGACCAATTTCTGAACTCAAGCATTTGACTTTAAAAATTCACCACGAACAAGTTGTTTCTATTAATAACTCTGAGGCAGTATGGAAGTTAGTTAGAACTCTTAATTTGATGAGTTATACAAAACATACGCACTCTACATACTTGATGAATCTTTCCCAAGTTAATAAGTTCTTGTTAAGAAGCGTGTGCTCTGTCATCACCATGGTAAGTACTCTCAGGAGTTATCGCTCCTGAAGGAAGTTCAAACCTCATAAATGCTTATTTTTATAAAAGACAACAAAATAATTTAATAGTAAAATGCATTATTGTGTATTATGGAGCCACAATACAATATGGCAATGTACTCAGCATAAGGTAATAAGTATAATGTCAAATTATCCGCATAGGGAATGAATATAGTAGGATTTCAGGAGAATAAGTAAGTTCAGCAGAGTGGAAAAGGACAAAGCTAAATATGACTGTCTTGAAGGAAATGTATTGGATATGCCCAGAGGCCAAAGAAAGCACTTTTAAGGATATGTAATGGTCAAAGCAATTTGCAAAATGAGACGATCTATGTACAGTATATCTTAGGGTAGGTGGAAAGACTGTTTGGACTAGCGAGTTCGTAGGAGAAGGAAAGATGAGTGAACAACTCAGTTGAGATTGCCTTGGTGGGGGTGCAACTAGGTGAACTATAAATGTATAGTATAAAAGTATAAATGGCTGAGGAGCTATCACTGGATTGAGACAATCTCAGGCGACAGAAGAGAAAATATAAAAGAGATAACGAAAGATACGGCTCAAAAATGGGTGGCCAACAGGCTGTGGGAAATGAGCCTGGATCCAAAGATAAAGTAACTGAATATGAGTTACAACTACCAACCAGTGTACAGGTTAAACATTTACTTAGCTAAAATGTTTGGGTGAGGAGGATAAGTTGAGGGCAGAAACATCCTGTACTTTGTTCATATTTTGAACCAAAGGTGAAGAAATGGGAAAATAAAAATATAATAGTCAATCAGTAACTGTAGAGTATTTGTATGACAATAAAATATATTGCAATGTATTATACGAAATAAAAAACATTAACCTTTATAATATAAAAATGTAAGTTAAAAAGAAAACAATGAGATTAAGGAATTTAGAGTACATCTCATGTTTTCCAGAAGTTCCCTTAATTTGTATTTTGTTTATATATGATAAACAAAAAAATAGGAATTAAAAGGATATTACTCAATTTAGTCCCTAATTTCAATATTTTTCTTTAATTAAAAAAAAAACCTTCATTACTTATTTTAATTCCAGTTAAACATTTGGTAATATAAAGTTTCAAAGTGCTGGTTCTGAGTTCAGTTAAATTAATATTTAATAAGTGCAATTTGTCCTTGTGAAATGATTCTGCAACAAAACAGGTGAATCTCAAAGGAAAAGAGTGTATCATTGTTTGCTCTTACTAATAATGATGGTCATTTCAAATTTACTCAGCAATTATAGAAAGTATGCTGATGTTGATGTTGAAAATTTCAAAATTCATTAGCTGATTGTATCTCTGTCTTCACTAATGTCAATTAGTTGTGTGGCAAACTGGAAGACTTTTTTTTGTACTTTCAGAAAATAAGGCTAAAACCTACTAGAATTCTTTATTTCAAACATTTTTAAACAAGTGAGTAATTTTTTTTCAAAAGACTTTTTTTGTACTTTCAGAAAATAAGGCTAAAACCTACTAGAACTCTTTATTTCAAACATTTTTAAACAAGTGAGTAATTTTTTTTTTCAAATAGAATTTTGCATAGTGTCCTTTGGAATTTAATTTGTTTAAAATATTAGAAAGACGTTAAAAATGTTTATAAATTTTACAACCCATCTACTAGGTAACATTCTTTTGGAAAGCTCTTATTTATATATGTATGTAAGTGAGTATGTAGGCTTCTCACCTAATGTGGGGCTTGAACTCATCACCCTGAGACCAAGAGTTGCATACTTTACCCACTCAGCCAGCCAGGCACCCCTGGAAGGCAGTAAATTTAGATTTCTTTCTTTTACAAGATAAGACTGTTCAGGGTACATTTGAATCTGATTGTTTTAATTATTTTACATGAGAAAACAGGCATTTTATAGCGTGAATGACATTCATTGTCACTGTCCATGCATCGTTACAGAGTATTATTAAGGATTTGCTATAGGTCTTGCTGTTTGCTTGCTTCTGAAACATCCTGTGGCACTTTGGGCCTTTGGTGCTTCAATTTTTCTCTTCCATAACATTGTCCAAGAAGGATATAGTAAAAGAAATTTAGTGCAGTATTATCTCTTGATAACCTTATTCTGCAATATATTTCATCACTAGTCCCATTTACAAATAGTAGTCCTTCACCACAAAGCACCACTTTTATTAAATGTCACGTACCATTCAGAGCATAACTTCCTTTATACACCTATTTATTAACTATCTCACACTATGCTTTTCACAAGCTAACACAGGATAGAAACTTTCATATTTATATCCCACTATGAGCAGCCTTCCAAAATTAACATATCAATTATTTTAACATTTTGTTCTCCAAACGAGTTCAGAAGAAGCATAGTAAATGAAGATACCCTTCTAATAGGCATTTTAATACGCATTTCTACCATTGGATCATTGTTGTGAATTGCTCCTTTCTCATATTATGGATGTTATCATTTTGAAATGTTATGTTCTCTCACGGTTAAAGAGAGCAGGAGAGGGGTAGTTGCCGTTAGAGTGACAATATGATGGTGTAGAAAAGAAGGTCAAAGAGGAGGAAAGGCAAGGAAATTTTGGGAAAGGAATGAATGAGGGTTTGAGAGAATTGAAAATATCAAGTGATGTTGATAGTAATCTCAATGACTCAACTTCACTAATACGGGTCCATTGTCTGCCGCATACCTAGCATAATGACAAGGTACAGTCCTCCTCTGGTCAGTTGTCACCTGCATTTTTATTAGACAATGCCTATAATTTGATGTGTTAATAGTGCTGGGGTCTCAAGATTCAATCCAAAAATGATGCCGATGCCTCTGAAGTAAGCCTCTGAGCCCTCGTCATCCAGCCAGTGGTTGGTGTATCCTGTAGCTGTGGTCACAGCTCCAGCAGCCTTGTCAAGAGCTTTGTTCCAAACCTCTGGTGTTTATTACAAGAGAGGAAGACTGAGATGGACGTGAGGAATTATTCTTAGATGACTGAAAAGGTAATCTAGAAAACATGAGACTCACTAGGCATGGGGTATTTTGTTTTATGATTCCCAAGTCAGTGCTATTTTCTTCAGACTATGGTAGAGGATATGAGGGAAAAATAAGTTAATTTCAGCACTACTCATATAGTGGTCAGGATTCATATGGCACTCACAGACAAAAGAGCCAATGTGGAAAAAAATAATGGTCCAAATTGCATTTCTCTTTGATTCAGGTATGCCATGAGGGAGTCACAATCCATTTAGAATATCAGAACAGTCATTGTCCACCTCAATCAATTTAATGCAAAGAGGGGAAAGGGAATCATTAGGGTGCAGAAAAATCAATTCTGGGCATCTGTCTGCATGCAGACCTCAGGCCAAAACAGATTGAGTACCAAAAAGTAGACAAAAGGGAAATCCCAGATTTCATTGTGCAATTCTTTGGTGCTGCTCCTATTATGTGACTAATGAACCTTTCATTTTGAATCAGTGTGTTTTACAGCTGCACCTAATCATTATTTCTGAGACCTAAAACTATGATGTGTGGCAGAAGCTTTAGATGAGATGAGGCGTGATGGATTGTCATTGTCAAATTATTAATAGGAAGGTTCATTTTATATTAGAAATATAAAATATATTTTATCCATACCTCCTTTTTGAGCTCCGGTTCCAGCTGCCAAAATGGACTATATCATTCAAGACTGCACAACTTTGCCAAGAGATATAGGGCATTTGGCAGTACATATAATAAATCCTATTTTACTTAAGTTCTCATGAAAACTGCCTTACATCATCTCATTTCTCCATAAAGCACAAGTAATTTTTTTTTCTAAATGAGGTTAAAGTGTGATCAAACCAAAGTGGGATAACCTTTGAGAGAACAATTTAAATTAGTGAGTCTTGTTTCTATGAAATATTCAGATTTTTCTAAGTCACTTTCAATGTATTTATATATGTATTGTAAAATT
The DNA here is from genome assembly GCF_018350215.1 of Panthera leo. Lineage (NCBI taxonomy): Eukaryota > Metazoa > Chordata > Mammalia > Carnivora > Felidae > Panthera > Panthera leo. The sequence goes on along the minus strand of NC_056680.1, from coordinate 103,795,197 downwards.
AAATGTTGTAACACTATTAAATCATTATTATCTTCTGTAGATGAAAAGACAGACTCACAGAGGATAAGTAACTCACTTAAGTACTTGTAGCAAATAAGTACTGACCCTGCAACTTGAAACAATGTAAATCTAAAAGCTGTGGGGTCAGAGAAAAGAAGAAATTTGGGCCAAAAGTAATGCAAATACTTTTAGATATTTACATAAATATAATGTGTATATGCATATCTATTTCATGCATATATATAAACATGGAAAAATACCATAAACTTCTCAACATACACAAGTCTGTTTCAAATATATGATGTAGCTTATTTTAAAAACTAACCACATAAAATTCAATCATAAAAATTACAAATCCTTTTCCAGTTTTATATGGCCCTATTGACATTTTATTTTCCAACCTGGATTCTAAACTAATATAAAATTACTTTACAGAATGAGAAAGTAGTAAATTTTAATAAATCCACTGCCATTCAAACCCAAGCAAGCTAAGGTTGCCTCTCAGAACTTTAACAACAAAACATTCTAGAAAACAATATATCTAATACTGCTTGGTACAAGACTTTATCATAGAAACTGTGTTCAGTGTAAGCTCAGTTCCTGCCTACAGTTTCTGATGAGAACATACCAGGTTCAAGAATATAAACTCAAGCCTTTTAGTTCTATTTCATTACATGTGTAATCAAGTTAGCAATTGGTATGAGGCATCCCTGGGAAGTAGAAAGTAGGATTTCTTTTTAATTAATGCTTTTGTATATTAAAACTTCAGCAGTTTGTTTTGAAAGACCAAAGGGATGATGTTAAGACTCTAACTTTAAAATATTTTTCCATAAATCTTATTGGAATAGGATTTTAAATTTTATAGAGGTTTTCTGCTGTTTTATTTTGAAGTATTTCTTTCATTGATGCATCATTCTTGTAATAGGCTTTGCACTAAAAAGTTGTCTTTAGGGATTAAAAAGAAGTGTTTCCTTGGTTTCATCTGGGGAAAACATCTCAGCATTTGCTTTTTGATGACTACACTCGTAGCTTACACAGGAGGCTTGATCAGTGTTTTTCACGTGTTACGTGTACTTCAGTGTCTTTCTTTTTGTGTTCGTGCACTGATTTGGGTATTCAGATACATATGTGACGAAGGTCTTAAATAAAAGAATTGTTTTTCTTTAGCCTAAAAAGAATTACTTTCCCATTTAAAACCTTGTCTTTCTTAAATATCCCTAATAATTTGGAAATAAGTTGAAACCAGTTTTTAATCTACCAGGTATCAAAGTATTACTGTTTAGTCTTAAGTAATATATTGTTATGGAGGAAAAATATATATAAATACACACAGATACACACACACACACAGCAATTTTACTTTTTCTTTATTAAATGTTTGCCCAGGTTTTGATCCACAGTAATATTCCATAGGACCAGTTGTAAGCAATAAAATCAGTGTAGAGTGCTGCTCTCAATATCTCAGAGTAGGATCAGAGGAGAGTCACTTGAAAGGGTTTAATAAAGAGCTGCTTCTGCTGCCCATACCCAAGCTATCCTGACTCGACTACAGGAAGGCTTTGCATTATATTGAATTCTATGCTAGGAAGTATTCTAGTTTAGCTCCAGAACAGTGTTTAATATTCTGAATAATATCACATCTTATTAAATGGACACTTCATTCTATGTACTTAGGCAAAACACCCTGGTGTCATTAATGACCCCTCTCTTACTCCGATACCCACATTTGATCCATTAGCAAGACGTAGGGATTCAATTATCAGAGTATATCCCAGTGCCAAAATTTATACCATGTTCCCCTCTATTATTTCAATTCAAACCACTGTCATCTTTTATCTAGATATTGCAGTAGCTTCCTTAACTGATCTCCTTGATTCTACCCTTGCTGCTTTTGGATCTATTCTCAATTGAACAGTTAGAGTTGCACACACCTCTCCAGGAACTTCCCACTTCCCACACCTCTCCAGGAACTTCACTCGGAGTAAAATCCAAAGTTGGCATGTCTTTTAATGTCTTATATGGTTTGGCCTAGTTATCTACTATCTGACCTTATTTTCTACTTAGCTTGCTCATTCTGCTCCAGACCTACCAACCTCCTTGTTAGGATTGAAATATACTAGTAGTCATGATTATGTCTCAGACCCTTTGAAGTTGCTATTCCCTCTACGGGAAATACTCTTCTCTCCTATAGATACATGGCCAGCTCTCTCACTGCCTTCATCTTCAGTGGAATGAAAAGCCTTTGCTCATAGCTTGAAATAAAACTCTGCAAAGCCAATCAGTCAGCCAACAGATAAAAGTGCAACATTTCCCGTTTGCCTTATCTGCTTTGTTTATCTTCTTAGTACTTATTACTGTTTAACATGCCCTCTAATTTACTTACTTTTTGTTTTGTTTTGTTAATCTTAACTAGAGTGCAAGCTCTGTAAGGGCATGGACTTTTCTTCATTGTCATATGCCAAGTATTTTGAATAGCACATAAAATCTAGTAGGCAATCAGTGTTTGTTGAAGGAGTGCATTAAGTTATTTCTAGAACATAGTTCACAGGGATGAAAGTATACAGGTTTCATTGCTGCATTTGTTTTGTACATAATCAGAAATGTTACTAAGATGTTTCAGAAAGGTGATAAAAATAATAATTGTATGGAAATTATAATGAAGGGAGATTTGGCATATGGAAAACATTTTAAAGGTATATATTTGGGTTTTGGGGGCCAGTGTTTTAAATTCACATTATTTGTGTATCTAAATACCAGATGAATAGCAGCTTCAGGTCTTCAAAGTTTTATGGAAAAAACACATCTAAATGGATGACATAAGAAATAAAGGAAGCAAAGAGACAAAGATATCCTACTTGGAAATGTAAATTAGCAAGAAAACAAATAAATTAATTGTATGACCGTGGGCAAATTATTGACCTTTTCTGGTTCAAATCTTACATACTTTCAAACTGGGATTGTTGAAATCAATTTCTTCTTAAACCATTATAGCTCAAAGATCTTTCATTAATGTATACAGAGTGTAAACTTGTTCTTGTTTAAGATTTTACATACACACAGAAGGTAATAACAATTCACATACTATTTTATCAAAAAATGTATTTATTGAATTTCTGTTGTGTGTGAAATGACAGTTACAAAGAAAATCTGTGAAGAAAAAAGGTTTTCTGTCTTTGGTGAGTTTGCAGTTTGACTCAGAAGACAAATTAGTATGAAAAAGAAAAGTACGTAAATAAACCTGTTAATGGTATGATGAGAGTATACAGTGCCGTGGCTCTCTTTGTGGGAAGACCTAAGTGGATTGCGAGGGTCACGTAAGTTCTTCTGGAACAAAATGAATTTAAGCCATTAGAAGAGCAGGCAAAGAGGATGAGAAAGTTTTGAAGCAGAGGAGAGAGCATGTTAAAGGATCCTAGCAGCCAAAGATAGTAGGAATTTAGTATGTCTGGAGCATAGAGAGCAAAAGCGAGACTCCAAATAAAGTTGAAGAGCTGTAGCAGAGCAAGATATCAGAAGGCCTGGAATAGCTTGTGGATTTTACATTTTTACCTAAGATCATTGGGGAGTCATTGAAGGCTTTCATATAAAAATGAAAAAGTCAGTTTTCCAGTGTAGAAAGATTAGTAGGGCTGCAACTTGGAGAATAAATTAAAGAGGAGGGATAGTAATACAGGTGAGATACCTGTAGCTGCTTTAGGGTAGGGTAGTGGGAATGGAGACATCTGGCCTAATTCAGGATTCTTTAGGACCATTCAAGGAATCAGATTCTTGGGATAAGATGAGTTTGTTTTGTGTATGTTGATTGTAAGTTGAAAGTGGGGTTTTCTAACAGTTTCATATATTTGTCAGAAGCTTAAGATAAATGTCTTAAGAAAAATACTCGCAGTTCACAACCATATGCATGATAATTGAAGGTGTGAAATTAGATGTAATCACTCAAAGGGAGAGTGTACAGAACAGGAATGGAGGAGCGCCCTAAATAATGCCATCAGTTAGGAGACGGATGTAGTAGAAGGAGCTAGCAAAGGGGAGGAGGAAGGAGCAGATTGGTAAAACAGCAATCTTACCAGCAATTCTTAGTGAAAGAATCTGAAATACATAAGAAAATATTGTTTACAGAAGAGAAAGTTGTTAAGAATGTCAAACAAATGCTGCTGAGCATCCAACAAATCAGGACTGAGAAGTATGCATTGGATTTTTCAAGGTAGATGTCCAAGATGACCATGACCATGATGCTACAAGCAGTTTCCGGGACATGGGAAATGGTTGGCAGCAGGTCACTTGTAGATAGAGGAGTGAGGAAATGAATAAATAGCAATTTGGGGCGAGTTAAGCTGCAAGAAGTATGTTAGGCAAAGGGCAGATACTGAAATGCAACATGGGATTAAGAGAGTTTTACTGTTTTTCTTTAGTTTAGCCTCCTTAAAATGAGAGAATCTTGAGTATATTTAAAGGCAATGAAATTAGAATAGTGGAATGGTGATCATCACTAGAACTAAATCTTCAAAAAAAAAAAAAAAAAAACAACAGTGATGGAATCCAGAAAATAAGACAAATTATTCTTATATAGAAAGCATATTGCAGAAAATGAGATTGACAATGACAAACCTGGTTTAAACTATGGCAGGAGGATGGAAGGAATCTAGAAAAGAGGTTGAAGGAGTAAGGAAGTTTGCTAATCCAGGTTTTATATAGGTGACCAAGAGGCTTACTTTTCCTGGAGGATGAAAGATGTGATGTTTTTCCCTATGTGACATTAGGAAGAACAGACATACACAAACACAAAGATAATATGTTTGTACAAGAAAGATAAAATCCAACTTTTTTTTTTTCAGTGACAGCTACAAAATTCCTTAATGAGTATGAGGTGGTAATATGATGCTACTCTGACACTCTTTTTGCTTTTCATAATTCCCCTATTTCAGTATCAGTCCCTATGTTTAGAACCTGTTCAGACAGAAAAGGAAATTTGCAATGAAATTCAAAGTTGTACATGCACAAACTTCATCTTAAATTATCTGAACAAAATGAGGATGAAAATACGCCTTCAGGATATGTTTGTTTTGTTTGAATTTGCATTAGAGCTATATAAATTACTCTTTAAAAGGACTGTGGATTGTGAGAAGATTTCTTATCAGCTAATTCTTTAATCAATTTCTATCCTCAACAAATGCGCTCAATAGACTAATACTGTATCGGGAGCTATTGATTAAAACAATTCAGGCACAAATTGATGACTCATTTAAAAGGAAAGAATGTGGATAATTGTCACAATTATGCACGTTGTTTACTTGTAGATCCTGGCTGGAATGCTAGCTAGTTCCATGCAACACAATCTTAAATTTTTCATTAAAACTGTAGAACGTATCAGTATTCAAACTGCAAATATTTTAATAGGTTCATGTAAAATACGAGAATGTTTTGAGTATTTTATCAGAGTAGATATAGCGAAACAACTATGGTTTAAATTGTATATGTAATATATAGTTTTATATATTTTATAATATATACATAGTAATATACGTATGGTAAGTTAGTTTTGTTGGAGAGAACAAAGTTTAAATACATAAAGTTGTTTAAAGCATCCCTATAATCAAAAAAGCTCTCATACAAAGAGGCGTACAGATTGTGTTGCACAAACATGTGTTTGCTAATCTGCGCATAATTTTGTATTAGCTAAGCTGTATATCAAAGAAAATTAAAGTACTCTCAAGTGAGGATTCAGAGTGCTGTTTGCAAACTTGCGCTTAGGCTCTGATCCAAAACAATTAAATTTCCTCCATGTAAATTACTTCCATAATGATCACAGATATATTGTTGATAATCTTTGACAATATATAGAGACTAAAATCATGAGAAAGATAGTTGTTATGAATTTCATAGAGAGAAACTGTGGATTTTGGAAGGTGCACAGTGGGCAAAGATCCTAGAAGAGATTATCCAGAAGGTACTGACTGCATTACAATCACAAAATAAATAACCGTATGAATATATGTATTGAGGGTCATAGGCACATAAGTGCTAGTTAAAGACATGGAAGTTTGGGACAGCTAGGAGACCAAAACATACAATTCATATTCACTTCTTAGATTGGAACCAAATAAGGGACAAGAGTCGGACAGATGGAGATAGAAATTACAGCTCTGTAGATCAAGGGAAATATGGCCACAGTAGGCTCCCTGATACTTTGCTGTGGAATTAAACTAACATATCCTCCTAGTTAACACTCACAGCTGGACAGTGAATAGATTTCTCCATAGAGGCAGACCGAATGTCAGAGAGCAAATCAGAATTTGCTATCCTACTGAAAGGCTGGTTCCAAGAAAGTATAATTGAAAGGGTCTGTGCTGGTATTGTGCAAATCCTTAAATTTGCTCTTCCCTCCATGGAGAAGACGAAATGAGGGGTGACGAGGTACTGGTAGGAGTGGTGGGGAGAGGCAGGAATGTCATTACAGAAGTTTTTCCACATGGAAGCAGAATAGGAAATAAAGACTTGCTGTGATAAAAGTAGAGGAGGTTCCTTAAGAAGAGGAGAAACAAGGATGGCTTAAGAGAATCAGGTGAATGTGGATATTGAAAGGACAGTCTAGAATATCGCCTCTGCTAGGAAGCCATCTTTAACTTCTTTACCTCTGCCTGAAAGGTATCACCTTTAGTGCTTTCATACTGTTCCTACAATCAGACCTTTTGATTCAAGTCAAGTTTGTGTCTCGGGTTAGGACAGTTAACACTAGCAAGAGATCAGTGTTTAATAAGTATTAGATTCTAAGGGCGCCTGGGTGGCTCAGTAGGTTAAACGTCCAAACTTCAGCTCAGGTCATGATCTCATGGTTCATGGGGTCGAACCCTGTGTCAGGTTCTGTGCTGAGAGCTCAGAGCCTGGAGCCTGCTTCAGATTCTGTGTCTTCCTCTCTTTCTGCCCCTCCCCCACTAATGTGCGCTCTCTCTCTCTCTCTCTCTCTCTCTCAAAAATAAATATTAAAAAAAATTTAAAAATACCTGTTAGATTCTACCCTGTCTTTTTCACTTTGAAGAAAAACTATGAGCAAATGGCGGCCATGGAAAGTACACTGTTTCTGCAAGGAAGAGAATTGAAGAGTTCTTGATAAGAGTAGTAGAATATAAAATAAGAAAAGTGTTTCCATTTCATGAATGATCTTCATTGTTACTAAGGTTTTTTTTTCTGTCTTTTGCTTTTTGAGTTCTTTGTTTATGTGTTTTGGTTTGTATTATAATTTTTATTTTTGTTGTCATTACTATTATAGGAATGATATATGAGGTTTTTTCTTTTTTTCAGAAAGAATGTACATAGAATAGATTGGATTGAGAGAAAAAATGTAGACATGTATATAAAAATGAAGAATTGGCTCATGTGATCATGCGATTATGGAGGCTGAGAAGTCCCATGATTTACCATCTGCAGGCTAGAGATCCAGGAAATCTGGTAGTATAAATTCTAGTCAAGTCTGGAAGCTTGAGAGCCAGGGTTACAGATGATGTAAACTCCAGTCTGAGGACCAGGGAAGACTGATGTTCCATCTCAAGCCTGCAGGCAAGAAGGCAACAAGTCTCCTTTCCTCTGCTCTTTGTTGTATTCCTCAACAGATTGAATGATGCCCACCCTCACTGGGGGGAGCACTCTGTTTTACTAAGTCCACAGTTCAAATGCTAATCTTATCCAAAGTACAGACACACCTAGAAATACTGTTTCGCATGGCAACCCCCCCACCCCGCCTGCGGCCCAATCAAGTTAACACATAAAATTAACCATCAGAGATAGAAAAAACAGTTTGAAGAATGTTGCAGGCAAGCAACAGTGTAAGCTTTAATATGATTATGAGCAATAAGTACAAGAAGAATAACCTGAAGCATATAATGAGTTAGAGGACACCTACTAAATAGTCTGTTGGATTCTATGATTATTTTGTTGAAGAACTTAGAGATTGAAGTTTTACAGAGCCATAGTTGAGTTCCAAGATCTGAAAGCCCAGAAACCAGATACAGGGGGAGGAAGTCAGGAAAGCCTGAATCAGTGGCTTAGGAGAGCATGAATGTAGAGGTCTCACAGCAGCTAGCTGCCTCTGTTTTTTTCCCCCATAGCATTCTGCATACCCACATCACCTTCCTTGAAACCCAATACTATAATTTTTTATTTACTTCTTAATCCCTACTTCATTATTATCATCTTCTATGAGCTGACTGGGGAGATGAATTTGATATGGCCCTTCAGGACTGGAAGAGTCACCGAGTATTTGAGAAGAGAGAGTTGAGGGAAGTGTATTATAGGAAGCATGAACTACACGTGTAAATCCCTGCATGTGGAAGGGCATGGTATGTTGTAGGATGGCAAGGATTTTAGGGAAGAAATTAGAAAGGTAGCAGGTATAGCTAGAAAGGAAGGTAAGGTAAAATCAGTGTAAGCTGGGCATGCTGCTTGAGGGCAATAGGCAGACAGATGTGCCTCACTGGTATTGTTACCACATCCTGATGGGTTCTTCTCTTTCTAGATTCTTAGTAACTCCACTTCAGCCATTCTGGGGTGCATGGATTTCTCCATATATTTCCTACTTTAATGAAAATGTTATTTTCATATGGTTGCAAAACAAACAAATTTGATTTACATATAAATATTTACAGTGTGGCTTCCATGTTATAAAATGTCCATCAGTTACTATCTTTCATCTGTCTGGAGATTTCAAGGATGAGGAAACAGGAGGTAAATTAGATCCTGTAGAGCACCTTGTGCTATTTTACAGCCAGTGAAATAAGGATGGGTGTTCTAGACTTTGGCAGAAATTTAAATCCAAACATCCTGCATTCATGTAACACCACAGCTTGGTTTAGAAACAAAGTAAGACTTTTTATTTTTAATTGGACTCTGTGTTTTAAGCAAGAGACTATAATATAACATAATGATTCTCATATTAAAATGTTATTGCTTTGAGAGGGGAAGAGAGAAATCTGAACAGCAGGTTGTGTGCACATGAGTTATGCTTTATACACATGTATTTCTAACTAGTTTTTTTTCTTTTCTCTTCCTCCTAGAATTGGTATTATACTAAATCAGCAAATCCTAAACTGATGATGTTTTGCTTTGGTGTGTCCTTCTAGAATTAACCTTTGTCGTATAAACCCGAAGTCTCTACTTCTTCAAAAATGAAACTTCACTGCAGTGTAACAAGGGGTTTCTTTGCTTTCAAAAGAAAATAATCTGATTTTCCACACATAATTTAATTTGCATAACTTCAGTGTAGTTATATACTTTTATACACAGCTTTTTTTGAATAATGAATATATCCAATTTCTGACCCAATTTTTATTGATTGGGTAGAGCCAAATTATTCCACCGAATCCTCCTTTGCTATAAAGAATGAGAGAGTGTTAGAAGCACTTGGCCAGACTTGTATACCCTAATATGAAGAAAGAGAATAGTGTGCTTGCTTGGCCCCAGTCTACATGTGATAATTCCTGGATTCTCTCAGCTAAGCTGGATGTGCCTCTCCCAGTGAACTTGCTAAACAATCTTTTGTGGGTTGCAAGTTTGGAATTCTTCAATTTGAGAAGATCCAGTAGGAACAGGGGCATTAAACAGAGTAATGATACAGAGTACTCTATGTACACCATTTTCTGGCAAGTGCCAAATGGTTTTTGTTAGCTCCAGATATTCCCATAGTTAGACTGTAATTCTGGACAAGCTTTTTTTCCTGTGACTTTTTTTTTAATTTTTATTTTTATTAACATTTTTTTAATGTTATTTACTTTTGAGCGATAGAGAGTACGAGCAGGGGAGAGTCAGAGAGAGAGGGAGACACAGAATTCAAAGCAGGCTCCAGGCTCTGAGCTATCAGTGCAGAGCGGATACGGGACCCAAACTCCCCAAGTGTAAATTCATCACCTGAGTCGAAGTTGGACACTTAATCGACTAAGCCACCCAGGTGTTCCTTAAACATTTTTAATGTTTATTTATTTTTTGAGAGAGAGAGCCTGAGCAAGGGAGGGGCAGAGTGGGAAGGAGACACAGAATCTGAAGCAGGATTCAGGCTCTGAGCTGTCAGTACAGAACCCCATGCGGGGCTGGAACCCACAAACCATGAGATCGTGACCTGAGCCAGTCAGAGGCTTAAACGATTGAGACACCCAGGTGCCCTATTTTATTTTATTTTTAAAGTTTATTTATTTATTTTGAGAGACAGAAAGGGAGCATGCCCACAAATGGGGGAGGGATACAGAGAGTGGGAGAGAAAATCCCAAGCAGGCTCCACGCTGTCAGTGCCCAGCCCGACACAGGGCTCAATTTCAAACCATGAAACCTGAGCCAAAATCGAGAGTTGGATGCTTAACCCACTGAACCATCCATGCACCACCCATGCATTTTAAAATTAAGAAAATCCTTTCATGTATTTGCTTAAAAAAGGATGGGGAGAGATATCTTTAATTCTACCATCAGTATTCTCTATTAGAGGAAGAGTCAGAATCTATTATTCACTTATAAAAACATGCATATATTTGAAATTAATGCAATCAAATGTTATTACAAGAGTCTCTGATGTCTCAGTAACTCAAACTATACAAAGTCAAATATAAAAATGCTCACCTCACAGGGTTAGTGTAAAGATTAACTGAGAAAATATTGTTGACCCTTGAACAATGCAAAGGTTAGGACACTGACCCCCTGCACCATCAAATATCCGTGTATAACATTTGACTCCCCAAAAACTAATAGCCTGATCTTGATTGGAAATATTACCAATAACAATTAGTTCACACACATTTTGTATGTTGTGTGTATATATGCTGTACTTTTAAAGTAAGCTAGAGTAAATGTTAAAATCATAAGAGAAAATACATTTATAGTACTGTACTGTATTTATCAAAAAAATCTGTGTATATGTGGACACACATAGTTCAGATGTGTTATTCAAGGGTCAACTCTACATGTAAATTGCTATAAATGTTGCCTGGCACAGAACACACTTTAAAATATTATGCTATTGTTAACACATTTGGAGATTATAATACTGCATAACTTATTACTTCGGTACTTTGCAAACTTTTTTGGTTGTGACTCTCATTAAAAGATACTTTTTTAATTAAAAAAATTTACTCAATATACACACATATGTATAACTTAAGCAAAGTTTCAAGAAATAAAATGTTCATTTTATACGATTCATTTTTATTTTCTTCCTTTTTTAAAAATTTTAACTCCAGTATGGTTAGCATACAGTGTTATATTAGCTTCAGGTGTACAACATAGTGATTCACCAATTAGTGTTCATCATAGTAAGTGTATTTATCTATTTATTTATTTTAGAGAGAGAACACATGAGTGGGGGGAAGGGGCAAAGGGAAAGAGAGAGAAAATCTTAAGCAGGCTCCACCCTCAGTGCAGAGCCTGCTGCAGGGCTTGATCGCACGACCCTAGGATCATGAGCTGAGCTGAAATCAAGAGTCAGACACTCAGCCAGCTGAGCCACCCAGGCACCCCAGTAAGTATACTCTTAATCCCCTTCTCCTATTTCACCTGTTCCTCCACCCACCTCCCCTCTGGTAACCATCAGTTTGTCCTTTCTAGTTAAGAGTCACCTTTTTGGTTTGTCTCTTTTTTCTTTGTTCATTTGTTTCTTAAATTCTCCATATGTGTGAAATTATACAGTATTTGTCTTTCTCTGACTTATTTCACTTAGCATTGTACTTTTTAGCTCCATCCATGTTGTTGCAAATGGCAATATATCATTCCTTTTTAAGGCTGAGTAATATTCCTGTGTGTGTGTGTGTGTGTGTGTGTGTGTGTGTGTGTGTGTGTGAGAGAGAGAGAGAGAGAGAGAGAGAGAGAGAGAGAGAGATTGTCTATTTATCTGTCAGTGGACACTTGGGCTGCTTTCATAATTTGGCTACTTCAAATGCTCCAATAAACATAGGTGTGCATATATCTTTTTCAACTACTGTTTTCATATTCTTTGGATAAATACCCAGTAGTAGAATTCCTGGATCATATGGTAGTTATATCTTTAATTTTTTGAGGAATCTCCATACTGTTTTTTTATAGAGACTGTGCCAATTTGCATTCCCACCAACAGTGCAAGAGGGTTCTTTTTGTTCCTCATCATCACAAACACTTGTTATTTCTTACATTTTTATTTTAGCCATTCTGACAGGTGTGAGGTGTTATCTCATTATGGTTTTGTGTTATGTTTCCTTGGTGATGAGTGATATTGTACATCATTTCATTTTGTCTGCTGGCCATCTATGTGTCTTTAGAGAAATGTCTATTCATGTCTTCTGCCCATTTTAATTGGATTGTTTTGTTGGTGTTGACTTTTATAAGTTCTTTATATATGTTGGATACTACCCCTTAATCAGGGTCCTTTTCAAATATTTTCTTCCATTTAGTAGGTTGTCTTTTAGTTTCATTGGTTGTTTCTCCTGCTATGCAGAAGATTTTTTTTTTGATAGTTTCTTTTTGTTTTTGTTTCTCTTGCCTCGGGAAACGTATTTAGAAAAGTGTTTCTACAACTGATGTGAGATAAATGGCTGCATGTGCTCCTTCTGGGATTTTTATGGTTTCAGGTTTCATGTTTAGATCTTTAATCCATTTTGAGTTTATTTTTGTGATGGTGTAAGAAAGTGGCCTAGTGTTTTTCTATTACTTGTAGTTGTCCAGTTTTCCCAGCACCGTTTGTTGAAGAGACTATCTTTTTCCCATTGCATATTCTTGCCTCCTTTTTCAAAGATTAATTGACCATATAACAGTGGGTTTATTTCTGGGCTCTGTATTCTGTTCTTTTGACCTGTGTATCTGTTTTTGGGCCGGTACCATACTGTTTTCATTACTGTAGCTTCATAGTATATCTTGAAGTCTGGGATTATGACACCTCCAGTTTTTTTTGTTGTTTTTCAAGAGTACTTTGGCTATTCAGGATCTCTTATGGTTCCATACAAATTTTAGGATTGTTTGTTCTAGTTATGTGAAAAATGATGTTAGTGTTTTTATAGGGATCACATTAAATCTATAGATTGCTTTGGATAGTATGGACATTTTAACAGTATATGTTCTCCCAATCCATGAGCATGGCATATCATTCCATTACTTTTTGTCATCCTCAATTTCTTTCAAAAATGTGTTATAGTCTTTAGAGTATAGGTCTTTCATCTCCTTGGTTAAATTTATCCCAGGTATTTTATTATTTTTGGTGCAATTATACATGGGATTGTTTTCTTAACATGGGATTCTTTTTCTTGGTCCTTCATTTTAGTGTATAGAATTGCATTAGATTTCTGTAAATTGATTTTGTATCCTGAGACCTTACTGAAGTCATTTATCAGCTCTAGTAGTTTTTTTTGGTGGAGTCTTTAGGGTTTTTTATATATAGTATCATGTCATCTTCAAATAGTGAAAGCTTTACTTCTCTTTTACCAGTTTGGATGCCTTTTATTTCTTTTTTTCTTGTCTGGTTGCTGCAGCTGGGAGTTCCAGTACTATATTGAATAAAAGTGGCCAGAGGGACATCCTTGTTTTATTCCTTATTGTAGGGGAAAAGCTCTCAGTTTTGTTTTTGGTTTTTTTTTCCATTGAGTATGACATTAGCTGTGGATTTTTCATATATGGCCTTTATTATGTTGAGGTATGTTCTCTCTAAACCTACTTTGTTGAGAGTTTTTATCATGAATGGATGTGGTAGTTTGTTAAATGCTTTTTCTGTATCTGTTGAAATGATCATATAGTCCTCATCCTTTTTCTTGTTGGTTTGATGTAGCACGTTGATGGATTTGCAAATATTGAACCACCCTTACATCCCAGGAATAAATCCCATTTGAGTGTGGCGAATGATTTTTTTTAATGTATTATTAGATTTGGTTTGCTAACATTTCAGTGAGGATTTTTGCATTGGTGTTCAGAGATTTTGGCCTTTTTTTCTGGGGTCTTTATCTGGTTTTGGTATCAGGTTAATGCTGGTCTCACAGAATGAATTTGAAAGCTTTCCTTCTTCTCTTTTTTGGAATAGTTTGCAATAGTTTGAGAAGAACAGGTATTTACTTTTCTTTAAATCTTTGTTAGAAATACCTGTGAAGCCATCTGGTCCTGGACACTTGTTTATTGGAAATTTTTTGATGACTGATTCAGTGTCTTCGTTGTAATTGGTCTGTTCAACTTTTCTATTTCTTCCAGGTTTTGGAGGTTATATATTTCTAGGAATGTATCCATTTTATCAAGGTTGTTAAATTTGTTGGCATATAGCTTTTTATGATAATCTCTTATAATCCTTTGTATTTCTGTGGCATCAGTTATTTCTCCTCTTTCAGGTCTGATTTTCTTTGAGTCTTCTCTCTCTCTCTCTGATGAGTCTAGCTAAAGGTTTATCAATTTTTTGATCTTTTTATATTGTTTTTATGTTTTTTTAATTTTTGAGAGTGAGCGAGCATGTGAGTGTGGGAGGGGAAGAGAGGGAGACACAGAACCCAAAGCAGGCTCCAAGCTGTCAGCACAGAGCCCTACTCGGGGCTCCAATGGACGAACCACGAGATCATGACCTGAGCCAAAGTCAGACACTTAACCATCTGAGCACTCAGGTATCCCATTTTGATGTTTTTAAAGAATCAGGTTCTAGTTTCATTGATCCTCTTGTATTGTTGTTTGTTTTTTACTTTTTATTTTATTTCTGCTCTAATCTTTATTATTTCTTTCCTTCTTCTGGTTTTGGGTTTTGTCTTTTTGTAGCTCCTTTGGGTGTAAGGTTAGATTGTTTATTTGAGATTATTCTTCCTTCTTGAGGTAGGTCCATATTGCTATTAATTTTCCTCTTAGAACTGCTTTTGTGGCATCCCAAAGAGTTTGGATCGTTTTGTTTTCATTTGTCTGCATGTATTTTTTTATTTCCTCTTTAATTTTTTGGTTGACCCATTCATTGTTTAGTGGCATGTTATTGAACCTCTGTGTATTTATGTTTTTTCCATATTTTTTGTGATTGATTTTTTTTTTGTGATTGATTTTTAGTTTCATAGTGTTATGATCAGAGAAGATACATGGTATGGTTTCAGTCTTTTTGAATTTTCTGAGACTTGTTTTGTGGCCTAATATGTCATGTATTCTGGAGAATGTTCCATGTGCGCTTGAAAAAATGTGTTTTCGGGGCGCCTGGGTGGCTCAGTCGGTTAAGCGGCCGACTTCGGCTCAGGTCATGATCTCGCGGTCCATGAGTTTGAGCCCCGCGTCGGGCTCTGTGCTGACAGCTCAGAGCCTGGAGCCTGTTTCAGATTCTGTGTCTCCCTCTTTCTGACCCTCCCCTGTTCATGCTCTGTCTCTCTCTGTCTCAAAAATAAATAAACGGTAAAAAAAATTTTTTTTAATAAAAAAAAATAAAAAATGTGTTTTCTGCTCTTTTAGCATGGAGTGTTCTGAATTTATCTATTCAATCCATCTGTCCGATGTGTCATTCAAAGCCACTGTTTTCATGTTGATTTTCCTTTTTTTTTTTTTAGAGTGTGTTTATTTTGACAGAGAGTACAAGGAGGGGAGGGGCAGAGAGAGAGAGAGAGAGAGAGAGAGAGAGGGGAGGGGGAAAGAGAGGATCCTAAGCAGGCTCTGTGTTGTTAGTGGGGTCGAACCCACAAACCATAAGATGATAACCTGACTCAAATCAAGAGTCACATGCTTAACCAACTGAGGCACCAGGTGCCCTTGATTTTCTGTTTGGATGATTTATCCATTCATTTAAGTGGGGGGTTAACATCCCCTACTGTTACTGTATTATTATCATTTACTTCTGTTATGTTTGCTTTAGCTTCTTTAAGTATTTGAATGCTCCCATATTGAATGCATATGTAATTATAATTGTCACGTCTTCTTGTTGACTTGTCCCCTTTATGATTATACAGTGTTCTTCTTTGTCTCTTTTTAGAGTCTTTTTTTAAAAAGTCTATTTTGTTTGATATAAGTATTGCTAACTTGGCTTTCTTTTTACTTCTGTTTGCCGATAAATGCTTTTCTATCCCTTCTCTTTGAATCAACATGTGTCTTTAGGTCTGAAACGAGTCTCTTGTAGGCAGCATACAGATGGGTCTTGATTTTTTATCTATTCTGTCACCTTATGTCTTTGGAGAGTTTAGGCCATTTATATCAAAGTAATTACTGATAGGTATGTAGTTATTTCCATTTTGTTATTTGTTTTATGTTTGGTTTTGTAGTTCTTCTCTCATGTTTTCTTCTCTCTCCTCACATGATTTGCTTCCTTTTTTTTAGTGATATACTTGGATTCCTTTCTCCTTATTTTTTGCATATATATTACTGGGCTTTGATTTATAGTTACTATTAGGTTTGTGTAAAACATCTTATGCATAGAGCAGTCTTTATTAATTGATGGTTGCTTAAGTTTAAACCCATTCTTTATTTCTTCTCCCACATTTTTGCTATATAGTGTCATACTTTACAACCTTTCATTTTGTGAATCCTTTGACTTTTTACAGATACACATAGTTTTAGTTGTGGAGAGTCTGGTCTGCCAGTCTCTGAGTTGTTTTCTGGGTTATTTACATTGATATAGGTGTTATCCAGTTGTATTTGTGGGACGATGTAAGCTTAGTATACTCCTACTCTGCCATCTTCCCTAGAAGTCCATTTTTCCCTTTATTTTTCTGTTCTATTCATTTTTTTTTGGGGGGGGAGCGGTGTGGAGGACTGACCTTGATCCAGCTAGTGGTTGTCACCAGTTGAAAAGACTTTATTACCAGCTTTCCATTTAATATAATGTGAGCCATGTTAAGAGTTCAGGACCCACTGACAAGAATTACAGTATTTAAGTGACAAGGGAATATCTGGCTTCAGTTGAATTTTCAGAAGTTTGCCAACTAGACTGGGAAATATGATCATGTGACCTCTGTAATACATGTTGAGGTCCAATTTTTTTCTTAATCCTTAAGGAGAAAGTTAGAATTTCCCATGCCTAAGATGTATTTAAAATTGCTTCCTGATACTTGTAATAAGATTTTGTCAATTACTTTGTCCAGGAAGTTTCCCTATATTCTGCACATACCTATTTAGGCCCTCATGAGTAATGTACTGAAGAAGCAGAATGACAGTAAATTCAGACCTCATTCTCAGAACTTGGGTGAAGGGAGTCTTACTTATGACAAAGAGATTAGTAATCAAATTATTTAATTTGAAAAAAACCTGGTAGTTAGCACTGTAATATGGCATCTCGTAGCCAAGCTGAAAGAGTCATTTAGAGAGGAAAGGAATGTAAGCATAAACTTGAGTCCTGAAAAGTGAGATAAGTTGTTTTTTTCTCCCTTCCTTCCCCCCACTCTTGAAGGAATGGGGGGGGGGGCGGAACACAAAATGCCACAGTTTCAGAAATTGAGTTTTGCATGACTTTACCTGGCGGCTAACTGGTTCAGGAGCAATGTGCTATGTACACTGTATTAAGATGAGCCGTAGCTTTGGACTTAAAGATGAAGGCATTCTGTGTTGGGAAGAGATATGAAGATTATCTCTCCACTCAGTCACTCTCCATATGTATGGGCACACAAAGATGAATGATTGGTCAGAGGCAAGTAAAGATGTAATGTTGTGGAAGTTTAAAGAAAGGAGAAATTTGAAACTTATTCCTGGGCTTAGGATATTCAAGTTTGAAAGGGACTTAAATTCATATAGGTTTTAGGATTACTGTCTGCTTTGTGTATGAATCATGCCCTTTGCTTTGACTTCTCCTTTAAGAGACCTTGTTAGGAATTTGATGATTTTTACATGGGAAACAAAAAAAAAGTTTTATTTTTATAATAACTTATTAATCATACACATATCACTTATTACCTCTTGGGCAGGAGATTTGATGTTAGGATTAAATAGAAGACACTTGTAAATAGTGAATGTAGAGTCTAAATAAAGCTCATGGAATAGATCTGACCCTCAGCTTGGGCCATTGAGGCATCAAGTTCACCTAGCCATGGATACCTAAGATCTGGCCAAATAGCTCTGCTTATTGGAAATGAAAATAACTACTGATATTTCGGAGCATGGGACATACCTAAAGTATCTAGATTAATGATCGTGTTTGTGCCATATCAAAATATTGACGTTTTCAAGAAGTAAATGATTTCAGTAAATGTTAGGACTTCTTTGTAATCTATAAACTATAAAGCAAATGGCATTTTATGTGATGAGAGGAAAAAATCCTCATCCTTTCCTTTGTTCATGATTACATATTTATGGCTTACAAGCCCAAGCACAAACCAATAATGTATGATCTCTAGGTACAGTGGTAGACTGTGGACTGTAATATTAGTGTTTAATACATAAGATCAGCCCATCACCCAGGGACGTAAATGGACCTGTCATTTTGTATGAAGCTGTCATCATTCTCTTTGGTTAAATGTACCATTTATAATAGTCCCAGTAATCAGCTGCAAGGTAATGTGGAAACATACACCACAGACACAAGTTTTGTAGTTTTTCCCATCCATAGTTACATGGTTTCCTGCGTAAGGTTTTCTTTTGAACATTTCTCTTCATATGTTGACTCCTTAGCTGAAAAGAAGGTTCCAGGTGAGCATTTTTATTTCTTTTTGTTCTTTGGTAGGTGGAGGACTTAAAAATAGGCAGTTTCTAGTGACAAAAAAGAAATCCAAATTTCTTTGAGCACCTCAAAGATAATCTTAAGGCTTTTACTGGTATGAATACAAACGTGGCAGGTAACTAATTCTTATCTCAACTAGGGTATTCACATATTAATTGGCCTTTGACCATATTTCTCTTGTTTGCAGTTGTTACCCTTAGGATGAACTTGGAGCACAGCAGAGTTGTCTTTTGTCATTGGGGTCACAGGCTTCTGCACATTTTTACTATGATAGAACCAGCTAGTATTTTTTTTTCCTTAACAAAAATTACCATGCTCAGTACCTACACTGTGCTGCATGCTATAGCTTCACATTCATTATTTCACATAATCCTAATAACAGTCTTACCTGGTAGCTAATCAGAGTGCCACTTTACTGATGAGGAAATTGAGAGTGTCGAAACATGGAAGTATAAGTGTGAATTTAATGCAAACGAAAAGAAATAGAAGAATAGAGAGATTAATGGAACTTTATAAAGGGGCACCTGGGGGGCTCAGTCTGTTAATAGTACACCTCTTGATTTTGGCTCAGGTGGTGATCTGAGGGTGCATGAGTTTGAGCCTCAGGTTTGGCTCCACAATGACGGTGTAGAGCCTGCTTGGGATTCTCTCTCTCCCTTTCTGTCTGCCTCTCTTTCTCTTTCTCTCTCTCTCTCTCAAAAATAAATAAACCTAAAAATAGAATTTAATAAGCAAGTAAATGTCAGATACAACATTAATGCAGCATTTCAAAACCTTCACTTGTGTCACCTAAATGTCATGTTCACCTGTGGCATTGACACAACAACTAATCAGTAGCATTCATTTGAACTCTGGGGTGTGTGATTCAAGTGTAGACACTTTATGCTCATTTACAGCACATGGAGTAGAAAACAAACTCATGGTTTGAAATGACTGAAACATAAAATCACCAAAAGTTCTTTGCCTATGTGTTTAGCTAATTACTTAGAGCCCATGTGCTTATCTGATGGATTTATATTCCTTCATCTTTCCAAGACTCTTCAGCAGTCTTTGGAGAATAAAAGAAGACATTATTGAGAATATCCCTAAAACTTTTCTACACAGGAAGTTAAACTGAAGATACTTTGTCAAATTAAAACTATTTAACACACATATTGTTTAACAAATATATTTAAGACCATTTAATACATGCATGTTGTTTGTATGTATTAATGTATTAATATATATAACATATATTAATAAATATATTTACGACCATTTAATAAATACTTTATTTTATCAATTTAAGTAACAAGCACAATTAACATTTAAATAGCCAATTTGAGGCAATTAGATCCTGAAACTTGTGTTCAGCTATGTATTGTCCTCTCTTCCCATTTTTTACATAACCTGCATAATACCCTGATGATCTAAAGTAGATGATAGTCTGCAAATAGGGGCATGTAACAAATAGAAATTTAATAATGCAAATATATATTTTTGGCTTCCTGGGTGAAATAATAAAGCACTTATCCTCCTTAGAGCATTTTGTGAAGCTGATCAATCATGCTTTCTTGAGAAGTAGGTCAGCATGCAGATTTTGTCTGCAGTAGAACTGAAGAAGTGCTTTTAATTCTGCACGCAGGAATTCAGCAGGGGATATCTATCCTGGATTTTATGGTTACCCTCGAATAATTCTGGCCTCCACCCCCTCGGGACTTGCAGGTTAAAATTTTTGCTGCATGTTTTTGTAGATGAAGACTTACACTACCCATTGCTGAATTTCATCTGTGAGACAGCCTTGATGACTGGATGGAACAAAATCAGAATTACTTGGGAGTCTGATTCATGTTCCCCTAATAGTCTGAGAGAAAGAGGAGTTGCGGGAAGTACATGTATTTGAAATTAAAAAGCCATTGAGCAATAGCTCCATCAAAATTTTCTTTCTTTTTTCTTGTAAAATGTATTTAGGTTATCCCTGATGCACTGGTCCTCAAGTTGTGTTCTATGACCTACCAGCATCAGCATCACCTGGGAATGTATTAGAAATACAAATTCTCAGGCCTCATCCCAGACCTATTGAATCAAAATATCTTGGGGTGGAGCCAACCAATAAATATTTTAACAAGTTTCTATTGGATTCTGATACTTGTTAAACTTTTTAAACCACTGCTCTAATGTATACAACAGACCCTTCAATTTTCTAAATTGTGCTTACACATTTTTGTGTGTTTGTGGTAGTCAGATTATAAAACCAAACTTGTAGTGAAAAGTCATGACTCTTAGGTACAGTAATATTAAATAAGTTTATAGATTGCACTTATATTTTATTTGCCATTTTAATAATTAGTGGCCAGCAAGCCTGGGTGTATAAAGTTTCATCCAAATAAGAAACCACATTTGCTTTGATCCTGTTGAGAAGCCAGAATACTTTCAGCTTTTATCTCACATGAAAAGGTAGTATGCAGATTTTGGATATAATTAGGATAATTAGCAGAAAATAGTACGTTTCTTGACAAAAGCACTTGCTGTCCTGTCTCTGGCTTTCCAGTCATGGTTACCTTCTCATTCTAAGTGTTTATTTCCCTGTTGATAAGGAAGGACCATTTTCTGCAATCTCCAAGTACTGGTTCCTTCCAGGTATTTAATATACCATCATCAAAGTAAAGTTGAATTACTTCATATGTGTGACGGTCTTGTTATGGGTTTTTTTTTTTTTTTTTTTTTTTTTTTTTTTTATGTATAATACGTCAGTTCAGAGTGAATTATAGACCAAAGAGACAGCAGTTGAAGATGGGTAGAGAAGAGAGTTCTTCTTGTTCCTTCCATCCTACCTATGAGTTATAGCCATAAAATTAAACATGAATCATAAGTGATTCAACTCACCATAACTCACTTACCAGGCCAAACCATGAGATTAATAAGTCAGAAAGCACACCAGCCCTGACACTCATGTTGGTATGTAAGTCATGCCAGCAGATTTTTATTATCTGTGGCTCACCTGACTTTAGTGGGACATTTTAGGGTATAAATTCATGTGGTTAAGAGAATCAGTCATTTATCCATTGAGTGCCTACTGTGTTCAAGACACTATGGGAAATATAAAGATACATTTCACACTGAACCTATGCAGCTTAAACAGAGAGCCTACCACAAAGGAGGAACTTAAATATTCTGATTAAGGGGCGCCTGGGTGGCTCAGTCAGTTAAGTGTCTAACTCTTGGTTTTGGCTCTGGTTATGATCTCATAGTTCATGTGTTTGAGCCCCATGTCGGGTTCTGCATTGACAGTGTGTAGCATGCTTGAAATTCTCTTTCTCCCTCTCTCTCTGACCCTTTCCTGTTTGTGTTCTCTCTCAAAATAAATAAATGAACCTAAAAAAAAAATTTTGGAACGGGGGCGCTCAGTCAGTTGGGCGTCCGACTTAGGTTCATGTCATGATCTCACAACTTGTGAGTTCAAGCCCCATGTCAGTCTCTGTTCTGACAGCTTAGAGCCTGGAGTCTGTTTTGGGTTTTGTGTCTCCCTCTCTGGCCCTCCCCAGCTCTTGCTTTGCCTCTCTCTCTCACAAAAATAAACAAACATTAAAAAAAATTTTTTTTTAATATTTTGAAAAAATGGTTCAAAGACTGTACAGCCTTTTCTTTGTCATACACGAGCTAAGGTTACACTGGTGATTTCCATTAGGGCAGGGGTCATATTTTATTCAGTTTTATTTTACAAGACTTAATACAGAGTTTAGTATATAGGAAAGCAAACAGTACATATTTATAGTTTCTGGCTGTTGGTGGTTATTTTGTTTTTTCAAACCTGTGAAAACATTCTCAAATCTGTGGAAAACATGAGCAAAATCATTTATTTATTTATTTATTTATTTATTTATTTATTTATTTATTTATTTAAAGTAAGTATGCAGGGGTGCCTGGATGGCTCAGTTGGTTGACTGTCAGACTTCGGCTCAGGTCATGATCTCATGGTCCGTGAGTTTGAGCCCCCCGTCCGGCTCTGTGCTGACATCTCGGAGCCTGGAGCTTGCTTCAGATTCTGTGTCTCCCTTTCTCTCTGACTCTCCCCCCGTTCATGCTCTGTCTCTGTCTGTCTCAAAAATAAACACTAAAAAAATTTTTTTTTAATAAAAAAGTAAGTATGATTTAATGGTACCGATGATTTTAAAGTATCACTGATCTATAGCAAATATTTCTACATGAGTTAAAGAAATGATTATACATGATTACTTCTGAATACTAAATTATAGTGCTGTCCCTACATTATTTCTGTAATATATCAAATATCTTGTTTTGCTAGGTTAATTCCAGGCTTTAAAGCCAGGCTTTTTTTTTTTTTTTTTTTTGAAAGTGGGCTTTTTTTTTTAATGTTTTATTTATTTCGATAGATAGTGCACCAGCATGGGAATAGTAGAGAGAGAGGGGGAGACAGAGAATCCCAAGCAGGCTCCACACTGTCACCACAGAGCCCAATGCGGGGCTCAATCCCATGAACTGTGAGATCATGACCTGAGCCGAAATTGAGTCAGATGCTCAGTCGATTGAGCCACGCAGGCACTCCTAAAGCCAGGCATTTTGAAGATGAATAAATTGTAATTAGGAAAGAAGTTGAAATTCTTCTCTTCCAGGTTACAGAAATGGGGTGAAAAAGAATATAAAATGGGGAAAATTGCAAGGAATATTTCAGTGACCCCTTGGCATTCTTCAACTTGATTCAGCTACATGCTGTTTTCATAAGCAGTTTATTGGCACTTTTTTTTAGGTATAAGAAATCATGGGTGAGGGGAATAAATAAAATATGCATATTCAAACTTTTGCCAGTCTGTTATGAGAAAAAATAAGTAGAAAACATAAAGAGTTCCTCGAGTAAACTATTTTATTTGTATCAGCTTCTTTAACTTTCAAGAATTATTTTGGCCCAAGCCAAATGAATTTCAAAGAAAAGTCAAATAAGCATTGAAGAATGCAGACATAGAAACGAGAGCGCACCAGACACTGCTGAAGGCTTTAGAACAGATTCCTTTGGGTCTCGAAGCTTCTGGTTTCAATGTGCATTTTATATTAATTAAAAATAAAAATAAGATATCTGTACTGCTGGGGAAGATCTTAGTGTCTCTGATGGGTTTGCCTGCCAGGCACACACAGTCTGAGGTTTTGCAGAGATTATAATGATAGAATGTATTGATTTTAGCTAACAAATGGCAAAACAAAAATCATTTGGGGCTCCCCTTAAATAAATGCCCAAGATTCTCCGTGAATCCCAAGCCCAACAGACTTAGGTGTCCTGGTTCAGCAAGCAACCAACACACTTGGCATGTGAGGCAGGGTGTGGTGGTAAACAGAAGGTCTGTAAAAAATTAATAGCTCCATAACTGAGAGGCAACATTCAAACCAGGAGCACAAAAAACTATTGTAAAGACAAACACTGTTATTACCTTCCAACTGTGGCTCCACAGTGACTTACATCTTCTTGGGCATCAATTCAAAGACAAGCAGTGGAAGGAATCAGAAATATTAATAATGTCATGGCTAAAGACGAGACTTCAGAGGTCTCTTTCAAAGTGGTTGCTCTCTTTCAGGGACGGGAAGGAATGACCTCATTTCTAAACTCAGTGTGACCCCCTTAGTTCAATGGTTAAATTAATTTGGAAACTCATTCCATTTTATATTTGAATCAGGTACATGTTTTGTGGACTACGTTTTCTCTAGACTGCACTTCAGTCTCCCTCTTTGGTTCATGTTTTTAAAAATAAAAGGAAATTACACCCATGAGACAGTCTTCTTGCACACAAAGAGCAAGCTGAAAAGCCCTGATCAGAGCTGAGTGGATGGCTTGGTATCTGCTGTGTGCAGATAGTGACAAGAAGATGACTGATCACTCATTTACCAATAAGTCATTGGTTCTTTAGGCTCTGATAAATGTATTTTAATGATTTTCTGTTAAGCTTGGGTTTAATCTTTGAGAGTGATTAGAATACATTTCTTCTGTTTTGTCTTGTTTCGCCTGGTTTTTGATGAGCCTTGTTTTAAGAAGCAAATATGTTCCTGCTAACTGCTTAATATTTTTTGTTTTTAAATTGCGTCCTTTAATATGTTAAGGCTATTGTCAAAACCCAAGTGATAGAAATTTTTATAAAGAGTAACCTCAAGAGGCTTTAAGTGAAGATGTTAACATACTACTGAACACAAAATACTCATGTTCTGTCTTAGTAGACCAGCTTTGTAAATAACAGTAGATTGTGTGGCTGCCAGAATATAAATATTTTTGCAGACTAAGGCCATTTTGTTTTGTTTTGTTTTACTTTCTGAGGAACTGTAGCCTCTAAAATCTCATTGTGTGCTTTCCCACTTGCAAGTTCGTTGTGCAGTCCCTGCTTTTAAACGGTCATTTGCACTCCATTGGAAGTAGCATTTAATTTTATAAGCATTTAGTTTGCATTCATATTCAAGGCCATGGCATTTGGGTTGACACTGGGACAATACATACTGACTCTGGCAATAATAAAAAGAAATATGTGTATAAATTGCAAAATGGTGCCTTTTTCATAGCATATTTTAATGTAAATGTGATGTTTGACAATACTCCCTCTAGATATTATCTACATGGAATAACAAAACTTCTTAGATCAGTTTTCAAGTGCAAAATCTGGAATATTTTGTAAGCACTAGATCAGTGTGGTTTCAGAGTATGTTACTAAAAAGTATAACCTGAATTGTTTGTTTAGTATGGAGACCGTAATAATAGAAATGCTATTCCTGATAACTCTATGCATGTATATGTTGTACCATATGATGTGCTCCCTCCTTTTATTCAAGCAGTCTAGAATAAGGGCCAGCTTGAAGCCTTACTATGTGATAGGTTTTTGAAACACTACATAACACTAATACTGGAATAGAGAAGATGAGGTTTTTGAACCATGAAAGATAATTGGATATTTTGGTAAATCTCACTGCACTCATATACTAACACAGGAATTAATTTGTCATGGGTGGTTGTATTCCAAAAATACTTTCCCCATAGGAAAAAGGAATTATTTACCCACTAAACCAGGTGAGATGACATGTAGTCCGATGCAGTACAAATTTTATTATAAAACCTAATAAATGAAAATGTAAAAGGTAAAAATCCTCCTACATCTCTCAGTTCCCAACTTGAGGGCATAACTGCTCTTATTTCTTTTTAATGCGGAAAGGATATATGAAAGTGGGGGCACAGTAAGCCCAGGCTGATTAAAAGGGAAGTGAAGAGGAAATCAAAGTCTCATGTGCCTCTGAAAAGGAAATAGGATTGTTGGAGTCACCATAACGCCTAATTAAAGTGGCTGTCACTGGCTTGCCTTTTAGAAATAGAAGATGTACCTAGGCCTGGTTTATTTAAATTTGGAAGCACTTTTACATTAGATTTTTGAAATTTGTAATAGTTACTTTTTGAGCTTTGTATATGATATTTACTCACCTCGGTAGCTTAAACATGCTTTTAGGTTAACTCTTCCGGTGACTCTTATTAAGCCAACATAATCATGATGAGGCTTTTTATTTTACTTACTGCACTATATCTGTAGATTTAAGCAGTTAATTTCCTAATATTTAATGATATCTCAAACTGTCAGCGTGACAATGACAAATACTTATGTGCAGTAACTCAACAGTGCCTTTATTCTTCCACTCCCTGCATGGGGAATTAATCACTTCCTTAAATCATAGTACTTGAGTATATTTTTCTAAAGTCACTTCATTCTGAAGTGTCAATTAATGATTAGCATTTAAAATATGGTGCAGCCATTAAACTTAGCTTAGGTAAAGTACCCACTGACAGTGTGTTTTTTCTGTGGAGAGCTATTTTAAATGAAGCATGTTAAATTATTTGACTTTCTTTATGGTGTCACATAATATCATTGCCAAACCACCACAAATCTTGGCAGATTATGCCTCCACAGGTCTCAGAAGCTATAAAGCAATAGTTTCTTACCTTGTTCTTGGTTCTGAGCCATGAATAGACTGTAAGCTATCAACCTTTTCCCTAGGAAGAGAGTGGAAGGAGAAACAGCACATCCATCCTTTCACATATAATTCATGGACCCAGATTAGCTTCAGGTGACAATCCCACTCTAGGGAGTAGGATTGGCCAAAATGTTTCCAACGGGTGATAGGAAAGGTCCTTTAAGAAGACCTTCCACAGTGATTCCTTAACACTGAACACTACTCGGGGCACCTGGGTGGCTCAGTGGGTTACGCGTCCCATTTTGGCTCAGGCCATGATCTCATGGTTTGTGAGTTCGAGCCCCGCGTCAGGCTCTGGGCTGACAGCTCGGAGCCCAGAACCCCCTTCAGATTCTATTTCTCCCTCTCTGCCCCTCCCCCACTCATGCGCGCGCTCGCTCTCTCTCTCTCTCTCTCTCTCTCTCTCAAAAATAAACAAAACATTAAAATAAAATTTAACACTATTCACACAAGGGATAGAAGTGGGTAAAGAGTCAAAATATGTGTGTGGAAATTTTGGTGAGTAAGAAACTCTGTCTACTGAAACAGAAGGTAAGGGAAAGAGAATAGCTTCGCTACAACATAATAATAATACAACAATTATTTATTGAAGATTATCATGTGCCAGGCCACACATTAAGTACTTTACATGATTAATGCAATCCTTGCAACAATTCAGGAAAATTGAAACCATTAAATTCTAATTTTGCAGAATAAGGAAGGGAGTCTTAGAGAAAATAACAGGCCTAATGTACCCATTAATAAGTGGAAAAGCCCAGCTTCAAATCCCAGGTTCTTAATCCCTATGCAAAAGTTGAAACAATAGCAGTTTTGTAGGTTGGTAGCAGAAAAGTGGAATTCATGCATTGGTGGTCTATTCTGCTGTGAAGTAAGAGGCAAGTTTATATCCTGGAACTAAAGGGTAAGTTTGTTGAGAGTTTGGAGAATATTTAAAATGCTTTCCATCTTTTGTTGAAGTATTTGTCACGTAGTTGACTGGAGAAAATCTTATTTGCACAATTTCTATGAGGATGATGGTTATGAATTTATAATGGCAATCTGGCTGGTGAGTAGATTTATTTTGCCCCGACAGTTTTGGGGAAGCTCCAGTGTAGGTATGGAGAAAGCATACAACAAAAAGATATTAGGGACCACTAATTATTAGCAGGACCACTAATGAAATTTTAGGGCACTTTGTCAAAGATAGATGTGGGAAAATGTGAGAAAACCAAAGAAGTAATACTCAGTATTGTCATGAAGTTGAAACAAACTTTGTAGTAAGAAAATTTGAACAATCCACCCGGAGGATAAAGAAATCATATTCAGAAAGCAGAATCCTAGAACTGGTGATATTGTGTGAAAATGGGTTTTTACTCCAGAATGTGACTTTGGGGTGGTTGGATGATAGAAGTGGAATTCTTTCAGGTGCAAGTGATGGAAGTACATACAAGTCAAGTCATCCAAGCAAAATTGGCAAGGTGGTGGAGGATGAGAAAAGTAAAGAAAGTTAGAGGTAGAACCAACCTTGTAGTGACATGAGGATTTAGATACCACCGAGATGCCTAAAGATCTCTGTCTCCTGTCCTCTTCTCCTCGTGTATCGAAGGCATTCTGCAAAGATCGTATTTAGAGCAGATGGTAGGCATTCTGCTCTAAAACGGATACTCCACCTATATCCCTGTTCCTTTCAAGGTTAAGTCACTTTAAATGACATCTTGGGCATTATTTGGGAAGAGAACATTGTAATTCCATTAACAGTAAGCTCTACTTAGGTATTATTAAGTTCTGCTGTTAGCTAAAATTACTTCCTATGTCTCAAAAACGTTGTTATGTCTTCATCGCCATGTTTAACTTGAAAATGCTGAGGATTTTGGATTTCGGGAAGGCTTGTGTTATGAAGGGTAATGGCGTACGATGATTCGTTGCTTACAGTTGTGCTTTAAAGTTTGATTAAAAAAGTTCACAACTTAGTGTAGGTAGAAACTATCTTTTTGCCACTTGCATTCGGGACCCTCATGAGGGTTTCCATTGCTTTGTTCTTCTCAAATGAATTTTTGTTCTGTGTATAGAATTAGTGTAAAGATTGGTTTAGAGTTCAAAGATACCACTAATTAAGTGATAATCTAATGTATTCTGAAACCTGTTTTGTTTTCAGCTCAAGTCAGTATCTGTTGCCAATTATACTCCAATTAATTCCAGTTTCAGTGTGAGAAATTCTTCCTTCACTGAACTAAGTAGAGTGGATGTCTTTAACTGAAGCTTCTCCGATCTGACAGCTTTGCTCTTCTTTCAAAAATGATATGCTTATGTGAAGCATGTTAATTTGTCCATTGCATTTCAATAGGGCTTATTGTCCATCAGAGTCTATTTGATCAGAGCATTAGGAAAATGTAATAGGTATATGTGAAACCAAAGGGAAAGAGAAGGTCAAAGTACAGACACTGCGATGTATATTGAATTTTAATATTCTCTGAACAAAAATTGATTAAATGCCAACTGTATATAAGACATTGGGCCACACGCTATCCTAGTACATAGTAATACATTTTGTGATATTTTAAGAAACCTGTATTTCTTCAGATAATGGCAAATATTAATTCCAGAAGAAGAACAGTGCTCAGTTGTGATTAATGAGAGAGGCAGTGACATGACTGGAAAACCTGTGGATGTTGGGTCTACATTGACCGGGTTTTAATCCTGGTGCTGCCACTTACTGTGTGTAGTGAAGTAAACTTCATTTAGTAAAATTAATTGCATTCGGAAATAAATCTCTTTGATCCTAGGATTTCTAAACTGCAAAGCAGGAATAATAATAATCACAGGGGTGTATGTGTGTGTGTGTGTGTGTGTGTTCACTTGAAGCCATTTCTCATAGTTTGCAGATGTGCTCCTGTGTCTGTCATTAGGCATTTTAAGACAATTTGGGAAAGGGGCTAGCCTCTTGAGTGCCAGAGTTTGAACAATGCCTGAAAGTGTGAATGCTTGTGTGCAGCAACATCCATGCTTGCTCACTTGGGTGAAACTGATAACTGGGCCATTCAGACTGTTTCTTCTTCAGAGTTTCCAGAGGGCTGAGCAGACACAATAGTAAGTTTCCATCTAAAAAAGCTAAGAAAAATTACAACGACCTAGGCTAATACTGGAGATAGGGGTAAGTTTGGAAAGGCAAAAGATGTCAATGACCATAATATTGATAGTAATAATTGCAGCTAATAGATATTGAGTACCTAGCATGAGCCAACTAATGTTCTAATATTTAATTGTCACAAAGATCTTGTAAGACAGGTATTCATATTATCCTCATTTGCAGAACAAGGAACTGAAAGACAAAAAATTATTTGCTCAGGCAGAATTTTAAGAGAGCTCCCCCAGAATCCCCGTTCTGAGTTATTCAATCAAACAGGTATTGCTTTGAAGAGATTTTACAGATATAATTCAAATTCAACTGACTTTGAAATAAGGAGATTATCTAGATGGGCCTGCCTGACAAATCACATGAGACTTTTAAAGGCAGAGAGTTTTCTCAGGCTGGTGGCAGAAGTCAGAAATTGAAACCACCAGAAAGGTTTAAGGTGCCATTACTGTCTTGATGATAAAAAGACTGGAAAAGACCTGAGAGTAACCCCCTACTGAGAGCCAGCAAGAAGAGAAGAACCACAGTCATGCGGCAGCAAGGACCTTGATTCTCCAATAACTGGAAAGAACCTAGTAATGGATTTCCCCAGACCCTTGATTTCAATCTCAGGAGATCTTGAGCAGAGAACCCAGCCATACCATTCTTGAAGATACCATACTTGAAGAAGTGTGAACAGATACATGGGTGTTATTTGAAGGTGCTGTGTTTGTGGTGATTTGTTATGCAGTAGTGGAAGCCTTATATAGTCATATATTTACTGGCTACAGTGATCTTAACTGCTAAGCTCTGTAGAGCTAGAAGATAGAGGCATGAAACAGAGCTCAGATGTGGGAAATATGTCTACTCTGCAGACAGAATTAAGTCCTGGAGGTGACAGGGGATAACCAAGAGCGTGGCATGAGAAGTCATCCTCTGGGGGGAAAGTGATCTCAGGTGTGCCATGTCCTGAGAGGGGAGGGGAGAGATGGAGAGGGAGAGAGAGAGAGAGAGAGATAGGGAGAGGGAGAGATTGGTTCGGAGATTGGATTCCTCTGTAGCTCACTTATCACATGAGTCAACTTTAGGAAATGCAGTCTGAGACAGCTCTTCTGGTTTGTAGGTGTTTGGGAAATAGGCAGAAAGAGCATGTGCATGTCACCTGGAGCCTTGCAATTCAAAGTGTGACTTGAGAGCCAACAGCACCTATAGCATCAGAGAGTTTATCGGAAATGCTAAAAGTCTGTTTTAGCCCTAGCCCTAGTAGGTCACAATCCACATTTTGACAAGATCCCAGATGATTTATTTGCACAGTAAAGTCTTAAAGCACTACACTGGAAAACAACCAACAACTAACCAAGCAACCAACAGAAATTCCCAGCAGTTTCTGTATAACAGTTTTGTCAGTTTCCAAGTAGAGTGTAGCGAAGAAAAAGATCTTAATGGAATTTGAATTATTTTCCTTTATTTTCTATTTTTAATATCCTTTTAGTAAATTGTAGTGATGTATATGACTTAGAAAAACTGTTCAGAAAATTCAGAGAATGGAAGCAAATGGATTACAGAACTAAAAGGGTAAATAAATAATTCCTGTCCATGAATCTTCAATGATTTGTACATGTCTTTAAAGAAAGAGATGCATATTGAAAATCTGTATGGATTGTATATAAAAGCCCCGCTAATATACTTACGATATGCTGCATGCATGGTCTGACTTACCTGGATATGAAGCATCCTACCTTTAACACATGTCTTTTGTTGTTGTTTTGTTTTGTTTTGTTTTTACAATTCACGTGGTGGACACATCTTGACACATGGAGCTGGAATCCTGAGAAATTTTAGTATGTGTTCAAATTTTAAAGCGAACATCACTATTTTAAATTACATGTACCCATTTTCAACAGTAATAAGTATGAAAACAATTTTTTAAATCAGCATATGCAAAGGGAGGATATTTTTCATGTTCTTGTAAAATAATATTGATGACAAAATTAAAGATTCCATTTTAAAGAGGACAATGCAACAACCTAGGCATATAAATTTAAATACAAGCAGTTCGTTAAAATTGCCAATTTTTTCCAATGAGAAGCTAGAATTACTTGTAGATGAAGTTTGTTATTTTTCCCTGGGCTGTGAAGCAATCATGAATACGGTAATACTTTATTAGATAG
Organism: Panthera leo; assembly: GCF_018350215.1. NCBI lineage: Eukaryota > Metazoa > Chordata > Mammalia > Carnivora > Felidae > Panthera > Panthera leo. The sequence goes on along the minus strand of NC_056680.1, from coordinate 103,763,375 downwards.
ATAAGGCAGCGAAAGCAAACAGCCGTGAAATCCAGGCCACAACAATCTCAACATGAGATTGCCATTAAGATCAAAATAAATTATTAGTTTTCAGAAATGGTTGTGAGAGAGAACTTAGTCTTTCATCTGCTTTCAGGAAGGCTGTGTAAACAGGAACAACATGAAAACACTCCAACTACAGTTTTAGCTGTAAGAAAATTTTTAGGGACTTGACATGTGAAGTTCCTGCCATTTAGGTTATAAATTGAGCTCTTAATTTTTTCCACGGAAGCCAATATATGTATTATTTGCTGATTTGAAATAATAATCTTTGTGTTCGACTTGAATATCTTTAAGTGGACTTTTAAATTTTTTTTAGTGTTTATTTTTGAGAGAGAGAGAGTGTGTGGAGCGTGAGCGGGGGGGGGGCAGAGAGAGAGGGAGACACACACAGAGAGAGAAGCAGGTTCCAGGCTCCGAGCTGTCAGCACAGAGCCCTACGTGGAGCTTGAACTCACGAGCTGTCAGATCATGACCTCAGCCGAAGCTGGATGCTTACCTTACTTACTGGATGCTTACCCTACTGAGCCACCCAGGTGCCCGTTTAAGTGGATTTTTAATAGAGAAAAAATAGAATTACACAAAACTCAACTACTTCCCAACAGCTGTGACATTTCCAGTATCATATGGTGGGTTTGTGTTTGAAATGCATGCTCTTAACTATGTTCTTGTTACTATTATTATAGAAAAAGAGAGTACATTATTTTATCAGTTTCCCTTCTGTTATCCCATGAATTGGAATCCTGCCAGAAATTGATCTAACAAATGGTATCTATTTAAACTGATCTCCAACCAAAAGACCTCCTGTAAGATAGAGTCCCTATTTTTAGTATATTGTATACCCTGTGATTTTCAGAAAGTAATTATAAAGAGTAAATCTTTGATAATTACAAATAATTAAAATAAATAGAACTTTTTGTAAGATTTTCAACTAATATATACTATCTCCATATAATGTTAAGAATATTCTTCCTCTTCAGTGTTCTGGCTCTGCTTCTAAGTAAGAATTTGTTGTAGATTTTGTCCAGGGAAATACAAGATGTATTTGGTACAAAATAACCATCTATATGTACACTTCAGTGCCTTTCCTGACATTCTCATTGGTACAAATTATAATCACTTTATAACACATTCTATTTATATGAGATCCAAGAAGTCAGTTACGTGATGATTGTCACACCTTAGTCACATAGGTGGAAAGCTGAAGCTTTTATCCAGGGGATAAAAAGCAAAAAGCAAAACTAGTGTACTCTACAGTTACGTGTGAATTTGAATGGGAATTTAAAAATATGCTACATGCAACATTTACTTGTTTAGGACACTTTTATCAACATAATTAACTTGTGCTCAATTTTAAAGAATGCTTTCTGTCTGTAAGATTCACTTTTACTTTATATTTTACATTTACTTTAAGTGTATCAAACTAAGGATTTATAGTCATCCAGTCAGAAAACTTTTGAAAACAAACTGATAAAATTAATCAGTACTAACACCTGGACATTCTGAAACATACAAAGCTTCAATTAGTACTTTTACTGGATTTTTTTCTAGTGGGTTTTCTCCTGGTTTTTCTCAGGAAACAATAAAAGCTATTATATAAATAGAGCAATATTATCACAATATGGGTTTAATTGTAGTTTATATTCATGTACTTCATTTTCTTTGTGGCTATGGGAAATGATTAAAAAAAAAGCTAATGCCTTTTCAAGAGTGAGGCTGTAATAGTACTTAGAAGTTGGGATTCCATGCCTCAAGGTCAGCATCTAACTAACCTGAATGCAGAAGTCATGCTATCTTATTAGTATGACAGAGGTTCATTTATTTTCTTGCTGCAAATTTGCTGTATTGGGCTTTTCTGGCTCTTAATTAGCTATCTGCCTCTTAGCAATGTTAAGGTATCTTGGCATTGTAAATGCAAAAGCAAAACGATCAGAACATTTCAAGGACCTACATACTGATAATGCTTTTTAAAGTCACTTTTTTTAATATAAAATAAAAAATAAACTTGGGGGGGTTTAGCTAACTCCAAACCTTATCTGATTCTCCAATTTTACGTGCCTATTTCAAATGATTAGAACTGTTAGTTTCTATAATTAACATTGCTCTCTTTTCACATTACCATTTCTGAAATCAGCAAATTCCTTAATCTTTGTACTTCCTTTCAACGTTGGATGATTTCCAGTGTGAAGTGTTGTTTTGACCGTAAATAGAATCAGCTCAGAACAACTCTGTGATACATTGAGAAATAAAGGTGTCTTTGGAGAGAGAATTTCAAGTGCAAATTAACTTGAAAGAATTTAACCTGAGTGTGGAATAATTTGCATTTTTTCTTCTGTGCAGCTGTGGGAATTGCTTCTGTGGGCCCGGTTAGGGACGTTGCCCAGCTCCTTGTAATTTTGTCACATCTGTCAGCTGTAGCTAAATGGAAAATACAGTAAGAGGTAACATGACATAGATTTGGGACATTCCCTAGAGGGTCGTCTCCTTGCAGAAGTGAATAAATTATGTGAAAACTGAAATGAAATCTAGTATTGTTGATTTGCCAACTCATGCAATTTGAAAGAATGAAAAAAAAATCACTTCTTAGATTTGCTGTTTAAATTCTTGACAGCCAGAGGCTCCTATCTATCATGATATTTTCTGATCCAAGAATGAGACCAGTGTTATCTATGCCAATTGTTTTTTCTGATTTATAAGTGTTTATGAAAATGTTTCACTGAGAAGTAATCAATATATCATATTTAGATACATATGTTTAACAAGTTTTCATTTTTGAAAAAAAGGTGGACATGCCAGACACGCCAGTGTACCTAAATATTAAGCGTCACAGTTCCTCAAAGGCTAATGATTATGATTATGCAGTAAAAACAGTCAACAGCTTGTAGATCAACTGGGGGCAGTTCTACAATTAATGTGTGGATGAAATACCAAGGATCGCAGACTCAGTAGTTTACTAAAAGCTGTCAGTGTGCAGTGCCTTTATACATTTAATTGGTGTTATTTTAAGTGGTGCCTAGGTGCCTAGGAAGGCACCTAAGTATAGAAACTAGGTAACCTTCAATTTGGTCTTACTGTACAGGTGTCTGTATTTTCTATACAGAGATCTTCTTTCTTTTTTTTTTTTTTCCCCCTATACAGAGATCTTTAACTAGGTGGGAGGTTAATCACAATAGCTTCTGCTTTCATCTTGAAGAGTTCTTGTGAAGGTTAATGAGAAGACATTGAAAGACATTTGAAAGAAATTTATAAACCATAAAGGATCAATAACAATGATTACTGTTATCTTTGGGCGTTCATTAAACAACTGAAGAATGGGAATTGTACATGCTCCTTGGTTGGCCCCTGACATAAAGTGTTTATCTTGTTAAATAATCTCTCAAGATTTGCCTTGATGTTCATGAAATAAATATACTACCCATTGAATTTATGCAGAAGATATATATAAGTTATAAAGTTACGTATGTCATCAGTATCCTCAAGGAGTTTGTAGTCCAACAAAAATATGGCTGCATTAGTAAGCATGAAAAAAATTGTCAGTGACTTAAGGAAAATGAAAATTCTGTTCTTTGACTTAAGGAAGATGAAAATTCTGTTCTTAGTTTGTGAAAATTTTGGGGCATGAGTGGGCCTCAAAGAGTTAATGGACAGCCAGCAGTCCAGGCAGAGTGGAGAGGTTGTTCCGGGGATAGGGAATGTAGTGCACTAAGGTTTTGGAAGATTCAATACAAAAGTTAGGTCAGTCAATGGCAAATAATACAATTATATAAAAAATATAGGAAAACATTAAACTATAATATATTAAAACACTGGAAAGTACTGAAAGAACTCTACGTTTCACAGCAGGAAATGTCTTCCAGAATCTTTTTTTTTTTCACAGAGAAGACAGTTTGGCCTCACCACATTAGGTATTAAATTCATTACCAGTATTTCAAAGTTTGATATTTCACACAAAAATCTCATTTCTAGTTTTCTTGAACTTCTGATCCAAACTGTAGTGGTGAGTCCATTTTCTCTTGTGGCTATAATCAGAACAGAATTCATGTTCCACTATATATGGGACACATGCTCTCCATATTATACTTCTGTTGACAGTCTTGAGTTGTTTGTGCCACTTGCCTGGTGCCTGTAGGTATATGAGTTTGCACACCCTTCTCTGCAAGATCCAAGAACTCCCTGTTTGACATTCTTAATAGTTGTTTCTTCCCTCTCTTTGAACACTACTCCGATTTTCCTTTCTGTGATAGTTTTTTTCATGTTTCAGAACGTGTTTTCGAAGTTCTTCCTTGTAATGAATTAAAATTTACTTTCTTGGGGCACCTGGGTTGCTCAGCCAGCTAAGTGCCCGACTCTTGATTTCGGCTCCCGTCATGATCTCACAGTCATGAGATCAAGCCCCATCCGGCTCCATACTTAGTGTGGAGCTTGCTTGGGATTCTTTCTCTCCCCTGCTCATGCTTTCCTTCTCATGCAAAATAAAAATAAAAAAAATGTTTTAAAAATAGTTTAAAAAATTACTTTTTTAAAATATCCCAATGATTTGTCTTAAATATGCTTAAAGGAGTAACATAAGAAGCCTAATCTTTTTGCCTTTGGTAAAATTAAAATATTATTTCTTGACAATTCTACCCTTATTTATGGATTTAATTACCATTCTGTTACCAACTCGTTGTTTCAAACTGCCTACTAAACATGTCCACCTGGATCTTAGTCTTATATAGAAATTAAAACATAACATGTGTAATTGAGGCTGAGCTCATCATCTTCCCCACCAAACCAGGTTCTACTTGTACATTCCCGACGTTAGTAACTGGTCTAAATATTCATCAAATGACTCAGTCTTGAAAAGAAGTCTTCCTAAACTCCTTGCATTACTTCATACCCTTTATCTGTTGAACAAGTACCATAACTGCAGTAATTGTTTATTCATTTTCCATTATCATTTACTGTGGACCGCTGCCATAGCCCCCTAATTCCCTTGTCCTAAGTCATGCTCACCTTCAATCTGTTTGTCACACAACTACCATAAGGTTTCTCTAATATGTGGATTTTTCTGGGTACTCCCCTAATTTTTAAAATGCTGTTGATTTACCACCATATTCAAGATGAAGCCCAAACTATTTAGTTAGTTTTCAGAATCTGTTTCCATGTACTTTCCAGTATCATTTACTACTATATCCTAAACATACTGTGATGTTAACATGATGTTAACGTGTGTTCCTTCTATCACAACTTTCTTGAGGGTTTTTATTAAGAAAGGATGCTGTATTTTATCAAATGCTTTTTCTGCGTCTATTGACAGGATCATATGGTTCTTACCCTTTCTTCTATTAATTTGATGTATCACAGTGATTGATTTGTGAGTATTGAACCAGCTCTGCAGTCCAGGAATGAATCCCACTTGATCATGGTGAATAATTCTTTTTATATGCTGTTGAATTCGATTTGCTAGTATCTTGTTGAGAATTTTTGCATCCATGTTCATCAGTGATATTGGCCTATAATTTTCCTTTTTTACTGGTGTCTCTGTCTGGTTTGGGAATCAAGGTAATGCTGTCTTCATAGAATGAGTCTGGAAGCTTTCCTTCCATTTCTATTTTTTTGGAAAATCCTGGCCCAGGATTTTTGATAACTGATTCAATTTCTTTGCTGGTTATAGGTGTGTTCAAATTTTCTATTTCTTCTTGTTTGAGTTTTGGTAGTGTGTTGGTATCTAGGAATTTTTCCATTTCTTCCAGATTGCCAAGTTTGTTCACATGTAAGTTTTCATAGTATTCTCTGATAATTGTTTGTATTTCTGTGGTGTTGGTTGTGACCTCTCCTCTTTCTCTCCCTTTAATACTAAGTAGGCAATTAAAGATACAGATTATATGTTAATAGTTTTCTGGACCCCTGGCAAATTGTGCAGAGACTGACTCACATTTGGCACTCGTTAAGTGTTAATTGCATAAGTGAATTAATAACTAAGTTATTAATTCTAGGTTAAATATCCTAAGATTTCATGCTAAGACTCTTCATTATCTTTACTATTCTTGGTATATTCTTTCTTTTGCCAATACTTTGCTTTAATTGAGGTATATTATGATCAGTGAGAAATGAACAGGAAGACATAATTCTGTGATGAAAGATGTGGGAACTTTAAAGTCACATGTACCCAGTTGAATACCTAGTTTCATCCAGATGCTACCTATGTGATCATGAAAATTTATTCACCTCACTGAGTCTTGGTTTCCTCATCACATAAAATATGAATTATAATATCTGACCATAGGGTTATTACTACAACTAAATGATACAGTCTAGGTAAGGATTCTGGCATGTAGCAAGTTACATTACATTACCTACATTACATTAGGTTTATATTTTAGAACTCATCACATTATTGCAATATGTAAATGTTATGCTAATTTTTTTGAATAGTCCTCCAGAATTAGACTGAATTCCCACTCTTTTGATAGATATGTAAATCAATTTTATTTCTGAGAAATTGAGTATAGGGACACCTGGGTGGCTCAGTAGGTTAAGTATCTGACTCTTGATTTAGACTCAGGTCATGATCTTACTGTTTGTGGGTTCAACCCCCATGTCAGGCTCCATCCTTACATTGCAGAGCCTGCTTGGGATTCTCTCTCTCTCTCCCTCTGCCCCTCTCATGCGCGCACGCTCTCTCTCTCAAAATAAATGAAATAAACTTAAAAAAATAAAATAAATTGAGTATAACAAGTTAATACATTTAGGTGAAAAAATTGAAATGGGAATTATATATTTCAACACAATTATTTTGTCTATGTTCAGAGAAACATTTCTCAAGTAGGAAGCCGTTTGTCTCTTTTTTATTGCTATGAACTCTACTTAACAAACTTCAAGAGCAATGTGATGAACAGTCCCTCAAAATTATGAAAGCTTCACTAGCTCCTTTTCAATTGGTGTGATCACGTCAGCTACTCTCTCTGCAAGGCAATATCTATCATTTAAGTTCTTTCATTGGTATTTTACCCTATGTCTAAATACTCAGTTTAACTGGAAAAATAACAATGGAGAAAAATAACAATGGAAAAATAAAAATAGAGCTTGAATTTTAGTGGGTGTCAGGGAATAGGCATAAAAATACAGATTACTGTTTTGAAAACTGTTGTTCTCCATTGGTTATTGGTCTGGCTGTGGTGTTTCATCACCTGGGAAGAGGATACAGCTGGTCTGCTAGCTGCCCTTGCTTGAAATATGTGGCTGGAAATGACGTACCAAGAGTGACACTGTAAAAGTCCAAAATGAAGTCACTTATCAACTGGAGTTAGGCTTAGAAAGATAGTCAAGAGATGCAGTGAAATGAGACCATGGCAAGAGTAAATGATGAAGCAAGTAGTTAAGAGTGGTAAAACTCCCTGGGTATATTCATTTATAATTTTATATGCCTGAATATTTTAAAATTTCAAATGAAAAACTTGAGTACCCTTATAACCTGAATTACTTAGATGTTGGAAAAAATAAGAAGTGAAAGTATTACCTGAGTTTACTCCAGAAAATTTTATTAAACTTTCATGAGAAGTACAATAGAGATGTCTTAATTACTTACAAGTCTTGTGTATTGCAGATTTTTTAAAAAATGCATTAACAACACTAATTTAAACCATACAACTACTGTATATCACAGTACATGAACCTGACACATGCCAGTATCTGTGCATATGTATTTTGTAATTTTCTCCAACAATCACCCTGTTAAGTGATTCTTTCCTGTTTTCAAGATGAATAGAAACCCAAGATGAATAAAGGTAGTCAGTAGCAAAGCTACTACTCTTTTATTATGGAAACAAGATGGCATCTAATTACTGTTAGCCTTAATTTTAGTATTTGGCTGGGTAATTCAACAGCACTAATTTTGACCTCATGACTAAATGTTAGTCTCACCTTGACAATTTTTAGCTAACTCTGAGCATGTCACTTTAAACTTTAGGGGTTTATTTTAAAATCATAATATGTGAAGAATATATGTTATTACTCGCTTTACTGAATTATGGTGATCCATCCAGTTAGTATGTAAATATATCCTATAAACCATCAAATGATATGCTTGTTTTTGATAGCACTGTAGATTAATAAATTTACTAAATTTTGATAGTCACATATCTTAAAGATAACAGCATTTTACAGGACTGTTTATGTCCTTTGTTAGAAATATTTCTTTTTTTTTAAATTTTTTAACATTTATTTATTTTTGGGAGAGAGAGAGACAGAGTGCGATCAGGGGAGGAACAGAGAGAGGGGGAGACAAAGAATCCGAATCAGGCTCCAGGCTCTGAGCCATCCACCCAGAGCGCAATGTGGGGCTCGAACTCAGAAACCGTGAGATCATGGCCTGAGCTAAAGTCAGACACCCAGCCTACTGAGCCACCCAGGCGCCCCTAGAAATATTTCCTACATGGAAACTTTAAATGTATATCTACATAAAGTACAATTCTATTTTCCCTCCTTTAAATTCTCTTTAAAATGTTTCCTATAGATTTTGACAATTTTACAGTCTTGAAAATTCCCTGGTTTAGGCTTAAGCACAGAGGCCAAGAATTATGACGAATATATTTAATATTTCAATAGCATATTCTCTTAGAAAAATTGTAATAGTTTAATATTTCTTACACCTGCAAGATACAAGTTAATATCTGAGGAAGTGACAAAAACAGAGGTGTAAGGGCTATCTGGGAGGCCATACATTTGATCATAGAATCTTCTCCTGAAGGATTTCAATAATTGGGCTTATATTATTGTTGAAACCATAATCTATCTTGAGTAAGGTGATAGACCTCTCATAGGATCCTTCTTTTCAGAGTTCAGTATTTATGTCTGGGAATTCATACTGAAAAAATAATTCCAGATTTCACATTTCATAAGTTTAAATGTTCGCATCAAAAACATTTCCTAAAATACTCTTGTTATTTTAAGGAAAGTTGTTGCCCTTAATTTGATTTAAAGCAGTGATTTAAAAAAAAAATTAAATATTTATTTAGTTTTGAGAGAGAGAGAGAGAGAGAGAGAGAGAGAGAGCGCTAGCACATTAGCAGGGGAGGGACAGAGAGGGAGGGAGACACAGAATCCAAAGCAGGCTCCAGAATTCATGCTGTAGGACAGACCCTGACGCAGGGCTCGAACTCATGAGCTGTGAGATCATGACCTGAGCTGAAGTCAGATGCTTAACCGACTGAACCACCCAGGCACCCCTTAAAGCAGTAACTTTCAAACTGTTTTTGTAAGAATACTTGAGGTACTTGGGTGCAGGGAGGATGGACGGGGATGAGTGGATGCGGCTAGCTGATGTCCATACCCTAATCCTCTTGAAACCAGTCCTGCTTTATTTTTGGTTTGTTATGTGCATTGACCACCCGCTTAATATTTTAGCCTTTAAAAGAACTATTCAGCTGCTAAAACCAAATAGCAGAGTTTTAAAACCAATGGCTTAGAATAAAGTTATCCTGTTTTTCCCTGGGAGATAACACAGACTTGCTTTTGAAATAGTACAGTCTTCATTTAACCATGGAGACTCATCACCTTATCCATTCCTTTTACATAAATGATTAGCTTCTTATGTAGGTATTGTCAAAACCACTGTAAGCACATGCTTCAGTTAGAAAGGTATGAAGCCATTATGCTAGGTCTATAATTATGCCCAATCCAAGCATTCCATTGCTTTCAGATTTCAGATTTTGTAACCATCATTTCCACTGCCACCTTCCTGCTCCCACAGATTTTAGTTGTCGTTCTTGATCCCATCCCAGTCTATTGAGCTAGAACCTTTGGATTCATTTTGCCCTACCCAATCAGCCTCTCATAGCCTCACATGTTTCTCTGCCTGACACTTGTGACTTAATCATTCCCGAGGCTTTTTTGTGATTGGGTTTTGTTAACAGAAAATTTTGAATTTTTATGCCTGCTTATTGATAGAATATTACTGTAGCCATGTGTGATTTTCAAATGTGCAGTTATTTATTTTTGAATTATTTCATATCTGAATGATATATATCATTTCATGAGGGTAGTATTTCCTGTTGTATAGTATGCTGCTAAAATTAGAAACGTTTATGTTTTCTCTCTTAATATAATTTTTATGCCAAAATCTTTACTCATATCCAGAATTTAAAAGGCACCAAAATTATCTAAATCATTCAGTGTAAATAATATGAGAAATTAAACATATTTGCTTATCCAAATATTTTGCTATTGCTGGTTTTCATGTGTAATGTTATACGTAGGGTATTAAAACATTTGTAAATCACTCTTGCAAAAGGCTTTGTAGAAAAGCAACTTTAGAAGGGTTTCAAAGGCACCTGTAATTGATGGGAAGGTTTTTGCCAAGTTTGTCTTCCTTTAGCCTTTATAGAAACTCAGGTTATCTTTCCATGAGGAACCTTCCACTGACCACCCCCCCACCCGCCCCTGGACCGGGTGAAACACCTCTGTTGCACTCTTCTATAGTACCATGTACCTCTCTTTGATAGTGTTTGTTGCAATTGCAATTTTCCATACATTTTACTAGGAACATTTGATTAATGTCTCTCTCCCTCTTTGTGAGTTCCTTGAGGGCCAAAACAATCATTGTTTTTTTGATCATTGTATCCTCAGTTCCTGCCTTAGTGCTGAACCTACCAGGTTCAAGAAATAGTGTTAAGTAAGTTGAAATAAATGCATGCATGTGAATTGCTTCCTTTGTTTGGAGTTAACATTTGCCCTAAACCTTAAAGGATATGAAAACCTTTGGGCGCCTGGGTGGCTCAGTTGGTTGGGTGTCCCAATTCAGCTCAGGTCATCTCACGGTTCTGTAAGTTTGAGACCTGCATTGGGTTCGCTGCTGTCAGCATGAAGCCCGCTTTGGATCCTCTGTCTCCCTCTCTCTGCATTTCCCCCACTTGCACGAGTGCGTGCGCTTTTTCTCTCTCTCAAAAATAAATAAACATTAAAAACAATTTAAAGGATATGAAAACCTAACACATTATGGACATTTTTATTCATATGTAAATCATATCTCTTCCTGTAGTTCTTCCAAAAATTTGATGAAATTGTTACTATTTTTTTAAATGACAAATTGTGTGAAAAGTTTATGACTTTATGACTTCAATATTCCACTTAAATGTATCACTGATGCCTGTTTACTTAGGTAACACTTTGTTATTTAGAAAATACCACTAAGAATTTCAAAGAAAACAAAAGATTGGTTAAAAAAAAAAAAAGGCATCATTTACGTATCCCAGTATATGAACACATCATACATAATTCAGCTAATATTTTTAAAGGGTGTATTTCCCCAATGTAGGGAGTTTAATAGTATCCACACAAAACTGCTTTTAGTTTTAGTTCATAGGTATTTTTTTTAAAAAAGGTTCTTGTAAGGAAATTGTTGACTTGTTTTCCCCAAGGAGAAGATTTGAAAAAGCATAAATTATTTTGCAAGCAGCATAAATCAGCCTTCAGGGTACTAATCTCCAAAAGGACTCTTAGTGTGGGTCGACATACCTACCATGAAGCAAGAGTCCTCATGGGAACAAATTTGACTTAAAAATTTCCACCTTCTGAAATGCTGGGGCAACTTGCTTAAATAATAGAGCTGAAGAGAAGGCCCAAACACCGGGCTTAGTACAGATTTCATGATAGGAAATAAAATAACAGAGAGCCAGGGTAATAAATTGTGGCCACCAGTCAGACCTAAGTTTCAGGAAATAGAGTTTGAGAGAAAAGAGAGATAACTGAGCTGTCTTTGTCATATTGAGGACTTACCTCATGCCTTCATTGCAGTATATTTTTACTTTGTATATAGTATCTGTCATATAAATTTTATTTTGCGAAAAGGCAAACACTTTCAAAATATATAGCCACTTCCGACACTCTGAACGGAAGCGAATACATGTGCTGCTTCTTGTATGTTCACCCAGTTTGGTTACTTTTTGGACCCTGAAAAGTCAGGTAGAAAATGTATAGTAGTCAGTTATAACAGAAAAGCAATTCATCCTTTGAAACAACAGCTCAGGAAATACTTAGGTCTCTAAGAATTTCACAGGAATGTGGAGTGTTGTTTGTTTTCCCCATTCTAAGAAGGATATATAGTAATGCTGACTATTTAGGTTCATATTTGATATTTAATGTAAGTTCTTTATTTCATATAAGCTAAACAGCCTCATAATATTCTCCTTGAAATAAAATGAAATTTATAATTTGGCAGGATCTTAGTAATAGCCAAAGCTTTGCATTTAATGCAGGCTGATACAAATCTCTGGAGCCTAGCGTGGCGGGAAGCTTGGTGGTCTTTGTCCAAAGCTAACCTTGTTTTTGTTTCCTATATTTGTTACAAATGGGTGAGAGCTCTCTTAATTGGAGTAGGTTCCATATATAAAAAGCTATCTTCACTCCATTTACTATTGATTTCTAAAGGTTTGACCGCTTACATTTTTCAAAATTGTGGGTTAACCTTTTTGCCTGAAGGAGAATGGCACCTGGGAATGACATTTCCATTTTCTAAAGTAATGTGACCATAGAAGCAGGACTAAAAATGGCCTATGACATTAACCTATGGCTCTTAAGAGGATCACCTCATTTACTTGGTTTGATAAAAGAAAAAACAACAACAACAACAAAAGCAAAATGATTTTATTTTCAGTTGGCCAAAATGGAGTACAGACTCTTTCAAAAAACTTTTCAAAACCCTTTCTCAGTAGAGTATGACGAGGCCAAGGTCACAGAAGTCATGTCTGCTCTCCGCACTGTCAATTGTTCAGTCAGAACCCTGTTCCAATAAAACTTACTTCTTTATTTCAATCAAATTAGGGGAAATGACAGTTATAAGAAAAGCATTTTATTGCTCACTACGATATCAAGGCACTCATTGAACCAGCAAGTGCTTTGACCTTATGTAATAGTTATCATTTTAGCAGCTTTAACCAATTTGATCATAATTGCTGGGCAGATAGTTTGTCAAATAAAGAATTCCTTAGCTCAGACTCTGTAGCTTAATCTTCTCTGACATAGTCCTATCATGGCCCCAGCTTTATACTGTCATATCTTAAGTGTTTTCTCTATGTTGTATAAAGTTCAATAATTCTGATGTACATTTTAACCCTAAAAAGAAAGAAGGAAACCCTACAGAAGTTTACTCTCACTTGAGAAAACAAATGGAGGAGAAAGGGAAGGGAACTTACTTAAATAAAAATTACCTTTGTATTCTGTCTGTATGAATTTCAGTGAGGTCTGTCTTTATTATCTTTATTATGGTTTGAACTGTTACATTTTATTTCCCTTTTTACAAGCCTCAATGGGTTGCTATGTGAATTAACTGGGATAATGCAAAGCAAGTGCAGAGTAGTGGGCTTGATGAAGGGCAGGTACCCCGGACTGTTATTTCCTGATCGGTTTCCTCCTCTGCTCACCCCATTGTTGCTCTGCAATACTGCAGACTCACCTCCTTCTTTCCTATTCAAACATTTGTTCATGTTTTTCTTCTCTGCCTGAAATGTCCTACTCTTGTCCCTTCTGTGGTTGCTGCCTCATAATTTCAGTCTCCATTTAATTTTCACCTCCAGAAAGGTCTGTCTGTACATCCTGTATAAGCAGTTTCTCTTCTTTTCTAAAACAGTGTCCTTCTGTTCTCTCGTGGCATCACATTGCTTTGAAGAAAGGAGTGAACAATTGTATGCATTGCTGGTCTTCTCTCCGTTGGACTGCAAGTCAGTGAGTTTCAGTCCAGGCTAGGCTTTAAAATACCTGGGGAGCTTGTACACAATACTGATGCTTGGGCTCCAAGAGATTTCTAGTTAATGTCTTTGAGTAAGGCCCAGATAGCAGTACCGTGTACAAGTTCCCCAGGGGATTCCAACTCGCAGCGGAGTTGGGAAGGTCTGCTTTGAGCCACAGAAAGTCACTGGGGGGCTTCATTGGCCACTAGAACAGGGCTTGGCAGGATTGACACCCATTATAACCACTTATGGGATATGAGTGTTTGAATTACTGTCTGGCTTATCACTGGCATTCACTGTTTTCTTTGTTTGCCAAAATACTCCTTGGAGATGATGTAAGTATTCTCAAGCATCAATAATCTAAAAGTTAAAATGAAAAGATACTTGCAAATGTAAGTAACTCTTTTGGAATTTCAAAATAAAAACAATTCTGTTTTCCTCTTTCAGTGAATGAAAAGAAGATATGCTCCTTCGTTGTTTTATTTTTTTTCTTGGCAAGAATGTTTTAAGAATATCTGCCACAAATTTGTGATTATAAGCTGTGTTTTTGTATATTTCGTATTTTTCACCAAGAGAATATATCCACAGATCACTGAAGCCCTAAACCAGTATTCCCACCATAGGACAGTCATTTATACTTATGGCAACCAAAATAATTTTGAAATTAAATATACAAAATCCTTCTTCTCTGCTTATTAGCAAAATACATTTTTAAATATTTTATCTGTATTTCAGTGCACACTTTTTCACACCTGGTGATTTTATTATATATGAGGCTGGAGCTAGGTTGAGGCAAACAAGGCATTTGTCTCCGTGGAGAATTGAAGTAAGGGTGCCAGAAAACCTCAGTAATCAAAATAATAACATTTTAAGTAATCAAAATTAATGCAAAAGGTTAATAATGAACAAAATATCAAAATTTGTAAATAAAGAACACTGCCATGCTGAACCGTATCACAACCTGAGGCAAGAAGAAAAATGTACAGCCCTAGATACAGGTTTTTGTGTATTTTTAATGGGTAATTATTTTCGGAATATTATAATTGAGAATGTTTAAGTGATATTTTATGCTAAATATTTGGCACAAAACAATTATATATTTAAAAATTTTTGTTTTGATGTTTATTTTCGAGAGAGAGACACACACACAGCAGGGGAGGGACAGAGAGAGAGAGGGAGATGCAGGGGAGGAGTAGAAAGAGAGGTAGACTTGGAATCTGCAGCAGGCTTCAGGCTCTGAACTGTCAGCACAGAGCCTGATGTGGGGCTTGAACCCACGAACCGCGAGATGATGACCTGAGCCAAAGTCAGACACAACTGACTGAGCTACTGACATGCCCCAATTATATTTTTAATCTGATGAAGCTAATTAAAATTATTTTAGATGGTCTCTTGGTCAAGAAACATTGTCGAATATGGCAGTTTTCTCAATTCAAAATGTGATAAGCAAAGTAGATTTTGAGAAAAATGATGAGCTTGCTTCCATTAAAGCCAGTTTGTGTATTTTCTTATGCCTCAGGCCTAACCCCCAACCTGTTGCGCCCAGAAGTTAATGTGTGGCACTATTATATCAAATTAAAACTGTTCACAAAGGTAAAATCGAGACAGAGATGGTTGTTGTATATTGATAATATTTAACATTTGTGTTTGGACATGTCAAATAGTACAAATGTAAATATGCAAAATGTGTTCAGATGGAAGAATAATAGAATGATCCATAACTTTAAGATTAAAACCTTAGTATTAATCTAAGATAGAACATAATCCAATGAGAGAACTTAATAATAAAGTGAAAAGTGAATTTAATGGCTAGATAGCAGATTGACCAAAAAAATTTTTAATGCAGTAGACTTTCAAAAGGAAGCAGTTGTACTAGCTATCCTCTGATGACAAACAGTAAGAACAAAAGTAATATTTTAAGCAAAAAGAAAAATCAGAAATTACATCCTGAGTTTGCAAAAAAAAAAATCCTTTTAAGGATTTTAATGTTTCCCCCCTGGGAATATCTGGGGGGTTGCGGGGGGAAGGGGAAGGAGGAAGTCTAATGATTCCCTAATTAGAAATACAGCCAGGAAATGAGCAAAACTTCACAGTGGTTATATCAAGTATGCCAGAAGTTCTGGAACATTTTATAAACACTAACAGTAAGTTGGTAAAAGTTAGGAATTAAAATGTCTCAAATTGTACTGAATTCCATTCTTCATAATGATAATTATTTTATTTTAAAAAGTGAGCGGCAAAAAAATAAAGAAGCTAAGGGAGCAAAGAGAAAGAACAGTAAATACTGTTTTCTTAAAATCCTCAGACTCTCAGTCTACTACTGATTATCAACTCTCTTCCTCCTTTAGGAATCTATTCAGTAGACAGCCACAGAATCAGAAAATTGAAGTTACTGTGAAAAATTTTAATCATCCTTCTTTGGACTAAATGTATTACAGATGAAATGTGCAGGCTGTCTCATTGCCCTAGTGAGATTTCATGATAACCCAATGTGTGTTCTTAATTGAACCTTCTGTAGATGTGCTTCACGCAATACGTTATGTCCATTGTATCTTTTTAGTCATCTACCTACAAATAAAGCTAAGCGTCACAATTGAGGAAATAAAAACAACAACAAGGATTTTATGTGACCATCTTTTAAAAGGGTGTGTAAAACTGTAAATGGCCTTCACAGCAATTCAGCAAACTGCAAATTATAATGAATAATAAATGAACACAAAGCCAGTTCCATAGGATGTTTCTCACTAACAGGAATGTCTTATAAGCTTCAAGCCTATAAAATCATTTTACTGTTGTTCCTACAATTTAAATAATGAGGTTTTTGATTATTACTAGTAAACAGTTTATTGCTCTGAATCATGGTTGGAACTCAAAAGTAAATTGTTTTATTCTAGGATTTTTTGTAATGTCTTATAAATAAAACCACGTGGAGCCAGGGGCACAACGAGAGGCTATCAGAGGGGCCGGCCATTAAGTTTCCCTCTCGTTTTGAAGATTGATTTCACTAATGCTAGGAGCATCAGAATAGCATCTAAAAGCATTTGCTACTTTCCATGCCCACTATTCACCATCGAAGGTCTGTTAATGTTCCTTTGTCGCCTTCACATAGTCCACAGACATGACAGGAGGGCTCTGCATTATCTCTTATTAGTCTCTAGGAAGGCACACACGAAAACTTCTCATCACACTTGAAACATCAGCAATCCTGTTAAATCTTACAGAGAATAGCATTATTTTTACAGAAGTCAGGGAGTCTCACCATCTAAAACCAGATGCTGTGCTGGCTTCCAGTCTATTAAGAAAATGTGAGCATTCAGCAAAAGCTCTTTGTTAACCATCATAGCACTAGAGACGTGGAAATATTTAGGGGTAGTTTGAATATCAGGACCCAGTTACCTTAGGATGCTCTGAAAGCATCTTCAAATGATGGGATCAAATCACTGTGAGTAACTGATTCATACCAAGGACTTTGAAATATATAAAGTCTACATTTTTTTGCCGAATAAGGTAAAACTGCCTCCGGCACTTCAATATGAGGCTCCTCCACCCTAGGATCACTTTATTAAACTCTCAGAATTCTGGAAATGTGTATTTTAGCCATCATCTGTTTGGTAAAAGTCCATTTGTTTCCAGATACATGTTAATACAGCATCAGAGTAAAAGATCAACTTATTATCACTTAGTGACACTGGGTTGCATTTGTTGATCAGTGTATTTAGCTGCCTGGCGGGACCCTAAGGAAAACTCTTGAATACAAATATTTGCCATCTTTAGATATATGAAAATTAAGAATTTAGAACCGATATTGGGCCTTGCTGAATGCCTAGATCATCTGTTTTCTTCCAGTTCTGTAACCACAAAGCCTTAAGCTTTTGGCCTCTATCTACTCATTGGAGATTTCTGTGTAGCAAGGGCTCTCTCTGTTGTCTGTCTCACGGAGTGTAAAGATTCAAGTATAATTTCCTTACTGCAGCCTTCAAGGCTCTTTGGATCTGATGAAAACTAGGTTTCCAATCTCTGGCTCACTCCCTACATCCTACATAGTAGCTAAACTGGACTCTTCAGCAACATGTTAAGCCAAAGATTTTCTGCTGTTTGGCTCTTTATTAGTCTGTTTGTTCTGCTTAGGGCACTTTCTTCACTTCCTCCTCCCCCTCCCCTTTTTTTGTCATGCTCATTGACTGTCCCACATTGCAGTTCATGTTGTTGATATTTGTAATACACACACACCAGTACCTAGACATAAAAAGTTTGGAGGTGTTGTTGCTAGGAATGAAAATGGCTCATATGTTTCCAATAAGGTAACAAAGGTTTGAAAGTCTAAGGAGTCTTTAGGGGCAATAGACCAGTAGACGGAAGGTTATATTCATGGCGTGAGACCATGTGTATTTTCTAATTTCTGTGGTGCTGTAATGAGAATAAATAAATTTAAAGATATTGTCTCTTGGAAGCCTGATCATTAGATTCTGGTTATGACCCAGCTATTTATATTAATTATTAATTAACCTGTTAATAATTAATGAATATTAATCTATATTCATAAAATCTCTAGGTATAAGACTTTTTAAAATCTTAAGTTTTACTTTTTTAAGAACCAAAAATGTACCTATAATTAGGCAAACTACAACCATAAAAGCAGGTGGTTCCTGATCTTTCTCTAATTTTCTGAACGCTGTTGGTCATTTACTTATTTGGGGTCACTTGACATTTTGTGCAGTTCTTAAATTAGGCATTTCTTCAGTTTGCTGAGGGTTTCAAAGAGCTCCACACTGGCTTGCTGAGTTACTTAAGTGCAGGCCAAGTATCTTACTCTTTGTATCTGTGCGCGTGGTATAGTAACTGAAAGAAAAAAACCTTACATTAATGACTTAAAATATTGATTTTTGAAAACTGTCTTTTTAAGTGTAATGTTTCTATTATAGTTAATATTTCCCATTTGGAGGTGACCAGTGGATTTTCTTCTCTCCTTTGGTAAAGGAGGTTTTCTGTGCATGTTAACTGCATAATTAATTAAGTTACAAATGAATTCATATTTTATTCTGTCCTTTTACATTCTGTGTGATACATTACTATAGCAGACATTGTTTATATACATAATGGTATGTGGGTTAGGAAAATAGAAATATTAAGTGCTAAATGACTTGACCTGGGGGAAATGTCAAACTCTGATGCTAGGCAAAATTCTGAGAGCTATGCCTTTGACATGGCTATCAGCCGCTCATGTAAAAATACTATCCTAGCCTCTTTTTTGGAACTTGAGTTTGATTAGGTAGAGAATTCAGTACATTGGGGAAAATCTACATACTTACACTATGTATGTAATAATCAGCAATGCCCAGACTCATTATTTGACCTCAAATTAACTTACCTTGATGAAATAATTTCAGACCTTTCAAGGTAGAAGGCTAGATTACATACGTCCTGCTCTACATTCCCACTTTCCTCCAGCCTTACCTCTATTTTAGGACTTCAATTTACTGCCTCTTAAAATTCTGAGTCTTTCTAGGGCAGGCACTTTGAACCCTAGTTGTGACTTACAAGCATTGGCTATTTGTTTGATTTATTTATTATCGTTTAATTATGCTGATGTATTGTGAAGTTGAAAATTATAATACTTCCATTTCTTATGAGGAAAGTTAGAACACTACACCAGCTTCCGAGACCTATATATCTTGGCCCAGTTTGTTATCATGGCTCCCAGCTTGACCTTGGAAATAGCGCTTCAACATTCTGATTTCAACATACACAGAATGAACCATTTGAGCTCAGTGGTTTCTGAATTCTCTTCTAACTCTGAAGGAGTATGCTTTGCTTTAATTATTATTGAAATTGTGCATGTTGTTTTTTGCTAACTCATACTTTCAATGTATGGCTTGGGAACTTTTTCTACGTGCTTTGAATAAAACAGATAAGCAGTTCTTTACAGATTTTTTCAAAGTTGCTTTATACAAATTTTTGTCACTATTGTTCAGTAATTTTTACTTAAAAATACTGTCACTTTTGTGGAAAATTTGCAAAGATAGTGGACTTCACAAATGGATCAGATCTGGTTCTTATCTCATGATCTCGTATCATTATAGTACATTATTACATTTAATGATTCACCAATGTTCCATTGTTATTAATTACAGCCCATTTTTTTTCCACATTGTCTTCTGCTATAAGATCCTATTCAGAATACCTAATTACATTTAGCAATCATATCTTCGTAGGATGCTCTTAGTTGTTACAGTTTCTGAAACATTGCTTGTTGATGGCCTTGACGTTTTTCGAGAGTACTTGTCAGGCATTTTGTAGAATCTTCTCTGTGTTTTACCTGATGTTTCTCTTGTGATTAGCCTGGGCTCATGTGTTACCAGGAGGAAGACTATGCATGGCAATGTAGTTTACCACCCTTCATATCAAGAGCACATGCTCTGAAGAGGTCTTACCGCTGTTAATGTTATTAAGTCACAGAGAATTATCAAAATTGCAATTATAGATTTCTCTGCATTTCATAAATTGATATATAGATGGTAACATGACATATCTATATACCTATATAGAGTATAGCAAAATATACTTTAGCCATTAACACTTCCTGGCATTAAAACTGGGCCCAGTGGGCATCTGGGTGGCTCAGTTGGTTAAACGTCTGACTCTTGATTTTGGCTCAGATCGTGATCTCTCAGTTCCTGAGTTTGAGCCCTGCATCAGGCTCTGTGCTGATAGTGTGAAGATTGCTTGGGATTCTCTCTGCCCTTCCCTCGCTTGCTCTGTTTCTCTCTCTCTCTCTCTCTCTTTCTCTCTCTCAAAATAAAAAACTTAAAAAAAAATAAACTATCGGCCCTAAAGGAGCATCTTTTTTTCAGGAGTATGTTCGTTGCAATGCGGCTGTCTATCATGTACAACCCCTGCAGTTGTTCTGCAGAGCAAAAATATTTACTTTTTAGTATGAATTTAATATTTACTATAATTGTTTCTGTTTGGAGGCTAAGCTTTTGATAGGTAAAACTACATAGTTAATAATGACTATTTAGAAGAAATTGGGAGGATGAGAAAGAATACAGAATACAAATGCTTGTGATGTAGGTTGAAGTAGTATTGAAAAAGAATTGTTGAAAACACTAAGAATCCTTCCTAGTAATGTTCCCTGACTAGACCTAAACCCTGTCATACAGTTAACAGTATAAAACCTGTTTTAAAAAAAAAAAACACATGATGGTACTATCTAGCTTTTACAGGACGTGAGTAGACATTTTAGTTTTTCTGACTTGTTTTAATATATTTGCATTAAATTAGAAAAAAATTAACGCAGTGATCAGGAGTGAACTTGCACATGTTTTAATCCCTGCTTCTCCTAAATTGTTAGCTGATTGCTGCTAATAAACTGAGGGTTGATGGGGGGGTGGGAAGGAGGGAAAAGTGGGTGATAGGCATTGAGGAGGGTACCTGTTGGGATGAGCCCTGAGTGTTGTATGGAAACCAATTTGATAATAAATTTCATATTTAAAAAATAATAATAATAAAATGGAATGTCAGCCTTCATGTTTATAAAAATAAATATTTTATATTAACTATGGTATGTTTTAGAAATCATATCCATATTTTCTAATAAATTGTTGCACTGTAGATTAGCATAACATTTTAAAGGAATACAAAAAAAAAAACTATTTCATCACCACTGGACAGTCAGATATACTCTGTGGACCTTTATAATAAAGTTATAGAAGAAAATTATGTAAGGTGTTGGGTAGTCTCCAATAATATATCAGTCGCTGTAGTAGGCAATATGTAATAGAATGTAAATTCTAATTTACTATTTGCCATTTATTAAACACCTACAGGAACTGCCCCAGAGAATTTATAAATGTGTTTTTAAAGAATGTTTTCTTAAAACCTTTTGAGTCTAAATAATTGAGAAGTAATTAAGTAAATATCCTGGTCATCTTTATTTTTTTATTTTTTTTTTTTTTTTAATTTTTTTTTTTTAAACGTTTATTTATTTTTGAGACAGAGAGAGACAGAGCATGAACGGGGGAGGGGCAGAGAGAGAGGGAGACACAGAATCGGAAGCAGGCTCCAGGCTCTGAGCCGTCAGCCCAGAGCCCGACGCGGGGCTTGAACTCGCGGACCGCGAGATCGTGACCTGAGCTGAAGTCGGACGCTTAACCGACTGCGCCACCCAGGCGCCCCCCTGGTCATCTTTATCTAACTAGAGGAGAGTTTCTCTTGAAGGGAATAAAGCCCCTCATTTGCACAGATACCTTCTAAAGTCCCAAGGCAGGAATAGACTCTGGTGATATTTTCATACGGTCACATATTTTTATATTTGTTGGTTTTTAAAAATTTGCAGTTTGTGATTATTTATTTTTATCATTCTATTTAAAGATTCAGTCTTAGACCTAATTTTTAGTCTGTAACTTTGTATTCTTTTTCCTTAGAGAGGGCCCAAAAATTGTGCAGGCTTCTGATCCCACAAAACTTGAATCTGCCCTGAAACTAAACAGTGTCTGACCTGGGTGGTTCCATCCTTTAAGACTCTCAAGACTGCTTTTTTTCACTGTGCCTCACAATGTTAGAGAGCTTTTACTCTAGTAAAGAGAATGTTATGTGTGAACACCTAGAGATTACAAAAGGAGGTGAGTTATCCACATCCTTTATATCCCAATATTGTGAAAGGTTTGTTATTGTCACAGTAGAGAGAACTTTCTTGAGAATGGCTAAGAACAGCTTTTGAATGTGGGATGTATGTGGCCAACAGATCAAAAAAGGTTCAATTAAGGATACAACACAAACCCATTTCACATTTGTTTTATTTATCTCTCTGGCTTTAGGTCTCCACCTTAACCACTTACTAGTTCTACTCATACCATATTTACTGAATCTATATGCCTGCAAAACTGTTGTAGCTGGCAGAGTTTGAAAATTATTGGTAATTTTTTTTAAATTTTTTTTAACGTTTATTTATTTTTGAGACAGAGAGAGAGAGACACAGCATGAACAGGGGAGGGGCAGAGAGAGAGGGAGACACAGAATCTGAAACAGGCTCCAGGCTCTGAGCTGTCAGCACAGAGCCCGACGCGGGGCTCGAACTCACGGACCTTGAGATCATGACCTGAGCCGAAGTCGGACGCTTAACCGACCAAGCCACCCAGGCGCCCCTAAAATTATTGGTAATTAACATTAATGGGCAGAGGCAGTTTCATTGGAAATTAGAAAAACCTTTGGTGTCATGGCATAATAACTAGTTCAGAGGGTTGGCTCTTCAAACACTCACGTTTCTTCCTAAGAAATAAGCTTTGCCGCAGAACCTTATAAATGCAGAGAGAGCTGGGGAGTTTTCCTTCTTTTATTTGCGTTCTGAACATACTTAAGCCATTAAGAAGCAGCCATGTAAACTCTGCTTGACATCCCAGACAAAGCCTTAGATGCTGCTTTACCTGTGAATTGGTATTTGGTATTGATGGCTCCTGAGTTGTGAAATTCTGCTACAAGTTAACAGACCAGTCAATTTAACACTTAAGTCACCCTTCCCCTTTTCTTTGATTTGCATCCATCTTATTTGAAAGTGACACTCCCTTATTGATTCCATTCAGTGCTTGAAAGAGAAGATAAGGAAAACGAAAATGTGACAGAGATAAGAGGCTCTCAAGGTGATCCATGGATAGAGTCTAAAGAGAAAGATTGTTTCCAAGGAAAACTGGAGTCTCAATAAATGCTATTAAGGGGACAGCATTCAGAGGTTAGACAAAACACTTTAAGGTTAGCATCATGTGCTTCAAAATCTGTTCTGCAACTCTGTCCTTGGTAGTAATTTAAGTGTTTTGTAAAGCATGTGTCTCTTATCTTTTATGTTTCTCGGTGCACAGCAGTTGACAGTGTTCGAACTGATAGCCGTATACTGCCTTGTATCAGCTTCAGTGGCTATTTGCCACTCATAACTGAGTAACTAAAATGTCAGAATACATTCCTGAACCTTAGGCAAATGTGACTTCTGAGCTCAAGGTATTTCACTTTCAATAATAGTATTACTAAGTATGTGATCTACGTAATACTCACAACATGCCTGTAAGAGGTGTTCTGTTATTATCCTCTATAAAAATGAGGAAGTAGATGTAAAAATGTTTACAAATGTTAAATGATCCAAAGAAGTATATGATAAATAAAATACCAGCATCACCGCAAACTCAACTTCATATGATACCAAGTACACTCTGAGAGTGCTGTTCTTTGAGCTCCCATAGATTGTGTTTTGTTAGAATAAGTACAAAATACATATGCTTTGAGGTACTTCAAAACTCCTCTGTATTGCTCTGACATCTAACTTCTTGACCTTCTTGAAATAACTAATGTTACAAACTTTTATTGAATCTCTCATAAAAGACTGTGAATGTTGGAGATCGAAAGCAATAAAAGATGAATAATGAGATTTTACACTAGAGATGAAGGCAGAGAGCACCAATATAATAAAAGGTATGGATAAAAAGGCAGTTTTTAGTCCTAATGACATCTAGAAATATGAGTGCAGAAAGTAGGATGACTTCTGTCTTTACTGTAACAGGTTATATTTATTCTTAAAGGAAATTTATCAAAATTGTTTAAAATCAAGCAAAAATATCAAAATGGAAAATAAAATTGAAATCTAGTATCTTATAAGGCAAAAAAAATTCACCATTAGCGTTTTGCAAATGTCATTCCAGTGAATGCTTTTGTTTAACAAAATTGATGTTCTTATATATTTAGTAAACATCCTGTACTTTCCCCTAATAATATATGAGAAATTCCCATTTCATTACACTCATTAATTTACAAACATTAAAAATAATCTGTATTTTTGGAAACATCTCCAGTTGGTAATGATATATTATCCTTTTGATATATTATTGAAATGCCTTTGTGAATTTTTTTTTTTATATTTTTATATGTATGTTCACCAGAGATACTGGCCTGTAATTTTTCTTTCCTCTAATGTCCTTATCAGGTGTTAGGATCAAGGTTATTCCAATTCTACAAAATGAGCCGATAATGATTCCCCTTTTCTCTATATTCTGGAATATTTTAGGAGTCAAATTATGACAATGTTTTTTTGTTTGTTTTGGTTTTTTTCTTGGATGTTCAGATGAGTTCAACAGTGAAGCCATTAGGGCCACAAATTTTTTTTGTGGAAACTTTTCCACTGTGGATTGAATACAGTATTTACCTGTATCTTTTAATGTCAATTTTTGATAAGTTTTGTGTTTGTCTAGGAATTTATTTCATTTAATATTCATAGTATTCTATTTCTTTTTAATGTCTGAAGAATTTCTAAGGATATCTTCTTTTTTATTTCTTTTTTAAAAAGCTTTTATTTATTTTGACAGACAGACAAAAAGCATGGGGAAAGGGGTAGACAGAAAGGAAGAGAGAATCCCAAGTAGACTTTGTGCTGTCAGAGCAGAGCTCGATGTGGGGCTTGAACCCCCGACCCATGAGATTATGATCTGAGCGGAAACCAAGAGCTGAATGTTTAACTGACAGAGCCACCCAGGCACCTCATATCGTTTTTTATTTCTAATAGTCTTTTGTAAATGCCCTCTTTGAATACATATGTCTTGGTTGAGATTTATCAATATGATCAGCCTTTTTTAAAAAAAATGGCTTTTCTCTGTGGGACATTTGATTTACATTTCATTAATGTCTGCCCTTATCCTTATTATCTCCTTCTTTCCACTGTCTTTGAGTTTATTTTATTGCTTTTTTCTAACTTCTTCAAATGCATACTTAAATTTTAGTTTTTAAAACGTTTTCTCCTTAAATACTTATAACCTAAGCACTTAAAGGTGTAATTTTTTTCTCTAAGAATTATTTTAGTTTTATCTCACAAATTTTGATATGTAGCATTTTTGTTTCCATTTTCCACAAAATACTTTTTAAAATATCCATTGTGATTCCTTCATTCACTCATGTTATTTAGTGTGTATCATTAATTCTCAAGTATTCCAGGGATATCTGTTTGTCTTTGTTTTAACTGATTTGTAGCTTAATTCCATTATGGTCAGAGAATATATTGTCTCTGAACTCATTTCTTTGAGATTTGTTGAGACTTGCTTTAAAATGAGCAGAGGATCAGTCTTGGTCTGAATTTTACATGCATTCATAAGAAAGTATTTATTGTGCAGCTCTGGGTGTAATGGTATGTGATGCCAGTTATGTTGATTTTGTTAATCATATTTAAATCTTCTGAAATGCTACCAATAGTTAGTTTAATTCTTCTATCACTTATTAAGGGATGTGTCTTAAAGTCTTTTATTATGATTATATTTGTGGATTTCTCCTGGTTTCATACATTTTCACTTTATACATTTTGAGACCAGATGTTATTATGTACATACAAATTTTAAAATGTTTTATCATTTTGGTAGATTCATATTTTTATTATTATTAAGTGTCTTTAATGCTTCTTTCCTCCAAATACACTGTGTCTGATGTTAATATACCTGTACCAGCATTCTTTTGATTAATGTTTGCTTGCCATAACTTCATCTTTAAAAATATTTTTTAATTCCAATATAGCTAACATATGCTATTATATTAGTTTCAGACATACAATACAGATATTCAGCAATTCTATACATTACTCAGTGCTCATTACAATAAGTGGTAGTTCAGTCTGTTTTTTTGTCTCTTTTTTCTTTGTTTTGTTTATTAAATTCCACAGATGAGTGCAATCATATTGTATTTGTCTTTCTCTGACTGCCTTATTTTACTTAGCATTATATACTCTAGATCCGTCATTCGTGTTGTTGCAAAGGGCAAGATTTCGTTCTCTTTTATGGCTGAGTAATTTTCCACTGTGTGTGTGTGTGTGTGTGTGTGTGTGTGTGTGTGTGTGTGTGTGTATGTGCGCGCGTGCACCCGTGTGCATGTGCATACACGTGTGTGTGCTTTCATCTTCTTTATTCGTTTATTGATGGACATGGGTTGCTTCCATAATTTGGTTATTGTAAAGAATACTGCAATAAACATAGAAGTACATATATATTTTCCAAATTGTGCTTTCATTTCTTCAGACAAATACCCAATAGTAGAATAACTGGATCATATGGTAATTCTATTTTTAATTTTTTGAGGAACCTCCAAATTCTTTACCATAGTAGCTGCACCAGTATGCATTCCCACCAACAGTGTATAAGGGTTCTTTTTTCTCTATTTCCTTTGTTGTTTCTTGTGTTTTTGATTTTTAGCCCCTCTCACAGGTTTAAGTGATGTCTCACTGTAGTTTGATTTGCATGTCCCTGATGATGTGTGATGTTGAACATCTTTTTATGTGTCTGTTGGCCATATGGATGTCTTCTTTGGAGAAATGTCTGTTCATGTCTTCTCATTTTTCCATTGGATTATTTAGGGTTTTTTGGTGTGTAGCTGTATACATGTTCTTGATATATTTTGGATACTAACCCTTTATCAGAGATGTGATTTGCCAGTATTCTCTACCATTCAATAGGTTGTCTTTTAGCTTTGTTGGTTGTTTCTTTTGCTGTGCAGAGCTTTTTATTTTGATACAGTCCCAATAGTTTATTTTTGCTTTTGTTTCTCTTGCCTCAGGAGACATACCTAGAAAAAGGCTGCTCTGGCTGGTGTCAGAGAAATGACAGCGTGTGCTGTCTTCTGGGATTTGTATGGTTTCAGGTCTCACATATAGGTTCCTAATCCATTTTGAGTCTGTTTTTGAGTGTGCTGTAAGAAAGTAGTCCAGTTCATTCTTTTGCTTGTAGTTATCTGGGTTTCCACACCATTTGTTGAAGAGACTTTTCTCATTGCATATTCTTGCCTCCTCTATCAAAGATTAATTGACCATATAATTGTGCGTTCTTCTTTTGGATATAACTCAATTTCCTTTTATCTACAGTGTTACTCTTGTAAACAGCAAGAGTTGGATTTTGGTTTTTATCCCATATGACCACTTTTGTCTTCTACCTGAGTTATTTATTGAATTTACATTGGATGAACACTGTACTTTTCGAAATCATTTCTATAGTTTGTTAATTTATATTTAATTGAAATTTATGCATTTTGAATAAATTTACTTTATATAATTTTATATAATCTTGCTATTTTCTATTTTCCTGTGTTTTGATATATACTTTCCTTTCTTTTATTAGGTATTTCTATTATCATTCTTGTTTCCCTGCTAGCTTATTAATTATACATTCTTTGGCTGATCTCTTAGTGGTTCACACTTATTGCTTTATACATTCAGTATTCACCTGGATTTACATTTTCAGTCTTTTTCAATTTCCGAATGTTTTCTTTTTGGATTTTTTTCTCTGTTCTCCTATTAACTCCTATTAAATAAATTTTAAAGATTCCTTTCATGTTCTGTATCTTCTTTTTTCAATCTTTGCATCATTCTATGTATTGTTAATTGAGTTCTCTTCTACTCACTACTCCTCTTGCTGCTAAATTTATTTATTAAGTTCTTAATTCAGTTGCTGTATTTTTCAGTTCTAAATTTTACCTTTGACTATTTAAAAATAGATTTCTGATCTCTGCTGAAATTCTCTGTCGTTTTTCATTTTCCAAAAAATAGTGATCACAGTTACTTTAATGTGCAGATCTAGTGACTCTGATACTTGGATCTCCTGTATTTTGGTATTCTAAACAATTTTGGGGTGAATACCAGCCATTGTGATTTGAGGAAGGGGGCGGGGTGCTCTATGTAATTGACATATTCTTTCAGATAGGATTCTTGTGTATGTAACTGTGCTTAGTTAGGCTACAAAAAGATCACCTTCACCTAATCTGGAATTTAGCTGGTTAGAAGCTGCATTGGAGCCTTCTTAAAAAATTATATATATATAATTTTTATATATATAAAATTTTATAAATTGTTATATATATATAATTTTATAAATATATTTTGTTTTATATATAAATATATTTTATAAAAATATTTTATAAATATAAATATATTATATTATATAATATTTTATAATATAATATAAATATATTTTATAAATATATTTTATAATATATAAATATATTTTA
Organism: Panthera leo; assembly: GCF_018350215.1. NCBI lineage: Eukaryota > Metazoa > Chordata > Mammalia > Carnivora > Felidae > Panthera > Panthera leo. The sequence continues at coordinate 103,734,621 of NC_056680.1, read as the reverse complement.
TATATATATAAAATTTTATAAAATATTATATATATATAATTTTTTAAGAAGGCTCCAATGCATGCATATATATATATATATATATATATATATATATATTACTTTTTCCTTTATCCATAGGTAGACCCTTTTTGAAATCATAACTAACTCATGGTTGTTATCTTTTTGGTCAACCCTGGACATCTTCTTTTCTTCCTAGATCCATAAAACTGCATAAAGTTCTGCTCATCTTCTTCATCTCTTGGCCATAGTTTAAGAAATGGAAGATAGCCTAGGGTAGAAGCTCAGACAAATATCAAACTACTTAAGCCACCCTTCATTGTTGTCTCAGATCTTGGTTCTTCAAGTTCTTAGTGTGTGTTAATGTCTTTGATGTCTCCAGACAGATTCTTTAAAAGTTTAGCCAGCTTTTCAACTTGTTCTCATTGAAAGAATTGGTCTGATGCAAGCTATTCTGTCAAGGTCAGAGAGAAGACTTCTTTCTTTGTTTCGAAAATAACACATTTTTTCTTAATTTGGTTATAACAGTTTTGTTTTTTTATATCTACCTCTTTGATACACATGTTATATATTTTGGGGTATCTTACCAGGTAGGGATTTAACTTCTTTTGTCAAACAGTTAATAATTCAGTGCTATTTACTATTTACTTTAAATTTGGATTCATTTTATTATTAATGTAAAATGCTATTTTTATCATATTTTACTTACATATATGTTTTCAAATATGTTACTATGTTCTTTTGAAGTATTCTATTCTTTGGCCATGATATTTTTATTTCTTATCATATCAAAATATGGCTTAAATAAAGGTAGAACAAGGCCCAATATCACTGTTTTTATTCATAATGTTTATTATAAATATAGTTGATTTTAACAGATGAAATTTAGAATCATTTCTTTTCTCAAATTATTTTATTTGAATTTTGATTTTATTTATATTAACCTGTATTTTCTGTTAGAATTTGCTTTGATTATGAATATAATAGTTTTTATTTGCTTTTTTAATGTTAATCTTCTGAACAGGTAGAACTTTGCATGAGTGCAACCACTGCATTATTTTTAAATATCATGGTCTGTCCAATGCCTCACACAGTCCTTGGCAGACAGTTGCTATGCATTATCTATTTGTTGAAAGCTTAAGTTAATTTATAAATTATTCTAGGAGAAATTGGCTTTTTCTCCATATTAATTCCTTACATGTATTAGCATAGGCCTCTGTAATCTACTCTGATATATAGCTGTATTTTAAATTAGTGTAATTTTATTCTCTATGCTTCTCAGATTTTAATACACAAATAGTCTATAAGAGTTTTATAAAAAGGTAGATTCTGAATCATTAGTTTTGGGATCAGGCCTGAGATTCTCCATCTCTAATATGCTCCCAAGCATTGTTAATGTTGCTGTTCCTGTGTAGCACTCTGGATAGAAGGGGTATATATCCTGACATAGGACTTCTGTGAAAATTTATGTTTTCACTTAATTAAGGTATTGTGCTTCTCATCACTAACATATTAGCATTGATAAGTTTTTCTAATTAGGTAGCTGGTATTTTTACTCATTTAAATGTATTCATTAAATAAGTATTGTGTAGTAGCAATTAATATGTGATACACATTATCCTAATCATCGGGGATAGAAAAATAACAAGGTAGTATCTGCCTACAAGGTAGTAATAGTCTGTAAGAAAGAAAGATAATTACAACCCACTAAGTGCTGTAGTAGGGGTCTACTTGAGGGAAAATGGAGTGGACGTAAATTTGTGGCTAGAAGAGCACGGTATTAGAGGAAGCAAGATACAAGACAGTCTTGGAGAGGGAGGTACAGGTCAAATCCTAGTGGAATTTATAGATCATGCTAAGAAGTTTTGCTTTAGCCTAAGAACGTAGGAAATTATCAAATAGTTCTAAGCAAGATGGCGACATGAACAGATTTGTTGGTTGAAAAGCCCCTTCTGGCTGCTCAGTGAAAGGAACAGATTTGAGGTGGGCAAAAATGGATGAATGGCCTGCAGTTTTAGAATTCTAGGTGTGAATATCGATTGCTGTAGTGCCTTTTAGTACATTAGTAACCTATTGTAATCAAACAAATACCTACCATAGTCACACGGAACCCACAATAGTCATGATTAAGCATTTGCATAATTAGGAACTCAGTGAGAAGTGGGTAGTAACTAGAAGAGCTGGAGATTAATAAAAGACAAGTTTTTTTTTTTAATTTGAATGAGTTCAAAACCTAAATTATGACACACACACACACACACACACATACACACATATGTGTGTGTGTGTGTTTTTGTGTGTGTGTGTGGGGTGTGTGTATATATATATATATATAATTTTGGAAATACCTCCAAAATGTGCAGTGTAAGTGCTAAGAAATATATTCATACTTGATAACTTTCCTTTTTTTTTCACTCATCATTTTAGGCATACAGCATTCTATCCAGTTGTGCTAAGAACCTTTTTTTTTTTTAATGTTTATTTATTTTTGAGAGAGAGATAGAATGTGAGCCGGGGAGGGGCAGAAAGAGGGATACACAGAAGCCGAAGCAGGCTCCAGAATGTGAACTGTCTGCACAGAGCCCGACATGGGGCTTGAATTCACAAACCTTGAGATTATGACTTCAGGTGAAATCTGATGCTTAACTGACAAAGCCAGCCAAGCACTCCGAATTGTGCTAAGGATCTTAAAATACCTTGTGGTTCATCTTATGTGTGCTTATTTTCTTTTTAAGAGCAGCTTCATGTTTTCTAGGAGCTACAGAAAATTCAGAGATAAAGGAATTCCACCACCAGTAGGCACTGCTTTGTAATTCCCTATGTCAGGAAAACTGTAAGATATCAAAGAACTTATCAGAAGAATTTTTTTGTGGCACAAAATTCTGAAAACTGCTTATCTACAGATAAAAATTCAGCCTTTGGCAAAATGGATTAAAAAAAATAACCCTCTAAGAGATTGAGGTTTCCTGGGAGAGCTGTGAATCTCAAATCTTAGGGGCAGTGCTTGTCACTGGAGAATCCAGGATGCTTCAGGATGATAGCAATTATAAAAATGAAACACACCCTCAGAGAGACATGGTGACATGGAAGAAAATGCCACTGAAATAATGAGTCAACCATTAGCACCATCAGAGTGAAAGGAGGCCTGTGTGGAGAAACTAATTTGAATTCCATCACTTCTTGCAGTCATCTTAAACATATTAGCAAGTGACAAAAAAAAGGTCTAAAATAAAATATATGTGATAAACGTGCTTCCTTCCAGTGACAACCTCAGGAAAAAAGAAGGTAAATCAGAAGGATTATAATACTACAGTTTGTGGAGTTAAATCTTATCTCTAATAATCATAAGTAGTTTGATCTTATAAAGAAAGAGTCACTTTACACTTTAATGTCTAATGTCCTTTAGCAGCTGGTTGAATCTTGGAGTAGTTTTTATTTACAAATTTCTGTAAACTACAAGCTCGTTTTTCTCACCAATTAGCCCTGCAATTGATGCATTTTTGATGTTGGACTCCCTGACTGAGGGTCCCATGTTGATACTGACAGGGTGGCCATGATATCTAGTGCTTGACTTTCATTACTGTCACTTTTTTGAGTATAATATAACCTTGACCTCCATTGCTAGGTACTCTATTTTCTAGTCTCTTGATAATTCATGCAGTATGTCGAACTATTTTATTTTAAATTCACAACCTTTTCCTTTGAAGGTTTCTGGAAACAGCCATCTTTTGCTATCTCTTGCAGCTCACCAAGTATTTATTAAGGAGCAACACCAATTATATCTCAAATGTACTCTGGAAAGGACTTTCCGAATTACTTTTATTGGCAGTCTGGCTCTGCAGTGAGAACTACAAAAGAAACATGACAAAATTCCTGTCTCTGAATGGTTGAAAATCTTATTCAAGAAATAGGTTTGCATACACAAAATATTTGGTGAACAGTGTAGAATGCAGGTTAACAGTATGTCAAAATATGCAGGATAGATGCAAGATATCCTCTTAAACCTGCATAACATGAGAAGAAAATTACTGAGCACGATTAAAGCCCGTTATTGAAAGGCTTTGTGTATAGTAAGGTATTATAACATATAGTAAGCTAGGATTCCCCTACAGTTTCCATGGCCTTTCCTAACCTATCTCCAAGCCCTTTTTCTTTTTCATATATATGCTCCTTGTGCCTATTCATACATTCATTCTGCATTTCCTGTTTTTGTTCATGCTGTTCCCTGTTCCTCAGATTCTCTACACCCACACTTGTATTTGTCCAACCATAAATCTCTTTGCATTTCCATTTGTAGCCATCCAACTCAAATTCCATTGTTTCCATCAAGCTGTGAGTCCCCCACTAAGACTGTAATGTCTTCCTTCTCTGGGCTCTCATTGCACCTATTGTTCCTCCTCTGACTGGAATTCACAAGGCTAACTCTGCTGCTTGTAATTATTACATGTCAGCTTGTGATATATGGCAAGGAGCTGTGATTTAAAGCATATTATTAAGGCTGCATTGCTCAAGTGTAAGTCTTCTCATCCCTACTCTTCGAAATCATGCTGACAGAATGCTGTATGAAATTTACCACATGGCAGTTTCCACAATTGGGTTACACAGAATTTACCTCAGAATTTATTGTGAATGATCGGTAGTTAATTATATTTTTTCTGTCATTTTAAAATGAAGATAATAGTGCTCATCCTTTGTCTACATTAAAAACTTCTTGGATGTTGCAATTACAGTTTTTCAATAATACAGAGGAAAATTCTACTTACCTCTAATTTCAGGTATTTTTCAACTTGAGAAGTTCATGGGTGAATGAAGAGAGATATAATCCTAACTGATTCTCTAGGTTGTCACAAACCTCTATGTACTTAAAATTGTAGGCACTCATAATATTTATTAAAATAATTTTAATGGAATTCTTTAATTAACCAGATACTGATATGAATGGGGTCATCGGTATTAGATAATTACACAGATTGACACACTCATTTTAAGAAAACAGGTGATCTACACTAATGCCTGGAGCCAAAGTCAATAAATCAGAAATATTATCATTAAAAATGTTCTCTGCTGATATGCCTTTGAGATTCTGATATCACATTTTTTGAATAAATACCCAGAAGTGGGAGTGCTGGATCATGTGGTAATTTTCTTTTAAGTTTTTTGAGGAACCTCTTTACTGTTTTCCATAGTACCTGACATTTTGGATTCCCATCAACATTGTGTATGGGTTCTGTTTTTTCCACATCCTCACCACATGTATTGTTTTTTTTTTTTTTTTTTTTTGACATTAGCCTTCCTCTCGAGTGTGAGGTGATATCTCATTGTGGTTTTCATTTGCATTTGCCTGATGAATAGTGACATTGGACATTTTTGCATATACCTGTTGGCCATCTGTATGTCTTCTTTGGAGAAGTGGCAGCACAACAGCCAAGATGTGGAAAACACCTAATGTGCATCAACAGAAGAATGGATAAAGAAAATGTGGTATAGAATGGAGATATCTAAAATAGTCAGTCATGGAGGCAGAGAGTTGAATGGTGGTTGCCAGGGGTTGGAGGAAGGGGAAAATAGGGAGCTATGAGTCACTGGGCATAAAGTTTCAGTTAAGCAACATGAATAAGTTCTAGAGATTATTGTACAACTTTGTACCTATGGTAAAAAAAATAATGTATTATACACTTAAAATTTGTTAAGAAATTTATCTCACTTTTGGTGTTTTTTACCACAATAAAACACAATTTTAAAAATAAAAAAATAAATTCTAGTAGGGAACACAGTCTAGGTAATCCAAATGCAAGTTTTCTCTGTCCCTCTGGTATGTCCTATTTAGCATGGAGACCATCTGTGAACTGTGAGCCCCTATGACCTTTGTACTCTGGCACATAATGAGCATTCAGTATAAAATGCTCAGAACATTTTTAGCACTGGAATTGCTTCAAAATTTATGAGAGTAATTTTGATTTAAATAATTCTCATTTCTGTCTACCAAAAGAATACTAAATTGATGCATATAGATGTAAAAAGTGTTTGCTGTGCATTCACTGTTATCCCTTCATAGCATTGTATACACATTATGTCAAAGCATACAAATATGTACTAAGAACATTTATCTTCAAATGTAAACTAAAAACTATCAATTCTGGACCATGCAGTGGAACTACAGCCTTCTGAGAGAAAAAGGTTTGGGCGTGATGTCTGAATGCATGGCCCCTCAAAAACCTGAGTCAGTGAAGGTTCCTGAGTAAGGAATCTGGAAGAGCTCAGAGGTGAGAGTTACATCTAGTTCCTCCAGTCTGCCTCTGGATAGGATTCATTGAAGAAATAGGTATTCTGGCGTGGGATTTTCAGTCTGTGCCCTTGTCCGTATGGGACTGAGTTGGTCAAGCCATTACCAAAAGAGTGGCCCTAGTGAGTAAATGTACTTCGCAGCACAGTGTAAATCAGGAAAGTCTGAACCTTGACAGAATGTGTGTGAGAGGAGTTGACAGTATTTAAAAAGCCTTAGTGCGAGACTCATCATGTTGAAATGGATATGAGGTTATTTGCTCTTGTTTTAAATCTCAGTAAGAATAACAGATATGTGGTCAGGTATTTCATTTATTATTTGTCTGCTCTTTTGTTTTCTTTATGAGTTCCCAGATTGTTCTATGATATTGTATCATCTGACAAGTAGCACAGAGAAGCAACAAGTGTAGTGATCAGACAGAAGTCTTACTAGGAATACGAAAGAAAAAATGTTATTACTTAGTATGGAATTTTAAAACATTTGAAAAGCTGTCAGGAAGAAGTTAGACTAGAATTCTTAAGGAGGAAAATTTTCTAGGAATAGAGGGAAGAAAATTCAACTAACGCTGTCCATCACCAGAATGGGCAACTTTGCTAAACGGTGAGCTCTTCTGACTAGAAGTGTTTCCACTGAGGCTGAAAGAGCATAAGGTGAAGAAAGACTGCATTACACAATCTCTGTGGATCCTTACACATCACAGATGGCAAGATAATAACAATTTTTGCTTATGATTTCATAATTACTTACAAAGCCTAAGATCGCTTTGATAACTTATAACTAGAGTTTGAAATACACAGTTCCACCCTATGAGCTGTTCATGTGAATCAGTGTCCTGAGGTAGAATGTCAGAGGACTGAGCTGCAAGTTAGGACACCTGGGTTCCTAATGCTGGCTTGGTTAATCACTGTATAGCTTGCGTTTAACTTTTAATGGACTTAGGATCTTGGCTATAAAATGTTACACTCTTTATCGCTAGGGTTGTCCTTTGGTTTTAAATTTTACAGTTTCCATGAATATGCAATTATCAGCCTCCCTATTCCTCATCTAACCATCTGCCTTAGTTGATTCTCTTTCATACTCTTGGAACCAGTTACTCAGTGAGGCCATGTGCATTAATGCCCTGAGTTAATTTCAACTGATGTATATTATGTTTTTAAAATGCATCCTCACTGTGATTTTTAATCAGGCAAAAGAAATATTACATTAACATGTGTCTTCAAAAAGACTAATGATGTGTCTTGTAGTATGGATTGGCCTCATAAACTGGTATTAATATAATATGATTTTTAAATTATGGCTATTTAATACTTGTGAAATTTGTCAGCCAGGGTAAATTAGTATCCAAGGAGAAATTTATACCCAAACACAGAACAAATGTGCAAAGGCACACAAATCGGAAAATAGATGTTCATTTCTGACTCTCTAATTTTGAATAAGACCTTAGTGTTTCAAACTCGAAACTTTTCCTAAGATGTAGTATCCACAGTTATTAAAAAACATTTAACAAAATCATATGCGTCTTCAACACTGCTGTATTGGTGACATTTCTTTGAAGATAAAACTGATGACCTGATTTTATCACTAGAGGACACTTCTTTTCAGCAGTTAGAAATGCTCCACATTGACCAAATACACTCAGGGCTTTGCATTTTATAACAACTTAAGGCTTTCTTACATATGCCGTATTTCCCACAATAAATTACTATGTGAAAAATGCTGATCAAATAATCTGTGTCTTAGGAAAGTTAGGCATGTTTATGGATTATGTTTTATTATCAATATTAGGAAGATCCTAGTGAAAAATTATATTCCTCAATTCACCTTTTGGGAAATTGAAGCAGTTTACATTTGTATTTTCAACTGATTGATTACCTACTGATTATTTTTCCTAGCATCTTATAATTTTGAGTTTATGTTTAACTTTACAAAATTCAGCTAATGTTTACCCCTTATGGAAATAACAATCTAAGGTTTAATACACATTTCTAATTCACTAATATTGCTAATGACTACCCTAAGCCATACACGCAAGATCCTTGGACACACTTTTTTGGAAAGATTAACTTGGATTCAGATGAAGTGTTCATTTTCAGATGAAGTAATTTGGTAGCAAAAACCATTTGTATTTAAAAAGAATATTTATATATACTTCACATTTACATTCATATGCATACCAATTAGTGTGTTGGAAATTTAACATTTGAAGTATTTGAATAGCTTAATTTTCTGACTCTTTGTAATTACATCATTTAGTGGGATAGAAGTTATATGGAGACTGTAAAAATACACAGCAATGCATATGGCTATTGATTTAAGGTAACCATGAAGGAAGGCTTACAGTGTCTTATAAAGAAGTCCTACTTCTCAGTTTCCTAAGTCTGTAACAGTAGTCTTTTTAAGTCTGAAGATTAAAAAACAGTATAAAGATAAAAGGAATTTGTTGTCCTTAAAAATTGTAATGAAACCACTCCACTCCAGTATCAAGAATGGCTTGCTATATGCAAGGAGATACTAAAATGTAATAAATAACATGTAAAACAAGCTTTATAAAAATAAAAAGTGACAGGCACATATATATTTGTTACCATATATACATATATATAGATCTATATATATAAGTAGATATAATTTGTTAACTAGAATATGGCTAAAAACGTCCTAAAGAATCAAAGAATAAAATGTCTCTAGACATGTAAAGAAAACCACACAGACACCAAAAGTTTATTACTTCCATTTCATTTTTATTTTCCATTTTTGGTAGACTATATCCACAATTTCACATTATTGGCTAAAACTATATTCCAGTTGAGATATGCAGTTAACAATATAACATCATCAGAAGAAAAAACTTAGAATATGTTATTTCTTTTTTTTTTTTAATTTGTTTTTTTTAACGTTTTATTTATTTTTGAGAGAGAGAGCATGAACGGGGCAGGGGCAGAGAGAGAGGGAGACACAGAATCGGAGGCAGGCTCCAGGCTCTGAGCCATTAGCCCAGAGCCCGACGCGGGGCTCGAACTCACAGACCGCGAGATCGTGACCTGAGCTGAAGTCGGATGCTCAACCGACTGAGCCACCCAGGCGCCCCTAGAATATGTTATTTCTAATGATAACTACCTATTTAATATGGGAGATACTAGACCGAAGATGATAGTGATAGGCATCTCTGAGCCACTCTTTCTTTTTTCAGTGTTTAATAAAATTGTTAATAAAACAAGGAAAAGTCTATCACATCTATAATTGACCCTTCCATTTTTGCCTGAAGATCTCAGATTGCTTCTACGTCTAAGGAACTTAAGAATTCCCCAAGGCTTTGAACTTGGCAGTAACTTCTTAGAACCTTAGCACCATGTTGTTCTATCCAGAAAGATTTTCTGTTTCAGAGGGTTGTAGATGGGAATATAAAAAAATGTTGGCTAGAATTTGTTGGCATGTTATGTGTCTTTTTTTTTAGATGTTTTATTTTATTTCTGAGAGAGAGAGAAAGAGAGAGAGAGAGAATGAGAATGAGAATGAATGAATGAATGAATGAGGAGGGGCAGAAAGAGAGTGGGAGACACAGAATCCGAAAAAGGCTCCAGGCTCTGAGCTGTCAGCATGGAGCCCAACGTGGGGCTCGAACTCACGGACTGTGAAATCATGACCTGAGCCAAAGTGGGACACTTAACTGACTGAGCCACCCAGATGTCCCATATGTCTTTTTTATTGTGAAATACACATCACATAAAATTTGTCATGTTACCACTTTCAGATGAACAATTCTGTGGCATGAAGTACATTTACATTATTGCACAACCATTCCATTATGCATCTCCAGAACTTTTTTGTCATCCCAAACTGAAAGTTTCTACCTTTAAACAGTAATTCCTCTTTCCCAACCCCCCTCAGCCCCTAGTAACATTCTACCTTTTGTTTCTGTTAAACTGGCCGTTCTAGGTACCTCATATAGTGGATCATATGGTATTTGTCCTTTTGTGTCTGGCATATTTTACTTAGCATAAGTTTTCAGAGCTCATCCATGTTGCACTGTGTGTCAGAATTTCATTTCCTTTTAAGGCTGAGTCATAATATGAATTTACAGCATTTTGTTTACTCATCTATTCATTGATGGATATTTGAGTTGTTTCCACCTTTTGTAGTGCTTTCTTATTGTAATACATACCTATCTCGCTTGCCTCCCTCATCATATATCCCATTGTACACCCGTACTAGCTACCTGTTGAATGAATAAATATGATAAAAATTCAGACATTGTCAGCCTTTAGCAATTTTGTCCTGAAGGCATATTGTTCATAGAAAAATAGATGCCTTTGGTCTGGCCTTTTTAGAAGGAAAACAAAAGGAAACCCTTCACCATTTGCTATGCATCGGATGCCATTGTGTGCCATTTCAAATCCTCTGGGCTCCATCTCCAAGTCACTTTTGTGACTTCCAGTTTTACACAGGTTTAACCAGATTGACACAGGTGCAAACTTACTACTGGCTGAGCAGCCTACTTTCCCAGAGCCTCTCTGACATTGTAGTGCAAGATGCCTGTAGAAACCCACCCAGCTTTCATTCGTGCACACCTTGAAGTTGTGAGGAAGTTAATGTTAATGATCCTGGGGGCATTCATGCCTGATGGGGAATAGGGACAAGTGGATAAATCTTTTGCCTTCTCATCTGCTAGGTTGGCATGGAGTAGCTTACTACTGACTGCTAAGACTCTTTTTGATGGCGTGAGGTGAAATGTAGATAGCTACTGAAGCTTTTTCTATTAAGCTCTCACATAATGTCCTGGGAGGAATTCCAGAAATTAGTGCCACGTCCAACATTTAAAAGATGCAGGATAGGGGTGCCTGGGTGGTTCCGTCGGTTAAGTGTCTGACTTCGGTTCAGGTCATGATCTCACAGTTCACGAGTTCAAGCCCTGCGTCGGGCTCTGTGCTGACAGCTCAGAGCCTGGAGCCTGCTTCTGATTCTGTGCCTCCACCTCTCTCTTTCAGCCCCTCCCTTGCTCATACTCTGTCTCTCTCTCAAAAATAAATAAAACATTAAAAAAAAAATTTTAAAGATGTGGGAGAGGTGGTTTCACATTATATACCTGTCCAAGTGACCTGTATGGCCCATGAAAAAAAGTAAAAGTAAACTGGATAAATCATGAAAGATGAAAGCAAGCTCCTGTACGCTTAGCCAAGTGTTAGGCCCGATTGCAGCTGCTATGAGGGATGTGGTATCTAAACTAGAACAAATCAACACAGTTTTTGGCATTTCATGTGGAGATACTGATCTAGCAAGGGCGTTTTTTTTTTTTTTCTCAAATTCCATTAGTGAAAAGAACTAAAAGCTGTTTGTTTTTACTTGAGAATGTACAGCAGATGCATTCACTCCCTCACTCCTGAGCCAAATTAACACTTCTGCCTTTTGTCAAAATATACTTGGCAGGGACCATGAATGTCTTGACATTCCTCAGAATAGCACACTGGTCCACTGCATTCATGACATGCCCCAAGTATTAGAGCTTCCCTAATCAGAAAAAACAGATGGTACCCTCAATACACTGACTGGAAATCTTAGATCACCCAGTCCATTAGAAATACTTGCTGCTTTATACATTACTGTAGGTGACAATTTTGCTGGTCTTTCTGCCATGATAAGTTTCCAGTAATACTCTCCTCACTTCTTTTGAAGTCCTTGCTGGCATTCACCATAAGCTGCCTTCTTACAGCCTTTTCAATGTACCTTTGGCTTTTACTAACACTTTCCTCCTCGTCCTTCCAGCTTCTGCCCTGCACAGTTCCAGCATGCCACTCCCATATTTTAGATTTTTGGTGTGGCAGTATACCTATTCCAGGTTCCATAGTCTGAGTTAGGTAACCACTGTACATAGCACATTGCCTGAAAATTCAGATTATAACCAATCAATATTTATTATCTCACATTTGTTGTGTGTTAGAAATTTGGAAGTGGCTTAGCTGGGTAGGTCTTTCTCAAGGTATCTTAGGAGGCTGTGGTCGAGACATTGGCCAGGCCTGCAGTCATCTGAGGGCTTTCCTGGTGCTGATGGATCTGCTTCCAGAGAGTTCATGGGTCAGGCCCATGGGTGTTGGCAGGAGATCTCACTTTCTTTTATGAAAGGCTCTTCAAGTATCCTCAAGCTATTATAGCTGCCTCTCCCAGAATTAACCAAAAGAAGGCAAGTCAGGAGCCCTAGTAGCTTTTTTGACCTAGACTTTTATACCACATACCAGTGTTCCTGTTACATCTTAGTGGTTCCACAAGTCAATTCTATTCAGGTTTTGAGCGAACTATATAGAAAGGCATGAATACCAAAAGTAGGGATCATTGGGGGCTATTTTGGAGGCTGGCTACACCACAGCCTTTTTGTATTCTGAAAGGAGCATGTATCATACTTGGGGATATTACCACTGTCTATTTATTGGTAGGAAGACTGCCAGATTTGAATGGATCCTGCAGTAGAGACCTCTGGATAACAGATCCAGGCTATGGTGCAAGCTGCTAAGCTAGCCAGGTCATAATGGCCCAGAAGATCTGATGTTATTAGACAGATTTCTGAGAGAGCATGGTTTTGCTCCCAAAACATAGTTGTTTATGCTGCAATTCTCCAATTGGAATCTCCGGCTACCTTTAATTGGAGAATTGCAGCATGAACAACTATGTTTTGGGAGCAAAACCATGCTTTCTACAGAGATTTACCTTTAGGAGAAAAAAAATAGTATATAACACCCACATCCAGATCCTGGCTTGCTGTTGTGTCCTAATAGATATTGCACATTGGACACCAGCTGACCCTGACTGAAGTTTTATATCCTGAGCTGGCTGTTATGAAACTCATCAAATAAAATGGTTGACTACACATAATAAAAATCCAGTGTGCAATGGAAATGGAATATTTGTAGGGGCGCCTGGGTGGCGCAGTCGGTTAAGCGTCCGACTTCAGCCAGGTCACGATCTCGCGGTCCGTGAGTTCAAGCCCCGCGTCAGGCTCTGGGCTGATGGCTCGGAGCCTGGAGCCTGTTTCCGATTCTGTGTCTCCCTCTCTCTCTGCCCCTCCCCCGTTCATGCTCTGTCTCTCTCTGTCCCAAAAATAAATTCAAAAAAAAAAAAAAAAAAAAAAACGTTGAAAAAAAAAATTAAAAAAAAGAAATGGAATATTTGGGAGATAAGGATCAGGCCCATATGGGTCCATAATATCAAATAAATTATGTAAACACTTTGCCTAGGCTTCCTTTGCATCTAACTCTTTTATATGGGGATCTCTGTGGAATCAATTCTGAAATAAACTACTTTCATACAAGCTTTGCTCTCAAGTTCTACTTTTGGGATAATCCAAGACAAGACAGCAAGCTTTTAATTTGATTGGCCATATGAAGACCTCACTTACTATTTATTTCAAAGTTCTCTGGGATGAAGTAAGAATTATAAATGATAGGATCCCATATCTCCAAAAACCCTATTGACTTAGTTCCTTTAGAGCCATTGAGCTCAGACTGTTGAATATGTACATTCTTCAAAGGTATCTGACTTTGAGACCATTGTAACCAAAGATCTAAGGTATGCTTAGAAATTTTTACGTGTTTCACATTTTTGAAGGAATCATTCTATAACGCTCATTGCCATGCTTTAGTGTCAATGATAAGACAGAACCAATGACAGCATATACTCAGAGTAAATTTGATGTTGCTACCTTAAAGCCATTCTCTAGAGCAAGGTAGGAAAGATTAAATTAATGAATTGGCATATCTTCAAGTCTATGGAGTTTACATATTTTTATGATCAACAATTTCTATTTGTATTTTATATATATTTTGTTGCCAATTACATGTGTAATGGAATCTCATACAAACATCAGGGTTTTTTTTTTGTTATTTTGGGGAAATAGGGGAGTGGAGTTAAATATTGTTTTGTAGAATGGCAGTGCAACTGCTCAAGTAGGTGTTTTTAATGTTGATATACATTAATGCTGTTAGTGCGCCATTTTGTTGTGTTGTAGTTGAAGTTCTAACAAATTTTATAAGCTTGGAAGGGAAACCCTGACTTTGTAGTTTATTATCTTGAAGAATACTTTTCCTTAAGAAATTAGTTTGGGCATCCCAGTACTTGAATGGGACATTATTCAAAAGTTAAGGACTCTTCATTATGGCAACATGAATTCTCCATCTGGATTCATCACATATAGCTAATATAACTTTTCTTTTTTTGGATGTTTAACTGCATCCTATGAAACAATAGAAATATTTGGGCCATTTATGGCTTTATATTTTTCTCTAGTCTTAAAAGATTAAACCTACTCTGTAATATAATAATCTATTCATGTCTAACATGATATAAAAATCAAATGAGATTATAGATGTGGAAGTATACTGTATACTGTACAAATAAATAAAATATAGTAATAACAAAGTATGGCAATAAAATGAAATACAGAAATAAAATCTAGGGATGAAGTATTTAAGCCGTTCTCATTTCCATGTTTTGATGCTAGTGAGTACCTTAAAATAATAGTTTTGTGTATTCTTGGTAAAATTACCTAACTATGGAGAAAATAAAATGTTCAAAGTTTGCCTTTAAACATACCCAAAATAAAATCCTGATGGGTTTAATATAGATGTTTTAAATGAATCTATAAAGAGAATGGAAGTTTTGTATAATTTAACGAGTAATGTCTATTTATATCTTTGTACTTGAAGATATTTTTCAGCCTAAAAGCAATGGAAGAAGCATAAGATTGTGTTAGTGAGAAGCTTGCATATTGAAAACATAAAAATCATCGTAGCCAAAAAAGTAGGAAAGAGAACATACTACATTTTTAAAGGGCATAGAGAATGTTAATAGCACCAACAAACTGTATTAAGATAAAGAGCCATGATATCACTGGAAAATAAACTAATTGAACAAATCACAGAAGAGGAAATAATTATGTTCAAGGTCATATCTAATAAGAATTCAATTAAAACAATAGTGAACCGGGGGGCATCTAGGTGGTTCAGTCAGTTAAGCTTCCGTCTTCAGCTCAGGTCATGATCTCACGGTTTGTGGGTTCGAGCCCTGTATCGGTTCTGTGCTGACAGCTCAGACCCTGGAGCCTCCTTCAGACTGTGTTTCTGTCTCTCTCTGTCTCTCCCCTCCTTGAGTTCTGTCTCTCTCCCTCTCTCTCAAAAATAAACATTAAAAAAATTTTTTTAATGGATTTGTATTTATTAAAGTAACAAAAATATTTATAGTAACAATGCCGATTAGGGTGTCATGATTATATTTCCACAAGTTTCTCAGAAAACTCAGTTAAGCAATGTGTATTTAAAAACTTTAAAATTCTCAATACCCTTTCACCCAGTTATTCACCTCATTGGAATCTAGCCTAAAGAAATCATCACTGATGCATACAGACTTTAAAATACTAAGTCACGTAAAAATGAAAGTCTTTTTTGCATGAGGAAAAAAAACAACTTTATTATAAATATTTCTCATAATAATTTTTTTTTAATTTTAACATATTCATTTTTGAGAGAGAGAGAGAGACAGAGTGTGAATGGGGAAGGGGCCGAGAGAGAGAGAGAGAGAGAGAGAGAGAGAGAGAGAGAATCTGAAGCAGGCTCCAGGCTTCACACTGTGAGCGCACACCTGATGCAGGGCTTGAACTCAACAACTGTAAGATTATGATCTGAGCCCAAGTTGGATGCTTAACCCACTAAGCCAGGTGCTCCAACATTTCTCATAATGTTGATAACTCAGTCTTTGTTTCTCATAGCATTACAAGACGATGGAAGTTAATGATACGGTTTATACTGTATTTTACAAATGGGGGAAACCAAGATCCAGAGAGGCTAAGTAACTTTCTTATGAGACAAAAAACATGATAGGGACATAATATATTTGACAACTATAGAATCATCTCTCCTATCACTGATTCTTCATTCATTGTCTCATCATATTTAAAGAGCTTGTTCTAATTTTGTACATTTAATTTTATATTCTTATATATTTTTTATTAAATTTTAATTACTTATTGAAGATGAAAGCTCATCTTGACTTACAGTGATCTCTCCTCATTCACCAAACTGATTTGTCATTTGAGAGTTATATTTTAAATTAAAATGAAATTAAAACTCAAGTCAAAGAAGCTATGAGCTCTCCTTTTGTTTTACTTTTTAAAGAATTTTCATCGACTTTAGGTCAGTAAGTTAATCAAAATTTTATCTGTTTTGTGCTCATAAATATGTACGGAGGGGTCTCCTAGACAGACAACATGTTCATAATTAAATCAAGTGGTATGATAACCAATGGCACAGTATGCCGGGCATTTGGATTACCAATCTGTGAAACAATTTCAAGACCATTTAAGTCAAGGTGTTTGCTTCTACCCACAGCGAAATCCTTTGAAATGATCAAATGAGTTCAAAATAAGCAAAATTATGTTTCAGTGCTGAGAAAGGGAAAGGATAACATCAATTCTCCAAAAGCTTGAAGGCTTTCTGGAGGCCACAGGACTCAAAGGATTGGATTTAAAGGAATAAACACTGTCTTTATAGTTAAAAGAGTCAAAGGATGGAACCTGCAAAGAAAGGGGTACGTAAGATTTCCCCAATGGAAGTCCAAATCTGGAGAAATCACAGTCTGTAGATATCAGGGAGAAAATATACTCGGTAATTGCTGGTGGAAGGGAAACCTGGGACATTTTGGTGAGCTCTTCTGCCATACTAGATGTACCAAAGGCTTGAAAATTTGCAAAACTTTGACTGAATTTCCTGACCTGTGTACAATAGATGTTCATTGTAGCATTCTCTATAATGTTTGAAACACTTGGGGAAAAGATCTAAATATCTACAAATAGACTATGTTAGATAAATCATGGCAAATTGATACAACATAGTATGCAACCATGTATAGATCTAATTGTACAACTATGAAGAGCAAACAGGATTAACTCTCCAGTGGGTCCAGTCTGTGTGTGTGTGTGTGTGTGTGTGTGTGTGTGTGTGTGTGTGTGTATCTGAGGCCTCCCTCACATCTATTAAAATGGAATTCTTTTTATAACATACTGTTAAATAAAAATGCAGAATATAAAACAACTTATAGCAAGATCCCAAATTTATTTAAATATATTTTAATTGCCTAATAGGATGGCAGCAAATATATGACTAGTTGCCTTTAGTTCGTGGGATTTGTGAGGAATTTTTCTTCCTGCTAGCCTTGATATCTTACTTTTCATATGCTGATTTGCTTGAGTAAAAACAAATAGAATTTTTAAAAATTCTGTGAATTGTGGATTTGAAAATAGGATATTGCACAGCATTTATGACATAGAATTCAGTATGTTACTAAGCTGCTTGTACACTTCTTGATCTTGGCAAACTAGGACATGCTGTTCCGTAACCAAATCCAGGAGGGAAAATGCACTCTCTCATTTGAAGGATGCAAACACATTTAGTCAAACAAGAAACTAGCTCAGTTGAGAGTTTTATGGCAAACAAGGGCAGAAAGTAGTTTGCATAATTTTCTCATGCTTCTTTTATAGTGTTTATCTTTTATAAGGCTCTTTGGAACAGTTGCTGGCCACCTGTCAATAATGTATCCTTTTATAGACTCAAACTTTTATTGTTCTCATGCCCTTGACATACAATAAGTAGTCTTGGAAGTAGTCAATATTGAATATGGTGGGCCAAATACTAATTTTAAATTTAGAAGGCCACCTTTTGTGGACTAAAATAGAGACTTTTGAATGACACAAAGAGAATAAACATGTTATAAAATCCTGTTTAGCAGGAATAAAAATAAATTCATTATTTTATGAACAATTTTGGGAAGTGAATTAACAATTATATTTGAAGTACTACTGTATGGAAAACTAAGCCAAGTAGCACTCCTTGAAATTTGTTTTTGCGAAATGTAATTCTGCAACAGTTACAAGTAAATATATTTGTATCGTGAGTCTGTCCATTACATAAATATTTGGGGTGTGTAAATAGTTGCTTTAACTTCTTTTTAGTGACATTTCTCAATTTACATAAAATCTGTCAAGCTAAGTATTCTATGTATATTCATTGACCTAAATCCTAGAAAAGTATTGCATGATACTGAACGAGCACAATCCTACAAATCTGTATGTAGGAATACATTTCCATTCATAAAGAGATATTATCCAAGACCTTAAGCAGAAAGCTGGTTATCCTTTGTTTTTTTTTTTCCGTTAGATTCCAAGTTCCCCCTATGTAATCATGAACAAGAACAATAAATGAAATAAGGAAGTATTTCTGTTCTTGTTAAAAAGTGAACATCCCTATACACACACACACACACACACACACACACACACACACACACACCACCTTTCCAACACTGCTACTTCCCATTCCTGGTAATATGAGCTATAAGGGTCCAGTTTAACATTTATGCAGACACATAGGAGGTAAATATCACATTCTCATATTGTACTTGGGAGAGGACTTCATATTTTGCTTGATAGAGTTTGCATATTGTGCTTCCCAATTGCACTTTCAAACGTTTGTTTTTCTTGCAACATGGTAGCTAATTGGGTTCACAATTCTTAGCTGTCAAGAACAGTTTTAGATGTGGTCTCCTTTCTGTTCAGTGTGTGATTATTTTAAGACTGGAGGACAGAAGTAGACAGTCCTTAGTTGGGTGTACAATGGTAAAGATGTGGTTTGTTTTTTTTTTTGAAGAGGTCTATTAATTGGACACACATGCAATACCCAAGGTGCAGTGAAAAGATAAGACAGCAATCAAAGTCTGCAAAGCAAATGAGCTTTTTCAGGTTCAACTGTGGTAAAATTGCCACCTCTACTTTCACTGGTGCCTTCATGCATTTTATTTTACCTTACCTAGTGAGTATTTTTGTAGATCTCCATGGAATTTTCTGGGGATACCCTATCTCCTGGTTCTCAATGTAAATATACTCGGAATAAAATACACCCAAGAGTGTTGTCTGTGAATAGCTGGTTAATAGAATCTATGGTAATAGATTTTGGAAAGAAATTCAGTTGTATTGTATTTAGAATGTATGCCTTTAGTAGTTATCTAAACTTTAGAATTGCTTGCTCATTTTTACTGTATATGAAATAGTATAGAAATTTTCTTGAACTCGATTTCTTTCCTTCTCCTGGCATTGACATCAGTCATGTAAATGCTTTGAATATTATGGTCTGAAAACTTAATTCTCTTTTTTCTGAGCAAAACAGTTGAAATTCATACAAAAGCCAGACCTGAAAATTAAAACATAATCAAACCAAATGTTGCAGAAGACCAGCAAATTCTCTACTGTAGGGATCATAGAGTCAGTCTAATGCAATAGGCAAACAGTTATTCAATCAATTGATTGAAATTGTGTTAAACATAATGTGAGAAACACATATTCTGAGAATATGTCTAAAGGGAACTCTATCTAATACAGTATTAATAAACCATGAGTCATTTTCAAAATAACCATCATACACTTTTATTTTTAATAAATTTAGATGTAAGCCTGGAGTTGTAGCTATAACTTGGCTTGTAAGTTTAATATCTTTGTCATTTCTTTTCTAGGGTATTTTTAAAACTTAATAATTATCTACTGTTACATAGTTCTGCTTCATAATTTTGGAGGTTTTGGTTTTGGTAGGTGTATTTCCTTACTCAGCAATAACTAGCAGACTTGAAATAATTTCACACTTTGTATACTAAGATTTCTGTAATAAAATATTAGTTTTTATCAATTAAAATGCACCCATTAATGGTACCTAAACCTATATTAAAAGTCCAAATAAGTTCCAAATTTATAACTTTGTTATGAATTTTTTGTTGTTGTTTGTACTTTGAGGATAAAGGCCTCACTTCTTGTATTGTTGACTTTAGCTATTCTGACAAATATGAGGTGATACTGCACTGTAGTTGTGATTTGTATTTCCCTGATGATCAGTGATGTTGAGCATCTTCTCATGTCTATTGGCCATCTGGATGTCTTCTTTGGGAAAATGTCCATTCATGTCTTCTGCCAGTTTTTCGTTGGATTATTTTTGGGGGTGTTGAGTTTGATAAGTTTTTTATAGATTTTGGATACTGTTTATTAGATATGCCATTTGCAAATATCTTCTCCCATTCCATAGGTTGTATGTTAGTTTTGTTGATTGTTTCCTTCACTCTGCATAAGCTTTTTGTCTTGATGTAGACCCAATAGTTTATTTTTGCTTTTGTTTCCTTTGCCTCAGAAGGCACATCTAGAAAGAAGTTGCTATGGCCAATGACAAAGAAGTAACTGCCTGTGTTCTCCTCTAGTATTTGTATGGTTTCAGGTCTCACATTCAGGTCTTTCATCCATTTTGAATTTATTTTTGTGTATGGTATAAGAATGTGGTCCAGTTTCATTCTTTCGATGTTGCTGTCCAGTTTTCCTGATGCTGTTTGTTGAAGATAGTCTTTTTCCCATTGGATATTCTTTCCTGCTTTGTTTAAGATCAACTGACCATATAGATGGGGTTTCATAACTGTATTTTCTTTTTTTGTTTCATTGATCTATGTTTGTGTGTGTGTGTGTGTGTGTGTGTGTGTGTGTGTGTGTGCTGGTACCATACTGTTTTGATTGCTACAGCTTTGTAATACAGCTTGAAGCCTGGAATTTTGACACCTCTAGCTTTGCTTTGCTTTTTCTAGATTGCTCTGGCTATTTGGTATCCTTTTGTAATTGCATATAAACTTGAGGATGGTTCTAGCTGTGTGAAAAATGCTGGTGGTATTTTGACAGGGCTTGCATTAAATGTGTAGATTCCTTTGGGTAGTAGAGACATTTTAACAGTTTGTTCTCCCAATCCATGAGCATCAAATGTCTTTCCATTATTTGTGTCATCTTCAGTTTCTTTCATCAATGTTTTATATTTTTCAGAGCACAGGTCTTTCACCTCTTGGGTTAGGTTGATTCCTGGGTATCTTACTGTTTTTGGTGCAATTGTAAACGGGATTGATTCCTTAATTTCTCTTTCTGCTGCTTCATTATTGGTATATAGAAATGCAATAGATTTTTGTATGTTGATTTTGTATCCTACAACTGTTGAATTTGTGTATCACTTCTAGCAGTTTTTTGGTGGAGTCTTTTGCATTTTTTATATAGAGTATCATGTCATTTGCAAATAGGGAAAATTTCACTTTGTCCTTGCTGATTTGGATGCCTTTTATTTTTTTTAATTAAAAAAATTTTTTTAAGTTTATTTATTTTTGAGTGAGAGAGAGAGAGAGAGACAGAGTGCAAGCAGGGGAGGGGCACAGGGAAGAGGGAGACATAGAATCTGAAGCAGACTCCAGGCTCTGAGCTGTCAGCACAGAGTCCGACACGGGGCTCGAACTCACAAGCTGTGAGATCATGACCTGAGCCAAAGTCAGGCGCTTAACCAACTGAGCCACCCAGGTGCTCCCCTTTTGCTTCTTTTTGATGTCTGATTGCTGTGGTTAAGACTTCTAGTACTATGTTAAATAACAGTGGTAAGATTGGGCATCACTGTCTTTTTCCTGACCATAGAGCAATACCTCTCAGTTTTTCCACATTGAGGATGACATTAACTCTGGGTATTTAATATATGGTCTTTATTATGTTGAGGTATGTTCTCTCTAACCATACTTCAAGGATGTGGGGAAAGGGAGAAACCTCTTACACTGCTGTTGGGAATGCAAACTGTGCAACTACTTTGGAAAAGAGTATGAAAGTTTCTCAGGAAGTTAAAAATAGAACTACTCTATGATCCAGCAGTTGTACTACTAAGTATTTACCCAAAGAATCCAAAAATACTAATTCAGAGGGATACATACTTCCCTATGTTTATAGCAGCATTATCTATAATAGTCAAATTATGGAAAGAGCCCAAATGTCTCATGAATGAATGAATGAATGAATGATGAATGAATGGATGAATGAGGAAGATGAGTGAATAAGGAAGATGTGACACACACACACGTAATAGAATATTAGCCATATAAAAGAATAAAATCTTGCCATTTGCAATGATGTGGATGGAGCTAAAGAGTATTATACTAAGTGAAGCAACTCAGTAGGAAAAAGAGAAATACTATGTGATTTAATTCATATGTGAAATTTAAGAAACAAACAAGCACAGGGAAAAGAGAGATAAAGGCAAACCAAGAAACACACTCTTAACTATAGAGAACAAACTAATAGTTACCAGAAGGAATGTTGGGGGGAGGGTGTGGTGATGGATTACATAGGTGATTAGGATTAAGGAGTGCCACTTGTGATGATGGTTGAGTGTTGTAAGTATTGAATCACTAAATTGCATACCTGAAACTAATATTACACTGTATACCTAAGTGGAATATAAATTTAAACTTTAAAGAGAGACTAGCTTCTTAATAGTCCTAATCTGATTCATTAGTCCAATCTCATAATGAACATCAAAGGTTGGAAAACAATAAAATATCAAGGAATTTTGCTTAATTGCCTCTGGGGTTTAGACTCTGGGTTATTTCAAGACACTTACACTTTGAAACTGATATGTGTATATATGGTTTGCTCCTAACTTGATGGTCCAGCATAAATATACCTTTATATTCTTTGTTTAGAGTGGGAAATAGAGATTATTGTTTTGTTTAAGCACAGTAGGAAAGAGGAAAAAATACCAAAGATGTATGGGATTAAATCTAAAATTTTATACATATCCCTGTGTTCCTTTGAAAAGCATCTAGGTTTAGATTCCCAAACAGTATATTTAGAAAATTTCTCAGAGCATCAAGACACATGAACGTATAGTTCCCTTTGACAAATTAAAAATAAAATTAAGATATCATCAGATATTGCATGATGACAGTTGTAGCAAACTCACTGACTTTCTTAGCTCATAAAGTTTTGACATCACTCTGCTAAGACTATTTCCCTAAATGTATTTTAAGTCCCTTATAACTCTACATGTGAACTTCATAAAGTAGTGAAATGGGTATGCCAAATATCCAATTCATAGTTTCATGCAATAATGATTAGAAAGGATATTGACTGAAAATACTGTCCTGTTTACAACTCCGTTATTCCGTTTGTAATGAAGTTGGCATCATCAAATTGTAAACATGTTCCTAGTTAAACAAAATTAAATGTTTACACATAATGAACACATTCTTCTTATTGCATTCTTTCTAGATTAATCATTTTGCATAGGAATATCTAAGTCTCAAGCTCTGAGATCTAGGCTAAATCATAAATCTGATCATAAATCAGATCTAGGCTAGACTATAAGTCAGGACAAGAATCTGAAATCCAGCATAATTTTTTTTTTATTCATTCAAGATGTGAACTTGGAAAATCACTTCCCCTTCTTGTCACCTGTTTTTCTCATCATTGGAGTGAATCTGTTGGCTTCGTTTCATGGTTTTCACTTTCCAGCAGAAGTCTCATATCTGACAAAATCTTATGCATAATATCAGCATATGTACAAATAAATAATAATAACGGAGCTTTTCTTATAACAACAGTGATCAGAAGGGCAGTGGAATTTGGCTGGGGACTCTAGAGCCCAATCCTTTATGCTGGTCCTCACCTTCTGATACCACCTGTTGAAGATGACTCTAGGCTATGCCAAATAGTCCCTCAGATTCCATGGACCATATTTTGAAAATCATGAAATTATATATGATCATTTTGTTTAAAATTCCAAAATAATTCTCAATTTCACAAATTGAGACATCTCTCAAAACACTGGAATTCCTTTTGTAATTAAAAAAAATGTGCAAATAAGAAGGTTTCGGTTTATGCTAAGAAGGATTCTAAGCTAAAAAGCTCATACTTCATTCTAAAGCCACTGACTTAAGTGTTCCATAAAACAGCTATATAATCCCCAATAGTTTCTATTTAGGAAACAAATGAATTGATTAAAACTCCCAAAAACCCTTTAACATACAGAAAGTCATAAGAGTTCTTTAGTTAAATTTTAATTCTCTTGCCCGTCTTTATCCTTCACTGGGGAGATGAGAAAAAATTAATTTGGAGGGGAGTAAATTTAAAGGCAGTATGTGCTTAAATGAAAATTTGTCACTTCCCAGCTTTGGTTACCAGAAAGTTAACACTTCTGCCAGTACACACATATATACCCACTAGACTCTTATAGTCACAGTATGCGCAGAATTAGAAAATGAGAAAGAGGAGAACACGTTCTACAAAATCCTTAACTGCTCTGGAAAAGAGAAGCCTGTAGGAGCTGAAGTTGTTCACAAGGGGCCACCTTCCTTGCCTGTTACTGATGTGGATTTGATAGTTACAAGGCGAGGAGTAATGTTTGCACTGTGACTAATTCCTGATGTCCTTTACGAGCAAGGGTCCTCCACCTAAAATTAAGGAAATGAAGAAAAGCAATCCTAATAATCCCGAAAGGCCCCGAAATGAACGTGTCCCAGAAGTTACCGTATATAGACTCTGTGACATACTTCTCCCTTTGCAACACTACTGAGTGCAGATCATTACTTTCCAGCAGTCATGTGCAGAGACCTACTTTATAACACTTCAGGGAGACTTAACGTACTAGATCTTGACACGTCTTTCCGGAAAGTGAAATAATTTATAGTTTTCTTCCAGTGGCACTGTTAACTCTTGTGTCATTTTCAGGTCCGTGGGGCCGATGCATGGGAGATGAATGTGGCCCAGGAGGCATTCAAACCCGGGCTGTGTGGTGTGCTCATGTGGAAGGCTGGACAACGTTACACACAAACTGTAAACAGGCCGAGAGACCCAGTAATCAGCAAAACTGTTTCAAAGTGTGTGACTGGCACAAGGAGTTGTATGACTGGAGGCTGGGACCCTGGAATCACTGTCAGCCTGTGATTTCCAAAAGCCTGGAGAAACCCCTTGAGTGCGTTAAAGGGGAGGAAGGCATTCAGGTGAGAGAGATAACATGCATCCAGAAAGAGAAAGACATTCCGGCAGAGGATATCATTTGCGAGTACTTTGAGCCCAAACCTCTCCTGGAACAGGCCTGTCTCATCCCCTGCCAGCAAGATTGCATTGTGTCTGAGTTTTCTGCCTGGTCAGAATGCTCCAAGACGTGTGGCAGTGGGCTCCAGCACCGGACACGGCATGTGGTAGCGCCACCCCAGTTTGGAGGCTCCGGCTGCCCGAACTTGACAGAGTTTCAGGTGTGCCAGTCCAGCCCGTGTGAGGATGAAGAGACCATGTACAGCTTGCACGTGGGGCCCTGGAGCTCGTGCTCAATGCCTCACTCCAGACAAGTAAGACAGGCAAGGAGACGCGGGAAGAATAAAGAACGGGAAAAGGACCGAGGAAAAGGAGTGAAGGATCCAGAAGCCCGTGAACTTATTAAGAAGAAAAGAAACAGAAACAGACAGAACCGACAAGAGAACAAATATTGGGACATCCAGATTGGATATCAGACCAGAGAGGTTACGTGTACTAACAAGACGGGGAAGGCTGCCGATTTGAGGTAACATTTTATAACCGTTAACTGTGTGTGTCTCACTGTCCAAGCCATGGGCTAGAAAGTACTTAAGACTCTGCTGTACTAAGTCCTGAGATTCATATGTATACAACCTAGAATGAGCTACGCTCAAGCATAAGATTTTCTACTTAAGGCATTTGAGCTTTTGTGGGTTTCCTGACATTATTTCTGTTTTAGTCATGTTTAGGCCCTGTACTGCTAGAGTGAATTGAAACTTTGCTGTCCAAAAGCCATAGCATCAGTTAGTCTCCGTGAGATGACACTTCTTCTCTAAGTCAGTAGAACTGTTTCCACCTCCAATGGGGGAACAAGAAACTTACCCAGTAGCTGGAGTTTTGGGATTTTGAATTCAGATACTTACTTTAGTGAGAGAAAAGCATACTTGTAATCTCTCCAAGTTCATAGCTTTTTTAGAATTACCCTATAAACAAAATCTAAATAGCAACCCAGGGAGCTATACCTAAGAATAATTTTCTTTCACATTTTATAAAATGGAATAAATCTCCCCAGAGGGGAAAAAAAAAGGAAGGCCCAGAAAAAATTAAGTAGATGGTATTTAATCATGAGTAGTTTAGAAAACATGTAATTAATTGGCTGCATGTTCTAGACAGAAATTATTTGTCAAATTATCTCTGGGTAAATAATGACTGTATTATGAAGGACTTTCTCATGTGTGATTTACTTGTTGTGAAAATATTCATTGAGGATTATTCATTGAGGATTATCTAAAGGATATGATGTTCTCTGGATATTCTAAATTTTGCTCTTGGATAAGCCAGACCATCTGGGAGTGTCTTATCTGGATCATTTGCATAATTGCTTTTTCTGAACTATTTATGCAGTTATGACTTGGACTAAACGGAGTGAAATTATGGTAGCATCACTCAGAATTTTATATCATATTTATTGTAGAAATGACATTGAAAGTGTCATCTTCTCCATCACACAGTCTGTTCTCTTGATTAAAAACACATAAGATAAATTTCACAGAAGTCTCAACCCATGTGCTGCTGGCGAGCAGCTCAATGGCTTTCCTCGTCGCCCTGGAAATCTTATACCAGATCACATGTGCCTGTTTGCTTTGGCTCCTGGGAACATGAATAGGACTGTGCGGCAGGCACGTTGCTTACTACCGTAACCCGCTGGCTTCGTCTTTTTCTCACCCCCATTATTTTCCTTCCTTCATTGCTACCTAGTGATTTTGCTATCTGTGGATTTTGAAAGCTGGTTTTAAAGCCTTTTTAGTGCAGGATATAGTTTAAATAAATGAGTAAACAAATGAACACTTGACTTATCTAGACAGTAGTTTGTCTATAGCGTTCCTTTGGTCACCATTTTTAGGATATGTCCAGTCCTTCCCCTGTTTGTACTTAGACAGTTGTATTTTTTCTCAGCCACACCAGTAATCTTTCTTTTCTTCATCTCGTGGTATTGGTCCTGTCTTGGTCTGTCTTGGTCTCGTTAATGGTTGCTTGATATCTTGCCTTGATCCTCCAGGTTCCTACAACTCCTTACACGTATGTGTCTGTATATGTGTTCACTTCTGATTCTATATCATGGTTTCAGTTCAATCCCTGTTTTATTCTTTTCTGACTATTCTTATCCTAGTGATTTCCTGATCTCTTTTCCTGAAGTATTATAGTTACGTTAGTTACTTGGCCCCCACTAAGTAATTAAATGAGCCTCCAAGGCAACTTGAGGTGTCTCCTGCCGTCATTGAGTTAACGTGCTATAGACATTTAATTTAATGTTGACCAGTCAATTAAAACTATAATTAGGAAAGTACCTACCATTGCATAGAGCCTAATATTCCCATTTAGTTGTTTGAAATAAGCAAACACATTTAAAAATCTGTAGATCATTTGTCAGATGCTTAGATTCTATTAGAAATAGCCTATCTAACAACAAAATGGCAATTACCTATATGTTATAACTTATTAGGCCATAGATTAAGCTTTACATTAAACTGGTTATTAATGTCTCTTGCATTTAAGAATTATATATAAGAATATATATGAATAAATATATATGATTAAGAAAGTTAAAGTCTCAGGGAAGAAGGGACAAAAATCAGGTATTTTGACCTATGTTTTGCTCAAACTTTCCACCACATCAGTGAAGCTAATGAAATAAAGAGTAAATGGTCAATGCCAACAATTCTGCTTAATTGTATTAGAATTACTGCTAGAACTTGCAAGTTGAAGATGATAGATCTGCCCTACTTTTTGCTTTCAAACAGACTGATATCAATAAGAATGAAAAATACAAATGAAAGTCTATTCTTTTGTGACAATAGGAAACAGTCACAGTCTCAAGTCACAAATGATTTAGAGATTTAGAGAATGTGATAAAATTAACTAACTGAAGGAAGACACTTAGAAGGGTATTCTATCTTTGCACCTTCTGTGAACACTCAAAATTTCTGAGTAGCCTGAACTTTGTGAGGGTTAAGCTAATGACACCTCATCAGTAGGGCATGGTCTGAGTTAAGAGAAAGGGCTGCTGGAACATCTTTGAGTTTGTTTGAAAACAGAATGGCATAATAGGCAAGACTGAATAAGAAGCTCACTATGCCATTACTGCCAAGAAAGGACTACCAGTTTGATGGACTGATGGACTAAAGGTTGGTGGCCAGTGGACAAGAATTCTAAATCACTACACACAGAGTCGGAGTTTGGAAGATGGCGGCATAGGAGGACGCTGGGCTCACCGCACGTCCTGCTGATCACTTAGATTCCACCTACACCTGCCTAAATAACCCAGAAAACTGCCAGAGGATTAGCAGAACGGAGACTCCGGAGCCAAGCGCAGACGAGAGGCCCACGGAAGAGGGTAGGAAGGGCAGCGAGGCGGTGTGCGCTCCACGGACTGGCGGGAGGGAGCCGGGGCGGAGGGGCGGCCTGCCGGCCAAGCAGAGCCCCCGAGACTGGCTGGCAAAAGCCGAGGGGCCAGACGGAGTGTGTTCTGACAGCAAGCGCGACTTAGCGTCTGGGAGGTCATAAGTTAACAGCTCTGCTCAGAAAGCAGGAAGGCTGGAGGACAAAGGGAGGGAGAGCTGCTGAGCCCCCGGACGGCAGAGCTCAGCTTGGCGGGGAACAAAGGCGCTCGCCAGCGCCATCTCCCCTGCCCATCCCCCAGCCAAAATCCTAAAGGGAACCAGTTCCTGCCAGGGAACTTGCTCGCTCCTCTGCGCAAACACCCAACTCTGTGCTTCTGCGGAGCCAAACCTCCCGCAGCTGATCTGACTCCCTCCCACTGCCACAGGGCCCCTCCTGAAGTGGATCACCTAAGGAGAAGCGAGCTAAGCCTGCCCCTCCTGCCCCCGTGCACCTTGCCTACCCACCCCAGCTAATAGCCAGATCCCCAGCACCACAAGCCTGGCAGTGTGCAAGTAGCCCAGATGGGCCACGCCACCCCACAGGGAATCCCGCCCCTAGGAGAGGGGAAGAGAAGGCACACACCAGTCTGACTGTGGCCCCAGCGATGGGCTGGGGGCAGACATCAGGTCTGACTGCAGCCTGGCCCACCAACTCCAGTTATACACCACAGCACAGGGGAAGTGCCCTGCAGGTCCCCACCACTCCAGGGACTATCCAAAATGACCAAACGGAAGAATTCCCCTCAGAAGAATCTCCAGGAAATAACAACAGCTAATGAACTGATCAAAAAGGATTTAAATAATATAACAGAAAGTGAATTTAGAATAATAGTCATAAAATTAATCGCTGGGCTTGAAAACAGTATAGAGGACAACAGAGAATCTCTCACTACAGAGATCAAGGGACTCAGGAACAGTCATGAGGAGCTGAAAAACGCTTTAAACGAAATGCAAAACAAAATGGAAACGACGACAGCTCGGATTGAAGAGGCAGAGGAGAGAATAGGTGAACTAGAAGATAAAGTTATGGAAAAAGAGGAAGCTGAGAGAAAGAGAGATAAAAAAATCCAGGAGTATGAGGGGAAAATTAGAGAACTAAGTGATACACTAAAAAGAAATAACATACGCATAATTGGTATCCCAGAGGAGGAAGAGAGAGGGAAAGGTGCTGAAGGGATACTTGAAGAAATAATAGTTGAGAACTTCCCTGAACCGGGGAAGGAAAAAGGCATTGAAATCCAAGAGGCACAGAGAACTCCCTTCAGACATAACTTGAATCGATCTTCTGCACGACATATCATAGTGAAACTGGCAAAATACAAGGATAAAGAGAACATTCTGAAAGCAGCAAGGGATAAACGTGCCCTCACATATAAAGGGAGACCTATAAGACTCGTGACCAATCTCTCTTTTGAAACTTGGCAGGCCAGAAAGGATTGGCACGAGATCTTCAGTGTGCTAAACAGAAAAAATATGCAGCCGAGAATCCTTTATCCAGCAAGTCTGTCATTTAGAATAGAAGGAGAGATAAAGGTCTTCCCAAACAAACAAAAACTGAAGGAATTTGTCACCACTAAACCAGCCCTACAAGAGATCCTAAGGGGGATCCTGTGAGACAGAGTACCAGAGACATCACTACAAGCATAAAACATACAGACATCACAATGACTCTAAACCCGTATCTTTCTATAATAACACTGAATGTAAATGGATTAAATGCGCCAACCAAAAGACATAGGGTATCAGAATGGATCAAAAAACAAGACCCATCTATTTGCTGTCTACAAGAGACTCATTTTAGATCGGAGGACACCTTCAGATTGAGAGTGAGGGGATGGAGAACTATTTATCATGCTACTGGAAGCCAAAAAAAAGCTGGAGTAGCCATACTTATATCAGACAAACTAGACTTTAAATTAAAGGCTGTAACAAGAGATGAAGAAGGGCATTATATAATATTTACAGGGTCTATCCATCAGGAAGAGCTAACAATTATAAATGTCTATGCGCCGAATACCGGAGCCCTCAAATATATAAAACAATTACTCACAAACATAAGCAACCTTATTGATAAGAATGTGGTAATTGCAGGGGACTTTAACACTCCACTTACAGAAATGGATAGATCATCTAGACACACAGTCAATAAAGAAACAAGGGCCCTGAATGATACATTGGATCAGATGGACTTGACAGATATATTTAGAACTCTGCATCCCAAAGCAACAGAATATACTTTCTTCTCGAGTGCACATGGAACATTCTCCAAGATAGATCACATACTGGGTCACAAAACAGCCCTTCATAAGTATATAAGAATTGAAATTATACCATGCATACTTTCAGACCACAATGCTATGAAGCTTGAAATCGACCACAGGAAAAAGTCTGGAAAACCTCCAAAAGCATGGAGGTTAAAGAACACCCTATTAATGAATGAGTGGGTCAACCAGGCAATTAGAGAAGAAATTAAAAAATATATGGAAACAAACGAAAATGAAAGTACAATAATCCAAACGCTTTGGGACGCAGCGAAGGCAGTCCTGAGAGGAAAATACATTGCAATCCAGGCCTATCTCAAGAAACAAGAAAAATCCCAAATACAAAATCTAACAGCACACCTAAAGGAAATAGAAGCAGAACAGCAAAGGCAGCCTAAACCCAGCAGAAGAAGAGAAATAATAAAGATCAGAGCAGAAATAAACAATATAGAATCTAAAAAAACTGTAGAGCAGATCAACGAAACCAAGAGTTGGTTTTTTGAAAAAATAAACAAAATTGACAAACCTCTAGCCAGGCTTCTCAAAAAGAAAAGGGAGATGACCCAAATAGATAAAATCATGAATGAAAATGGAATTATTACAACCAATCCCTCAGAGATACAAGCAATTATCA
Source organism: Panthera leo (assembly GCF_018350215.1). Lineage (NCBI taxonomy): Eukaryota > Metazoa > Chordata > Mammalia > Carnivora > Felidae > Panthera > Panthera leo. The sequence goes on along the minus strand of NC_056680.1, from coordinate 103,703,135 downwards.
GGGAATACTATGAAAAATTATATGCCAACAAATTGGGCAACCTGGAAGAAATGGACAAATTCCTAAACACCCACATGCTTCCAAAGCTCAATCAGGAGGAAATAGAAAGCTTGAACAGACCCATAACCAGCGAAGACATTGAATCGGTTATCAAAAATCTCCCAACAAATAAGAGTCCAGGACCAGATGGCTTCCCAGGGGAGTTCTACCAGACGTTTAAAGCAGAGATAACACCTATCCTTCTCAAGCTATTCCAAGAAATAAAAAGGGAAGGAAAACTTCCAGACTCTTTCTATGAAGCCAGTATTACTTTGATTCCTAAACCAGACAGAGACCCAGTAAAAAAAGGGAACTACAGGCCAATATCCCTGATGAATATGGATGCAAAAATTCTCACTAAGATACTAGCAAATCGAATTCAACAGCATATAAAAAGAATTATTCACCATGATCAAGTGGAATTCATTCCTGGGATGCAGGGCTGGTTCAACATTCGCAAATCAATCAACATGACACATCACATTAATAAAAGAAAAGATAAGAACCGTATGATCCTGTCAATCGATGCAGAAAAGGCCTTTGACAAAATTCAGCACCCTTTCTTAGTAAAAACCCTTGAGAAAGTCGGGATAGAAGGAACATACTTAAAGATCATAAAAGCCATTTATGAAAAGCCCACAGCTCACATCATCCTCAATGGGGAAAAACTGAGAGCTTTTTCCCTGAGATTAGGAACACGACAGGGATGCCCACTCTTACTGCTGTTGTTTAACATAGTGTTGGAAGTTTTGGCATCAGCAATCAGACAACAAAAGGAAATCAAAGGCATCAAAATTGGCAAAGATGAAGTCAAGCTTTCGCTTTTTGCAGATGACATGATATTATACATGGAAAATCCGATAGACTCCACCAAAAGTCTGCTAGAACTGATACATGAATTCTGCAAAGTTGCAGGATACAAAATCAATGTGCAGAAATCAGTTGCATTCTTATACACTAGCAATGAAGCAACAGAAAGACAAATAAAGAAACTGATCCCATTCACAATTACACCAAGAAGCATAAAATACCTAGGAATAATTCTAACCAAAGATGTAAAAGATCTGTATGCTGAAAACTATAGAAAGCTTATGCAGGTAATTGAAGAAGATATAAAGAAATGGAAAGACATTCCCTGCTCATGGATTGGAAGAATAAATATTGTCAAAATGTCAATACTACCCAAAGCTATCTACACATTCAATGCAATCCCAATCAAAATTGCACCAGCATTCTTCTCGAAACTAGAACAAGCAATCCTAAAATTCATATGGAACCACAAAAGGCCCCGAACAGCCAAAGTAATTTTGAAGAAGAAGACCAAAGCAGGAGGCATCACAATCCCAGACTTTAGCCTCTACTACAAAGCTGTCGTCATCAAGACAGCATGGTATTGGCACAAAAACAGACACATAGACCAATGGAATAGAATAGAAACCCCAGAACTAGACCCACAAACGTATGGCCAACTCATCTTTGACAAAGCAGGAAAGAACATCCAATGGAAAAAAGAGTGTCTTTAACAAACGGTGCTGGGAGAACTGGACAGCAACATGCAGAAGGTTGAAACTAGACCACTTTCTCACACCATTCACAAAAATAAATTCAAAATGGATAAAGGACCTGAATGTGAGACAGGAAACCATCAAAACCCTAGAGGAGAAAGCAGGAAAAGACCTCTCTGACCTCAGCCGTAGCAGTTTCTTACTTGACACATCCCCAAAGGCAAGGGAATTAAAAGCAAAAATGAACTACTGGGACCTTATGAAGATAAAAAGCTTCTGTACAGCAAAGGAAACAACCAACAAAACTAAAAGGCAATCAACGGAATGGGAAAAGATATTTGCAAATGACATATCGGACAAAGGGCTAGTATCCAAAATCTATAAAGAGCTCACCAAACTCCACACCCGAAAAACAAATAACCCAGTGAAGAAATGGGCAGAAAACATGAATAGACACTTCTCTAAAGAAGACATCCGGATGGCCAACAGGCACATGAAAAGATGCTCAGCGTCGCTCCTCATCAGGGAAATACAAATCAAAACCACACTCAGATATCACCTCACGCCAGTCAGAGTGGCCAAAATGAACAAATCAGGAGACTATAGATGCTGGAGAGGATGTGGAGAAACAGGAACCCTCTTGCACTGTTGGTGGGAATGCAAAGTGGTGCAGCCGCTCTGGAAAGCAGTGTGGAGGTTCCTCAGAAAATTAAAAATAGACCTACCCTATGACCCAGCAATAGCACTGCTAGGAATTTACTCAAGGGATACAGGAGTACTGATGCATAGGGGCACTTGTACCCCAATGTTTATAGCAGCACTCTCAACAATAGCCAAATTATGGAAAGAGCCTAAATGTCCATCAACTGATGAATGGATAAAGAAATTGTGGTTTATATACACAATGGAATACTACGTGGCAATGAGAAAGAATGAAATATGGCCTTTTGTAGCAACGTGGATGGAACTGGAGAGTGTGATGCTAAGTGAAATAAGGCATACAGAGAAAGACAGGTACCATATGGTTTCACTCTTATGTGGATCCTGAGAAACTTAACAGAAACCCATGGGGAAGGGGAAGGAAAAAAAAAAAGAGGTTAGAGTGGGAGAGAGCCAAAGCATGAGAGACTGTTAAAAACTGAGAACAAACTGAGGGTTGATGGGGGGTGGGAGGGAGGGTAGGGTGGGTGATGGGTATTGAGGAGGGCACCTTTTGGGATGAGCACTGGGTGTTGTATGGAAACCAATTTGACAATAAACTTCATATATTGAAAAAAATAAATAAATCACTATACACATACCAGGACACAAGGAGCTTCCCTATGAACTAGTTAGTGAGTTTCAGCCAAGCTTAAGTATAGTACTGCCCCAAGCCTAGAGTTGATACGAAAGTAAGGGCAAACTTTTCTCCAAGAAACTAAAAATAGTAAAGGAAATATGATTTTTCCAAACCAAAAACAGAAAGAAGAGTTAAGAATATTGAATAAGCTTAACTCATAAATTGAATGAATGATTTGGCAGAACTCAAATGGAGGGGAATTGGAAAACAAGAAGAAGTAGAATTAACATTAGAACTAAAAATGGAAAAATATCTTGTGAAGAAGAGGCAGTGATAGAGCAGTTTAAGACCATATAACTGAACTGTAATTTTAAAAAATGATGGTTATGGAAACAGCAAGGGAGATCCCTATATGAAACTCTGGTGTTCCTGAAGGTAGGACCACGAGAAGAATTAGAATAGTAAACAACAAAAACCAAACACCAAATATAACAGGAAAAAAAACACAACGATATCATAGAAGACATTCCTGAATTTAATCCATAGATCGAAATTGCACATGGGTAATAATTCTTCTAGAAGAGGTTGAAATAACATCCTCATGGAAGAACTGGTATAGAATAAAGAAAAAGAGATATCAGACTCTCAGCCAGCATAATACTCAAATTCTGAAACACTAGAAGTATTTCTGTTGTAGTAAAAAACAAGAAAGGATAGCACATTAACTCCAGTCTTAGTTAACGTTGATCTGTAAGTACTAGTTAATGTAGTTGAAAAGAGAAAGAAGTAAAAATTGGAAAGCAGATGGAAAAATTAAGATTTTTTCCCTCCAGAGATTATGAATGTGCCCCGAAAAACTCAAGAGAATCCATTGAAAATATAAAAATAAAGTAACTTTTTTTTGGGGGGGGGGTTGATTGACACAAAAATAATATAAAAACAATCAATATATTTCCTAAATACACATAACTATTAAACATGATGATGGAAACAAAAGATTAAAATATTCCACTTACAATAATTAAAAAGACAAAAATAAATCTGTGGCTAAACCTAACTGTAAAAGTTCAACACAGAACACCAGACTTGGAAACATAAAAAAGATGTGTGCCTATCCAGAACACTTACTAAATATACCAATGGTCTCCACATTTTTACTTTAAAACTTATAAGGGAAAAATAAGGATTACAAGACAGGCCAAGAAAATTTTTAAAAAATAAAAGTAGAGAGAAAAAACTAATGTCCCCAAATAGTTACATGTATTTTATTCTATGAAAATAATAACAACAAATTTATGTAAGTGCATGAATAGTCAGATCAAACAGAAAAGGGTCTAGAAAGAAGATCTCCAAAACCCTATAAAACATTGCCTTTGGTGGGAAATTAATTAGTTTGTTTTGTTTGGGGGGCAGGTGCTTAACCATGTAAATGAATAAGAAGAATTAAAAAGAAAAAGAAGAATAATTATATGCCTTTGATACTTATTATACCAAAACAAAGCCCAGGTATTTTCAGTACTTAAAATTTTTTCTTTATAATGCTAGAGAAAGGGTAAAAATTTTAAAGTAAAAGGAGGTTATTTTAGGTCACAGAATGCAGAGATCATGCAAGGAAATATTCAATTAGATTTTTAAAAAAGAAAAAATTTTGCTCAAGGAAATATTAATGAAGTTAAAACCCAGGTAGCAAACTGAGAAAATATATTTGAACATTTACTTGGCAAAGAACTAATTTTCTTAATACTTAAAGAACTCATTAAGAAAAGGGTCAAAACCTAATTGAAAATGAGCTGAAAATTAAGAGACTGAAAAGACAAGTTACAGACTGGTAGAAAATATTTTTGGAAGGCTTTGCTGATAAAGGACTGTTATCAAGAACATACAAAGAACTCTTAAAACTCAACAATAAGAAAACAAATAACCTGATTCAAAAATAGGCCATAGACCTTCCCACCTCACCAAAGAAGATACACAAATGGAAAAGAAGCATATGAAAAGATATATCATAGTAGATCAAGGAAATACACATTAAAACAACACAGAAATACTACTTCACACTTATTAAAATGCCCAAAATCCAGAACACTGGCAACACCAGGTGCTGGTGAAAATGTGACCATTGCTGGTAGGAATGCAAAATGGTTACAGTCATTTTGCAAGACAGCCTGCCAGTTTCTTATAACACTAAACATACTCTTTACCATATGATCTAGCAATTGTGCTCATTGGTATTTACCCAAAGGAACGGAAAACTTATATCCACACAGAAATCTACAGAGAGATGTTTAACAACTTTATTCACAGTTGCCAAAACATGAAGGCAACCAAGATGTCCTTGAGTAGATGAATGGATAAAAAAGCTGTAACACATTCAGACAATGGAATATTATTCAGTGTTAAAAAGAAAGGAACTATGCATCCATGAAGAGACATGGAAGAAACTAAATGCATAATTACCAAATGAAAGAAAAGGCTATATTCCGTGTGAATCCAACTATGTGACATTATGGAAAAGGCAAAACTGTGGAGACCATGAAAAGAGCAGCCGTGTTTTCAGGGTTAGGTGAGAGGGAGAGATGAACAGAGGGAGCACAAAGGATTTTTAGGGCAATGAAACTATTCTGTATGATAGATATATGCCATTATACTTTTGCCCAAACCCATAAAATGTAGAACACCAAAGGTTAACTGCAGTGTAAACTATGGACTTTGAGTGATTATGATGTATTAATGTAAGCTCCATTCTAGTGAGTGACGTTGATAATGGGGGAGGCTATCCATGTATGAGGGCAGGGGGTTTATTCTTACTTTGCACTTAAGAGTACTTAAGAGTACTTTGCACTCAATTTTGCTGTGAACCTGTAACTGTTCTAAAAATTAAAATCAGCAAAGGACAGGATCAGGGCACAGAAAATATGCTAATCCTCAGTCATCATTAAGAAATTAAAAAAATTAAATCCCATTTTCACCTCTCAGATTAGTAAATAAAATGTTCCATAGTATGTCAGGGATCACTAAGACAGCCTCTTGTTTTGGTAATTCACTAGAAGGACTCACAGGATTCAGCATATAGTTAAATTTATGTCTGAGATTCATCACAGTGAAAGGATATAAACAAATCATAAGGAAAAACGGGCATGGGGAGAAGTCTGGAGGAAATACTCTATAAAGTTCTATTGGAAATGTTGAGCTTCCAGAGTCTTCTCCCTATGGAAATTAACAGCCTACACTAATTCCTCCAGCAAAGAGTTGCAGCAAAATTGTGTAAGGCATTATCTGCTAGGGAAGTTTATTAGAGACTCAGTGTCCCAAATTTTTATTGGATCATGTAGGCACCCTCTGCCTAGCATATAGGAAAGCCAAATGTTCTCCATAAAGCACATTGTTTATATGAACAAAGTAAGCATAGTGAACAACTTTGTCATTTATCACAATTTTCTCATTTACAGAAAAAATTTTTTAGCAGTGTAAAGAACTGTTTACCAGTTAAGTTTCCATATACCTACCAAGGGCCAACCCTGCTAGCAAGTCTTTTTAAGGATAGAAGTCTGAGACTTGATATTTTATTAATAATCATATTTAACATTAAGGAATTGGGGAAATTAGACATATTCTTGGTGGGGACAAAAATTGGTGCAACCTTTTTGAAAAATACTTTTGCAGTATGTATCAAAATTTAAAAAGGACACTACCTTTGTCAGTGATTCTGTATGATATTCTTCTAAATAGATGTACAACTCTCACTGTAGCATGATTTGTCATAGCAAAACAATCTAAATTCCACCAGGAAAAGGACTAGTTAAATCAAGGTGCTTCCATGTATGGAATATGTAGTTACTACTAAGTGAAGTAGATTATCTCAGTCACGGTTGTTATAACAAAGTAGCATTGGCTAGGTGACTTATAAAGAACAGAAATTTATTTTTCATTGTCCTGAAGGCTAAGAAATCCAAGATCAAGGCACCAACAGATAGATTCACTATCTAGTAAAAGCTCTATTCCAGGTTGTAGATCTCTGGCTTTTTCATTGCATCCTCACATGGGCACAGAAAAGGAGAGAGCACTCTGGGGTCCCTTTTTAAGAGTACTAATGTCATTCATGAGGTCTCCACCTTGTGACCTGATTAGCTCCTAATACTATCACATTAGGGGTTAAGATTTTAAAATATGAATTTTGGTGGACACACACATTCAGTCCATTGCAGTAATTGATTTGTAAATAAAAATGAGGGAGTAAAGGCAGTTTTATTCCACTCCCCTGCCTTTAAATCAACCAGAAACACCATTAAAAGAAATAAGCACTTCTATATATACGAGAAAGAAAGAGAAAGAAAGAAAGAAAGAAAGAAAGAAAGAAAGAAAGAAAGAAAGAAAGAAAGAAAGAAAGAAAAGAAAAAGAGAAAGGAAGGAAAGAAAGAAAGAAAAGAAGGAAGAGAGGGGAGAGAGGGAGAGAGGAAAGGAGAAAGGGAGGGAGGGAGGAAAAGAAAGAGGGGGAGGGAGAGGAAGGAAGGAAAGAAAGGAAAAAAGAAAGAAAATGGAAAGGAATTTAAGACCTGAGGCCTGAAAGAGATTCCTGTAAAGCGATTAGGATACAATCCCAAAAGGCTCATTTAAGAATCCTTTCATTGATTCTCTCAGTTGGGGATGGGTGGGAGGACAGCACAGACAGGCAACTGAGAATATGAAGGAGGTTCCCTTAAGAGCTGATTCTTTACCACAGAAACACAGACATGTAGCTGGAGGAACATTTCAGCCTGAATGTTACTTGCCCGGTCTCCCGGCTAAGAGAAGCTGTCAATGGTGAAGTGGAGAAAGTGAGTAGTGAAGGCGCACATCTCCAGATTATAGCAAGCATACCCTGAGATTTAGGCTTTGCTATGAGCCACCCTCACCTTTGGAGAGTTTAGCTGGCGCAGATAGCCTCTTCCTGAAATAAAGACCTGAATCTGTATATCAAAGATATAACATGTTTCAGGAAGGAGTATAAAATCTGCTCTAAGTAATATGAGAAACATCTAGTGGAAGTAGCAAATATCTTTGAACATGCCTTATTTTGTTGTATTGTCTGGCAAAGGCAGTTAATTATAATTATAAATCCACTGGAAGTGTTGCCAGGAAGTATGGGAAATTCCGTTTGGTAAATTCCTGAGGGAATAAGACAGATTTGGGATCTAAAACAGATTTCTCATGGCTAAGCCAAAAAAACAAAAACAAAAAGCAAAAGAACCCAAAAAAAACAAAAAACAAAATGAGATCTATGCAGTTTCTAGATAACCCAGTAAAGCAGACATTTATTTTAGGTACAAATACATAAGGGCAAAAAATAACTAGGTCTTATAAATATAGTCATATTTATAAGGCATATAAATATATGCCTCTGCTCCTTTGACAAAGATTAGAGGCAGTACACTGGAGCAAGGTCAGTCTCTTCATCATATGGTGCTGGAACATATGAATATATGCAAAAAAAAAAAAAAAAAAACCCTAGACACAGCCCCTATACCCTCCACAAAAAAAATAATTCAAAATGGATCATAGATCTAAGTGCAAAAGGCAAAATTATTATAAAACGTCTAGAAGGTAACATAAGAAAAAACCTAGATGACCTTGGGCGCGGTGATACTTTTTTAGATATAACACGAGAGATGATCTGTGAAAGAAATAATTGGTAAATAGACCTTCATTAAAATTAAATGCTTCTGCTCTGCAAAAGTCATTGTCGAGAAGGACAAGACACAAAGAGAAAATATTTGCAAATGACTCATCTGATAAAAGGATTTATCCGAAATATACAAAGAACTCTTAAAACGGAATAAGAAAACATCCTGATTAAAAAATGGACCAAAGACCATAACGTCACCGAAAAAGAAATTCACTTGGCAAATGAGTGTATGAAATGATGCTCTACAGTATAGGTCATCAGAGAAATGCAAATTAAAGCAATGAGATACTGCAACACACCTGTTAGAATAGCCAAAATCCAGAACACTGGAAATACCAAATGCTGGTGAGGATCTATAAAGCAACAACAATTCCAGTCGCTGCTGGTGGGAATGCAACATGGTACATCCACTGTGGAAGACGGTTTGGAGGTTTTTTACACAACGAAACACCCTTCCATATGATCTAGCAATCACACTCCTTGAAATTTACCCAAAGGAACTGAAAACTTACATCCATACAATATCTACATAGTGTTGCCAGGTATTAGGTAGGAAAGAGAAATGAATAGGGGAAGTACATAACTTTTAGGGAAATAAAAATAGTCTCTATGACGTTATAATGACAGGTATATGCCATTGTATATTTGGGCAAACCAGTGGAATGTACAACACAAGAGTTAACTATGATGTAAAGCATGGATTTTGAATGATTATGGTATGTCAGTGTAGCTTCATCCTTTGTAAAAAATACACCATTTTCATGAGTGTTGTGAAATGAGGGAAGCTGTGCATGTGTGGAGATAGAATACAGGAAATCTCTATGCCTTTTTCTTAATTTTGTTGTAAATCTAACACTCAAAAAAAATAAAGTCTAAAAAACTGACTAAAGCTGACAAGAATAATCTAGTATCCATGGAAAAATTGACACATTAGAGTATTTTTCTATCATTTTGTTATCAATTATATTTTTCCTTTTAGTCTTTAGATGAAGTCAGTCTTAGTATTTCAGACAGCAATGAATAATATGTGGCTTTGTGAAATTTTGTTCTAAACTCATACTTTTCTGACATACCCTTTCATCTTCAAAATTATATTTGTTAAGATAAAACTGTATTTCTTCGCAACACAGTCATTTTGTGCCTAACTCCAGTTTTACCTTCCAATACTAGTTGTTAACTACTCCATCCTTCTCTTTAAGGATTGCTGTTGAAAATAGTGACGGAAAAATTGAATATGAAGTTACTGGCTTCGCAATACCAACAAAACAAAACAACTGGTTGAATCGATAAGAGAATTTTAAGTAATAGGTAGGGAGAAATAATAAAAATAGAGAAACCTGTATATCCATGGCCACACAATGTTGAGCGAATAATTTAAACTCTCTGGGATTCAGCTTTTTCATGTATAAATATGTGTGAAAGGAGTCAACAAAGAGGGTGGATGGGAGAGAGCTGAAAAAAAATCTGAAAGCCCCCCAAGTCTTGTGATTCCTGTGAACTCTGAACAAAAACTGTACCTGAAATTAGAGATCTAAAATCCCATGTATCTTCCTTGGCAGAAAGCTAATTAATTTTGACATGTTGTAGAAATCAATTCGTAGTGAAACATCAGAATGAATTTATACATAGTGTGTGTGGACCAAGACAACGCTCAATCTTGAAAGTAACTGCACGGTTTTTACTTAGCGGATGTGCTGCTGAGTTCCTGAGGGCCCATTCCTGCAGGATGACTTTGTGAATCAGTGAACTTGAAAATCTAATTCTAACCTTTCCAAAAAGAAGGGAGTAAAATTGCCCACTGTTTAAAGTAATACTGACTACTTTTAGGTTATTCAGAATCCATTTATAAAATTACTACTTCTCATGCATAAATAGCAGGCTTTCAGATTTAAAAACTTTCTGTAACATTCCATGTATTGATTTGCCTGCCATATGCTCACCATTATTTTCCAAGAGCTTGCCTCAGCTGCCTGCTGCCCACAGCTGGCTGAAGAAATAGAGTCAATATGCCCACATTCTCTTGTGGATGGTATATAGATAACAGAAGTACATGGCTTACTTGTCTCAAAATGTAGTGCTGACTGGGCAATATGTATTTACTATCCACCCTTCTGGATGCTGCTTAAATAGCTGGAAGCTGATCTCCGAGCAGTATCTTTTTTTTAAATTTTTTTTTCAATGTTTATTTATTTTTGAGACAGAGGGAGACAGCGTGTGAGTGGGGGAGGGGCAGAGAGAGAGGGAGACACAGAATCTGAAACAGGCTCCAGGCTCTGAGCTGTCAGCACAGAGCCTGATGCGGGGCTTGAACCCACGAACCATGAGATCATGACCTGAGCCAAAGTCAGACGGTTAACCGACTGAGCCACCGAGGCACCCCCGAGCAGTATCTTAATAAGGCTTCCTAGTTCTCTTCTTTCTGGTCAGATCCTATCCATAGGAGACAGCAGCAGTATATAAGAAGGTGGTAAGAGAGGAATTGAGTATATATTCTTGTCTTTTTGGGCCAACAGTGGCTGAGTTCTAAAAAAAAGCTATAGCCCCTTGCCAACAGCTTTGCCCTACAGCTCTAGGTCCATTTCAGGTTTTGGTAATTTTTTTTCCCTTGGTCCCTTTATCACCTTGGCATGACAATCTTTCCATACTTATCAGTCTCAGGGTGCTTCACCATCTTTTGGTTATTTCTCTGAACACTACCCACACTTAGGTTAATAATCCTTTTATTAAACTCTTGTCATTAACCCATGTGACTTTGCTATCTGTTTTCTGCTGACCCTGATGGATATAGCAGCTAGAGTACAATGTTAAGAATCAGAAAGCTACTTCTATATTGCTGTTAGTTTATGTATTAATTAATTAACTATGCATTTGTTTCATTATCTTCATCAGAGCATAAGGCATCAACATTCTGGGTGCTGAAATATATAAAAAAACAAACAAACAAAAAAAAACAAAGACCCTAATCTCAAGGACCTATTCTTTGCTATGGAAAGACTGACACAAAAAGGCAATAAAGTATTAGTACTTTAAGATACTACCACTATCTTAGTACTTTAAGATACTACCAGTATCATAGTACTTTAAGATACTAAGATAGTACCAGTGCTATCTTATGTCTAACTAGAGGGAGTATATCCAAGTGACAACCGAGACAGCAAGTTCTTCCTGGTGGGAGGTTGACAGGATCAGAAATAGCTTCGTAGAGGAAATGTTACTAAGGCTAAGGATTAGTAGATATGCCTAAAGTAGGGGAGGATGATGAAAAAAAAAATATGGGAACAGTAAGAGCAAAGGCCCTGAGATTTGCATCAGTAATGATTCATTGAGTGAGGATATGATGTACACAGATCAATCACACATGTATAGATTTCCTTATAAAGGAATGAGAATCTAGACTATAGGAAAAGTCAGGCAAATCTTGGAGGTCAAGCTTAAATGTTTAGATTTTCTGTCCTGTGTGTCAGTCATTTCCACATTTATTAGAAACAGTGTTTTGAGCACACTCCAATATAGGTAGTATTTATTTATAAATTAAATCCATGCACTATTAAAAAATACATACACTACTAAAAATCCTAAGAATTAAAACTAAAAGAAATAAGAAAACAGTACTCATGTTTTGCTAATCATTGTCTTTTTTTTGAGAGAGAGAGAGAGAGCACACACACACACACACACACACACACACACGCATGCATGCGAGTGGGGGAGGGGCAGAAGGAGAGAGAGAGAGGGAGAGGGAGAGAGAGAGAGAGAGAGAGAGAGAATCCTAGAATCCTAGAATCCTAGAATCCTAAGCAGGCTCCATGCCTAGAGCAGAGCTCCAAACAGATCCCAATCTCACTACTGTGAGGTCATGACCTGAGCGGAAATCAAGAGTCTGATGCTTAATCCACTAAGCCACCCAGGTGCCCCTATGTTATCTTTACCTAAAATCTTAAGGCAAACCACAAAGAGGTTTATTATTAGTGGTAGAGATTTTTAGTCTAACGTAAATTTTTTATAAGTATGTATTTTATAAATCTATATAATACATAAATTAAAAATATTTCAATATATACACATATTTAGTTTTATATATATAAATAAAAACTTTTTAAATTTGACAGTGGAAATTCATGAATATGATTACCAAGTTATATGGATATTATAACTAACCTAATAAACAATTATTAATTAAGCAAGTACTCTGTGTCCAGCATTGACCAGGTACAGAATTAATTTTGCAATTATGTAAAGCATGATTTTTTGTATTTAAATGTTTTTAGAAGATCACTGTGTATAAATTAAAGCAGGTATTACTATTCCTACATTATAGATAGCAAAAGTTGAGTACGAGAAGTTTTAAGTAACTTGCCTAGGTCACCCAAAAGAGCACAAAAGCAGAGGGGCAGCAAAAAAGCCTTGAGCAGGGCCAAGGTCTGAGTGCAAGGTCTGAGTGCTACCCTGGGTATCCAGGTGAAAGGTGCTTCACGTGAAAGCATTTCTTTTTTTTTTTAATGTTTCTTTATTTTTTGAGAGAAAGAGAGAGCATGTGCGCACACGAACGAGAGAGGGAGGGGCAGAGAGAGAGGGAGAGATCTCAAGCAGGCTCTGCACTGTCACTGTAGAGCCCCGTGCTGGGCAAAATCTCACAACTGTGAGATCATGATGTGAGGTGAAATCAACAGTCAGTTGCTTAAATGACTGAGCCCCCCAGGCACCGCTCACTTGAAAGCATTTCTAGGAGGAAGCTTGGTCTCAGTGTCAACAGATGAGAACATATTTCAAGGCTTGAAGTGTATCCTTGTTTGGAATAGGCTCCTTGATACCGTTTGTTTTAGGGGACATATCTCTTCCTTAAATCTTGTAAAGTTACTCCAATAGTTTCTGAGCATTAGTCTATTTAGTTTAACCTTTGGTACATTTATAAACATCCTCACTTATGTTGTCTGTTTACTCCTGTTTGTATTCCTTGAAGCCACTCAACTATTCGGTCACAACTATCAAGTAGTTAGCACTGATAACGGCAAACTAAAGGCTAGTATTGTCAACATTCACTTATAAACTAGCAAGTTCTTTTGAATATCATACCAGTGTGACTACCAGAGTCACTTCCCACAGCCTCACAAGTGATGGTTTCACCATGCCCAAGATAGGTTCACCTTTCCTGTACCTCCCTCTGTCATCTCACAGGAGCATTTTTGGTTTAAATGATGGCCTATTATGGAACAGTTGAATAAAAGGAAGCTCATGAGTAGCATTTAAAACTATTTAAGTTAAAGTATTTGGGACCAGGGACTAACCATAAACTGAATTATAGATGTCACTGTTTAATCGTCCTTCACATAAACTTTTAGTAAAGTCCATTCCAGTTTCCTCACTTTTCCTTGGAGCCGTCCTTAATAACATCTTCCATTTGACTATTCTAAGTTTAACTTTCTTCCTTGAGCTTGTGTGAGAACAAATTTCCTTGAGCTGGCACTATCTTGAGCAGCCTGGCTGCAGTTTGGGGCAATGACCTTGCATCTCCTGAACAACTGTGACCTCACCCATTGTTTTCATCTATTTGCTGGAATTCTACTACTTTTATGTGGGTTGTACTGAGTCTCCCTCTAACTGGAATATAACAAGAAGGGATTTAAATAGGAGGAAATGCTTTCAAAAGGGGAAAAAGAAGTTCACATAGCAGAAGGAATTTACTAAATTATTAATGTACTATTTGTATAACCTAATTAAGAATATGCTCACTCTTTTAGAGTTGACTAATACATTGTATTAGTTATTTTGTGAGTTTCATTACCTTCTTAAAATTCTTCCTTCTATATTAAGCATAATTTTAAGCCTCTACTTGCACTTTGGCCTTGCTCTGTTCTTTATTTTTCTGATCTTGAGTCGTCTTACTATAGAGCGATTAATTTTTTCCCAAAAGTTTATTTGACAGTTATTTTCTTCTCTATTTAGTATGAATATGTGGTCAGTGATACAAGATTTTAAAGGTTGTGACCAGGAAAATTTTGTTTAATAGTATTTACAAGGACAGCAATTGAATTGTGAATGAGAAAAATAACTGTGCTGTGCTTAATACAAGAAACCATTGTACTGAAAAGATCTTGGAATGTTGGTACAGTCACGTACAGTATAAAGTGCTGGAACAGACAAAGCAGAATTTTGCAGAAGAAAAATCAGTTATGACCACTGATAGTTGAGTTTACATTACTTTTCTTCTTTGGATTAAGTAAAAAGAAAGTTTTCAAAATGCTACTCATGGACATAAACCAGACCACTAACCGCCATATATATGAATACACATGAGCTCCTATTGATGGGTGGATAAAAATAGAGATAGTAAAAGAGATCTTAACTCAAGAATAATAACTATGAATTTCTCAGAAATTATTTTCAGTATGAAATTTGAATACTTTAAAAAATTTTTTTAAACGTTTATTTATTTTTGAGACAGAGAGAGACAGAGCATGAATGGGGGAGGGTCAGAGAGAGGGAGACACAGAATCTGAAACAGGCTCCAGGCTCTGAGCTGTCAGCACGGAGCCTGACGCGGGGCTCGAACTCACGGACCGCGAGATCATGACCTGAGCTGAAGTCGGCCGCTTAACCGACTGAGCCACCCAGGCGCCCCAAAATTTGAATACTTTTAAAAGTCATACCAGATGCGGTATACTGATATGTTTTGGATATCATACAGGTTTTAAAACATTCTTTATTAAAAATGCAGCTCTCTGGGATGTAAAATTGCAGTGTAAATTAAGAATGACAGAACAAAATGTGAAATATTTTTAGTGTTTTTTAAATTTTTTGTTTTTAATTTTAATTCCAGTATAGTTAATATAGAATGTTATGTAAGTTTGAGGTATACAATATAGCAGTTCAATAATTCTATACATTATTATAGAATTCTATACAATTCTATATTAAAGAACCTTTTAAGGTTCTTTAAATCTCTTTCAAAAGGGCAGTTATATTCCATAGGTGGGAAGAAATCAATGTATATTTGATTTTATAAATGAAAATATGCACCTTTGTTATATCTATGTACCTTTAGTATACTGGGATGACACCAGTGTTAAGAAGATAAGTGTTTACTTTGTAAGTATATACATTTCACTGTGAATATGTCTTTCTACTGAGTTCGTTGGGTTCTACTCACACTAGCCAGGAAAAGTATTTTAAAATCTAGAACAATCCAAAATATCATGAATAGGATATTGTTTTTAGATACTTCCTAGTAAGCACAAAATAAAATTCTCTTTGTGTAAAAGTTTACTATTATAAAGATATTTAAAAACAATTTTTGCATAATTTATGATATTCCATAAAGCCAACAAATATGTGACAATGTCATTGAATATTTTGATCTTCAAATACATCATAGAGATTCCCTGAATAATTGGTGCATCATAGATTTTTACTGCAAAATTATTTATTACCAGCATTCCTCAATCATTTCATCCTTGTAAGATACTGTATTTGAAATAAAGGTGGATGTAGAGAGAATTTGTTAATATTTTTGTATCTCTAATTATCAGAGGCTTATGTCTACAACCACCCATCCCTGACAGAATCCTATGGGGTTTTCTCTGTAATAAAGAAGATAAACCAAAGAAAGGAAAGTAAGATAAACCAAATCTGCAATTCAATAACAAAAATATGAAAATGAGGATTATGTTGGAAATTATGAAGAAATTATTGTTAAAGGGATGTCATATATAGATTAACATACAGTTTATAAGATATTTTGGCAGAAAGAAAGGAAAGAGTAGGAAAGAGCTTAAAAAATGGAAGAGTTGAAATGAACTGATAACTGATATTAGTTTTAATTGAATTTGTCATGATTGGGATAATACAGTATTGAGCAAAACACATAATGGATCGTGTCATGTAATGTTAATTTTGACAACTGTAAATCAGGCTAGGGAACACTATGAAATAATCATGAATGATGCATATACTCTTAATTTTAGACTTGCAAATTTGATTTCTGAGGCTGTTTGCCTTCGAACAACCAAACAGCAGGGTGTTGTGAAATAAATCAATTTGAAAAGAAAACATTCCCTAATGTGATTTGTGGAGTTCCTTGGTAAGAGTGCACAAGTGACATAACTTTGCGTAGTTTCATTTTACCACCTATTTTCATTATGAAGCTGACTGGAGCCCAGGGGAGTCAGAGGATGAAGTGAAGTTGAGAATGTATAGGAACTGGGGTGGTTGTCCTGTTTGGTTGCCAACCATGTCACCGAACAGTCTGTGGTGAGCATTTATTGCCTGCCAGGGACATTTTCTGACAACTGCTGATGGAAAAGTGTAGGTTGAACAAACAGTAATGATGGCAAAGGTCTAGTTCTACCTTCCTGCGCCTAAATGAAGTGCTTTAGTTTTGCTAGATTTATTTGCCTCTGATAATAAGCACAGGTTTTCTCATTCATGTGCAGTATTTTGTCAACTGGACTATGAACTACTTGGGAATATCTCTGATACTCCCCTGCCCCTCTACTGTGAGAGGACTTTGAGGAGTTGCTCAGCACTTGACGGCTGCCAAAGGATGAGGTGGTTTTGTCATTAACACATAGTAAATATGGCCCCTGAAACTGCATCCATTGTTCTGCACTGATCGCCTCTATTAGAAATGACCGCATTGACAATGTCAGTTTTTAAAGTTACAATTTCAGTTGTGTCTACATGGATAATCTCTTTACAAATATTGTATTTATTATTTCATTAATATGCAAATATGGGATAGTACTTGTATATGTATATTAAGTAAATTAATCTGCGACAGTAATGTCAATGCCATAGGTCTACCATTGATTTAAAAAAAAAAAAAGGTTCCGGTGTATTTTGACCAGAAATTTTTTTATTTTTTAATTATTTTATTCTATTCTATTTTATTTTTTTTAACGTTTATTTATTTTTGAGACACAGAGAGACAGAGCATGAACAGGGGAGGGGCAGAGAGAGAGGGAGGCACAGAATCTGAAACAGGCTCCAGGCTCTGAGCAGTCAGCACAGAGCCCGATGCGGGGCTCGAACTCATGGACCGTGAGATCATGTCCTGAGCCGAAGTCGGACGCTTAACCGACCAAGCCATCCAGGCACCCCGACCAGAAATTTTTTAAATGGCAAGATGGATGAAAATATTTTAGAGTTCTTAAAAAAAAAGCTAAAACAAAACAAAAAACTAATAATGCACTATACTTCAACAAAAGAAAATGATTTGTTGAACATTCACTGGAATTACAATTTAAGAGCACTTTAGGGAGAAAAAAAGGTATAAAGTAAGAATTGTCAATTACTTAGATGACTAGTTTTTATTGAGTAAAACTATCACAAGAGTGATCAGGTGTTTGTCAGCCTTTTGGTTTGCCATTACCAACTTACTTTCCGGAACTGAGACAGGAGTATAATGGATGGTCAGGAAGGGTTGCTCCAGACTAGAGCCTTTTCTAGGTCAGAGATGAGCAACACTTGATAGGGACAAGTTCTTTCAATATGATCCACATACACACAGGTGGAAATTACATAAGATAGGCACAAATAGAATGATTATAAAATAGGCACATTATTCTAGGAAGATAACAGAGTTAAATATCAGCTATACAATCAGAAAATCATGAATATGTAAACTGACTCACATATTAGGATCACGTGATACTTGTATTTCTCTGTGTCTTTCTCCATATTGCCTATCTTCTTAAAAAGTACAAAAATGAAAGAAATGGTTATTTAGCTGCCTGTTTTAAATTCAAAGTTTAGGGGCGCCTGGGTGGCTCAGTCGGTTAAGCGGCCGACTTCAGCCCAGGTCATGATCTCACGGTCTGTGGGTTCGAGCCCCGCTTCAGGCCCTGTGCTGACAGCTCAGAGCCTGGAGCCTGTTTCAGATTCTGTGTCTCTCTCTCTCTCTCTCTCTCTGACCCTCCGCCGTTCATGCTTTGTCTCTCTCTGTCTCAAAAATAAATAAACGTTAAAAAAAAATTTAAAAAAAAATTCAAAGTTTAGCTAAAACTCATAAATCATATCAAAATTTATCTCTGAAATTATCATTTGTGACTAGATATGGCAGCAAAGATCACAGTTGAATCACTTACAAATTTTGTTGTCATCAATATTATAAAATTATACTGCGATTGAGATCTGAAAGCTTTGAAAATCCAGTGTATTTCAGGAAAAAAAAATGAAACCAGTGTATTTTTTTTTAATTTCTGCTCATATTTCTGTGTCTTGTGTCAAGTTTACATGTAAATATTACATCATATAATTATTTAAAAATATTACTCTTCATGCACAGTGGGAATAGACTTATTTTACTGTTTATATAAATAATATCTTTAAACTGAAAGCACTGTGTTACATCATAAAGCAAAAGGAAAATCCACCTAGAATCCAACCACCCAGAAATAACCTCTATTAATATTTTGATGGCTGTGCATCATGTTATGTTTCTGTAGTGTATCATATAATTTTACATAAGTTGTATCATGCGTAACTAAATTTGCTACCCTCTCTTTTATATCATATTAACACATCAAACACATCTCCATTTCCCCAAGGGGTATGTTATATTAACAAGCTATATTCATATAAGCCTATGACATATTGATTGTACATATATATGCAGGCATGCAATTAACTTATTTTGCTCATTTTTTTAATGGATCATACTGAACACATTTCATTTAGCTAAATAAAACCCTGTGGAAACTCTTCCAGTTTATAAGGAATAACTCTAATCCATTCTTCTTAATTTCTTAAACTCCCCACTGATGGAAATTAACCTTATTTCTGGCTTATGACTACCAGGAAACAGCCATATATGAGGAACAATATAAATATCCTCATATATATCATGTGAATCGGCATTGTTAATTTTATAGCACATATTCCCAGGTATCGGATCGCTGGATCAAATTTAATTTTAACAGATTTTTCTAGATGCTTTCCAAAAAGGTGCTAACACCTAACATTACCATTACCAGTGTTTAAGAGTACCCTTTTTCTCCTGTTCCAATCAACAAAACCTCTTAATTGTTACTAGTCTTATTCAAGCTGAAGTGATATGACACTGTTACTTGATTTTTCTTTTCCCCTGATAGCAAACCTGAGCATTTCATTATTTGTGTATGGATTTTTGAGTGTCTGCTGCCATGCATCTATGTGTATAATGAACAGAGTAAGATTTTTTTCTTCTGTTTGTGTTTTGCATATCAATTTATAATAGCAAGTGTATTTTTTAGTAACTCAGTCTTTGTAATATTCATTTTAGATTTTACACATTTATAAAGGTAGTGACTAGCACAAATTTTGAATTTTTAAAACCTCAAACATATCTTTTCTTCCATTACAATGTCTGCATTTTCCCTTGGGTTCAAGGTGGCCTTCCTAGTTGTAGATTGCAAATTTGGTCTCCTGGATATTTTTGAAATATTTACATTGTCTTGTTTTAACATAAATATACATATTTTCTCTCTGGGCTTTAGTTTGTGTGTGTGTAGGAGATTCAGTTTTGTTTGTTTTTAAATTTACTTTGGATATCCGGTAGTTTTAAATAGGTCATATCTTCCTCATATATTGAACTATCAATATCTCACTTTGGTTTAGAGTCTGATTCTGAATTCTCTATACTGTATGACTGATTTATTTATGTCCTTCTGTAGGATACCATATGGACTTTTCTACAGTGAATGTTTAATATATTTTTCTATATTTGAAATAGCAAGTACTCCCATTTCTGCTCTTCTTTTTCATGGTTTTTTAGCTATTCTAACACTGAGCTCTGATATCTAATTCTAAGATGAAACGTGATTTTAACTGGAATAATTTATATGTGAACATAACTATGAATTACTATCAAAACTTACAGTTTACTGTTTCTTCTGCTCTTGTATAGTGTGCCATGGTGTTAAATAATATATTACAGTTTTTATAGAGATTTTTGGATATTTCTCATTGTATTTATCTCTAAATGTTTTACAGGTCATTTTTTTCTTGCTAAAATCGAATTTTTTTTTTTAACATTTCTGTGTCTAGGTGCATTTATAAGGGCAAAACTGTTGATTTTTATGTATTTATATTCATCCACATTGCCAATTTCTCTCTTTTTTTAATGTTTTATTTATTTTTGAGTGAGAGAACTAGCGTGAGTGGAGGAGGGGCAGAGAGAGAGTGAGAGAGGGAGACACAGAATCTGAAGCAGGCTCCAGACTTTGAGCTGTCAGCACAGAGACTGACATGTTGCTCGAACCTGAGAGTGGCAAGATCATGACCTGAGCCAAAGTCGGACACTTCACCCACTGAGCCACCCAAGTGCCCCAACCAATATCTCTTTCTAATTCCAAAATTGATTTATTAGAATCTCTTGAGTTTTCAGAACATATAACGATAGCATTAACAAGAGAAATTTCACTCTCATCTTTTCCGATGTTCATGCCAATTTTTCACTTGCATTATATTTTTACTTGGATGTACTAAGCAGTTGCAAATATGACAGTAATCAATACAATTTTGTTCCTAACAAATTTTGTTCCTGGGGCATGTATTTAATTTCACTGAAATAATTATTTTTAAGTTTATTTCTTTGTTTTGAGAGAGAGAGCACAACCAGGGGAAGGGCAGAGAGAAAAGAAAGAGAATCTCAAGTAGGCTTAGGGCCATGAGTGCAGAGCCCACTGTGGGGCTCAAGTTAATGAACCACAAGATCACGGACTGAGCCAAAACCAAGAGTCAGATGCTTAACTGACTGAGTCACCCAGGGCCCCCCTGAGATAATTATCCTTAATTATTAGTACACAAGGAGAAAATATATAATCAAAATCAAGTCATTTAACAGTAATATAGTATTTGAGTTCTCTTTTATCTGTAGAAGTTCTGTGAACAGTTAGAAAACAAGTTTATTCTATGCTTTAGACTGAGATTGATCTATTGTAAAAATAATTAAAGATGAGAGACTTTAGAACATTGAGTGTTACGGAATCTACGCAAATTGAATCCTGCTTAAGGAAGTACAAAGTGTTAGTAGTTAAGAGTTTGTATGTGTTAAATCCCACTGAGCCTCAGAGCTGGCAATAAGACCTATAGTCTTCAAATTCAGTAATATGTGTTCTTTTTCTCTGATTGCTAATTGAAGAGAGACTCTTGATAATGGCAATTTTCAATTAACTCTAGATCTCTTAAATAGCCTATTACTTAAAGTAGAGTCATTTAAGCATTGAAACAGAACACAGTGGTTAATTTTCTTTTATCCTAGTTCACTTCCTAATTAGAGCAGACATTAACATCTAACAAAAGGTATTTAATGTAACAACAAAGAAATTGGTGATTGTTGATAATCTGTAATAAATAGAATGCCAAATAGTGGGAAGTATTGGTGTCATTTGCCAACGATAAAAATGCTAGAAATTTATCTATTTCAGGTCTCTGTTAGCTTTCATATATCGTAATTATAATCTGTCTCCTTCCAAAAAGTATTTGGGGGTGACTTACGATAAAAAAGCTAAATGAATGAACAAATGAGTAGATGAATGATCTGTATATATATATATACATATAAATGCAGTTATTGAAAGATGGGAAGGAAGATGTTAGATGAAGTTTTAAAGTCACATTTGGAAGTTGGTGATGGTGATTGAAAACAAAAGTTAGATTGAGATACCTGAGCAGCTGATAAAAAAAAACGAAACATGATTTGTATCTTAAAATGTGTCTGTGTGCACATGTGCGTGCGTGTGTGTGTGTGTGTGTGTGTGTGTGTTGTGCATACACTGGTTTCTTCTGTCAGTTGCTCATAAATGTTGAGAGCACAAGTCTATACAATAGTTCTAGAAAGCAGTTTAAGAGCCATCAAAATACTATGGACCAGATAGAAAATTTGTTTTGGCTAGAGGAAATCTTGGGCTTATAGAATGTCTTGCTTACAGATAGCTGCACAAACCTCTTACAGTTATTTTGCAAAGCAGTAATATACCATCACTATGAGATTCTGAATATATTGCTTATGTTATTTATTCAGCAACTTTTCCCTGAGTCTTCTTGATGAATAATGATAATTGCTTTTTAAAAAAATTGATGGTTGAATTAGAGAACAAAAATCAATGATTTGTAAGGATTCACAGCTGCCTTCTGTTCTTTTTTACTATTTAACATTTTCCCCTTTGTCTTTATTTTCTCTGAGGGAAAGGGAAATTAAGGAAAAAAAGCTCCAGGGGTGTATTGTCTCAAGAAAAGCAAGTTAGTGGAACAAAAGAACCAGGCCATTGTGGGGTCTGTGGATTGTGGTGAAACAAAACATTGGGGAGAGGTACAAGGGGCTGGCCAAAGCAAGAATAAGAATGCATGAGGAACCAAGAGGGAAAAGTTAAAAAAATTAAGAGCGAGCCCCTTCTTGGGCTTTAAGTGAATAAGAGAAAGAGCAACTTCATCAGCACTGATAGGAACCACATTTTCTAGACTCCCTTTAATGTGTGAGAAAAAGTGAGAAAAAACTGAAATTTCAATTTTGGCGATGCTTGTTAAATATCACCACATTCTTGGATGAGATAAAGCAACGCTCTCCAAAGTTTACTTCTGCCTTTCTAGATAGCCTTGGATCACAGCAGTCAGACCATATTGTTATTATAGAACATGTGCGTTACTTCTGTTCCCACATGTGTCCTCATGAGTTGACTTTCTTATATGTCTAACTTAGTGGGAAGAGAGAGATGAAATCAGAACACCAGCCTGAATGGAATTCTAGGTGCGTCTTGTGATGTTGCATTTTCCTCTTGAAAGCTGAGAAATTGAGAACTGTGACAACTTCATGAAGGAGAGTATAGCAAATGTGCGAAAAGTTACTGAGACTGGCAGTGTGCCTATACTGATGCAGAGAAACATAAGAATTAAGGGATTAATTTTTTTTCTTTTTTAAAATTTTAGTGTATTACAAAGGAGGTATCACCAATCAGTGGATAAAGGAAACTTTATTCAAGTAAAGTTGGGCATAAGTAATATGTAAGCATTTAGTGGCAAAATTGCTTTTAAAAATAAATTTAGAGCCCTACTGTACCCAGTACAAAAAAATAAATACTAGTGAGATTATTTTTTAATGTTAAATAATAGAAGAAAATAGAGGGAACATAAACATTATCTAATTTGTAGATGATTTCCTCCATTAAAGTAATTAAAATAATGGGGGGAATCACAGACTTCACAATTATATAATGTGGTAGATAAAATACACTGTTTGAGACTGGACAAATCTGGATTAAATCAATGTTCTTCCATTTATTTCAGACAGACTACATTTACTATAATTGCACATTACAATTAGAACTGGCAACTAAAAGATAGCCAAAAGAAAAATATGTAATTTTGGACTAAAGAGGAGATAAAACTAAAGAATCGAGAGCTATTTATAAATAACACAAAATGAGTACACTATATATGAAAATACATAGTGTGGTATTTGGCTTAAAGTAGCTAATTGCAGACTTGAGTGAATTGATTAGGAAACAAGTATACTGGTCAGTTTTCTTATCTGCAAATAACAGAGTCCAAACAGAAAGTAGAAAGGAGTTTAAAAGCAGAAAGGAGTTTATTATTGGCAACGCGCAGAGTGCATAATTCCTGGGAGAGCCAGGGAAACAAGTTGGGTGCCACATAGCTGGAAGAAGTACAGCTGGGAGGATTATACGGTCCCACCAGGGGACAGCTCCAGCCGTGGTCCCCTGCCTCTGCTCACTGCTCACTGCTCAGCATCTCTGAAGCCAGAAGCTACATTCTAGCTGGTGAAGAATAACCAAACACCCTTGTGACTGTTTGTCTCTGTTTCAGGGTGATCACATCCCTTAAATCACCTGCTGTTGTGTCATATCCCTTCCAAATTGCATATAGTGCATTTGTCTCTATAAAATCGAGTCCACAATGGCAACCCAACCTTCAAGAGAGGAAGAGATAGGTGATCTTCCTCTCTCAGGCCTCTGATGTGCAGGAAGACATGTTCCAGGGAGATTGCAGTAGAGTGGAATAAAACAGTCTGTGATATTGGCCGTGGTCACTCCTCTACTTTGGATAGTCAGCGTTTATAATATGTTGCTTCCGTCCTAATATTTCAAATATCATAGTAACAACATGTCATTGAAATTGCACTATCCTTTTACAAAGGAAAATATGGTAACCTTCTCATAGTTTTATGAGTCACTAAATTCTACACTTTGGTGATATTTCAGCTACAATCCAACATCTATATAAATTTATATTATGATATCCACTAATATCCATTAATATCCATTAATATTATTAGTATAAATGAATTTTGTTTTAGTAGAACAAAAAAAAAAGTGAGCGCAGCCTTGGTTCCTGTAATTACATACAAGGCCATAATTCTTTCAGTGCAAATTCACTTGTCCTTTCATTTTCAGCTAGAATTGCACCTATTCAGAAACCTTTATCTAGCAGAGTGATAAAGTTCGCTCCAGAACTCTAATGCCCTGTTCACTTAAGTTTGGTGAATATGCCTTCATAACACTAAAGATGGCGGTACCAGGATGCACCCCCACTCTAACAGCGGCTCCGTTTGCCCGAGATGATGAGAACCAATCCCCACAACCATCTAAGTAATGCCGGCCCATTTTTGTTGTTGTTAGTTGATTTAGTGGCATGTGGAACCAAACACAGCTTGTGGTTGTATCAGCTTCTGAGTCACTAGAAATAGTGTCTCCTCGTGGGAGCATTCATCATTTAAGGACTAAAACCTCTAACGCAGGATGTCCAAAGTGGTGCAAACCAGAGTTTTTCAAGTGGGCATTAGATGTCACTCCCTAACCTACCTTTTGGCTCCCAGAAATACATATTTGGACTCTGGGAAAAGCCCAAATATATTTGGGGAATATATTCTGGGGAAAGCCCAATATATTTGCTGCTGGTTCAGGTATAACATCCCAACTTCACCAACTATTATTTCCCAGATGGTACCTCATCCGAAACTTCTTTGGACTGTTCTATCTTTCATAGGACCAATTACTTCTGGATGGTGAGGTACATGTTAAGACTAGTAGACTTCATTACGGTCATTCCATTTCCTTCATTCATTTACTGTAAAACACGTTCTCTGTTCAGAAGTAGCAGGATGCCGGGACTCAGGATAAGGCATTGAGTAAATGTCTCAAAGGTGGTGCTGGCAGAAGCATAGTGAACAAGCATAGACACACCCACAGCCAAAGAATTGTCTGTACCAGTGAGATCAAACGTCCCCCCCTTCCAGGATTAAAGGCTTAATCTACAACCAATCACAGATTATCCTGGTGTGGTGCTAGACCAGAGCTCAGGGTTGTTCACTGCTGCTGGCTGGACTTAGGACGGTAGAGTCCATTCAACTTTGGTGAAGGGAAGTGCATGTTTTGAGCTCATGCAAAACCCTCATACTTGCCAGTCTGTCTACCTTTTCCGTGAACAAGTGCTGAGGTTACTGGACAAAGAAAATGACATTTATCAGGGCAGTGTTCAGATATAAAGCAAAAACGTGACTACACAAAACCTGAGAACTTCTTTTGCGATTATTCCATGATTGTTGGTTCCATTGAGCCAAAACAGCCAAGTTCAGAGCTACTGGTGCTAAAGCCTGAATAAGCTGGAAGTGCTTTTTTCTTGTTTATTTTTGTTTTTTTGGTTTTGTTATTGTTTTTGTTTTTGTTTTTGTTTTGCTTTGGGCCTCTCTTAAGACTGCTAAGTTACTTAGTTTTCCTAGTAAATGCATCACATCAAAAGAGCTAACTGTTGTATATGTTTCCTCTATAATCCAGCAAGTTCCACCAGATGTGTGCCTTTTCCTTAGTGTAAGGAGAAGCAAGGTACAGCAATTTACCTTTGCCTCTGGTTGTCATCTGCCCAGGATTTTGTACACTCTGAAAACTCAGTGGGGTGCATTCTTCTGAATTTATCTGCCTTCTGTTTCCCACTTCTAACACATGTTTTACTAGTGACTCTACAGTACTTGATACTCTCTGATTGTAAGCATTCATGGGCATGTTGTCATCCATCTAGATGTTATGGCACGATTATATGAGCAAAATCCCTGCATAAAAATCTGTGGCAGCCCTAAGGTAAGACAGTGAAACTTTCCTGTTCTCCTTACCATGTGAAAGCAAAGAAGAAATACAATAAGCCAGTTGGTTTGTACAAAGTTGTTTGTTCTCATTCAGAGAAGTGCAAAGATTTTGATCCTCACTTCAAGAATATAAAAAAAGAATTAAAATGCTGACAAAGAATGATTTATTTGTAAAGTTACTTATTTGAAAAGAGCAGCTACTCCTTTTTAAAAAAAATTAACATTTATTCATTTTTGAGAGACAGAGACCTACAGTGAGTGGGGAAGGGGAAGAGAGAGAGGGACACACAGAATCCAAAGCAGGCTCCAGGCTGTGAGCTGTCAGCAGAGAGCCTGACATAGGACTGGAACCTACAAACTGTGAAATCATGACCTGAGCCAAAGTCAGATGGTCAACAGACTGAACCACCCAAGGCGCCCAGCAGCTATTCTTTTTACCTTATACCTAATGTGAGGCTTTTCCTAGAGACCTCTGCGTTTCCTGGAGTCTGGGAATCTAGTTAGATTGGGCTGATTGACTGCTACGGAGTGGTAATGCCAACAGAATACTGCTTGCAGTGCCCTCGGCTGCCTATGGGACAGGTCCTAAACTCGCAGAGATAATTATGGCCAAGACAGCTTCCTGCAGACTCCATGAAGACCATGCTAAGGCGAGGGAGAACAACATGAGATCCTCTTGGATGTTGTTTAGTAAAGCCACCTGGGGGGGCATGGAACCCTAGCAACAAGAATCTGGTATATTTCCCTTAGGCAGTTGAGGATATGATAGCTTGGGGCTGGGGTGCTGTTCTGAAGGACTCAAAGTTTCTCAGCAGGCTCTAAGAGGACAGCACGTATGAAACTAGAGTGGTCAGTGACAGCAATTCTATAAATTCAGCAAATGGCTTACCATTTTGGGGTCACAGTTAACTTATCTGTAAATACTGAACGATCAGTTGGAAATATTATCTTCCAATATCTTGGAAATATTATCAGTTGGAAATAATATCCAATATTATCAGTTGGAAATATATATATATTTATATTTATATATATATATAAATATATATATAAATACACACAAACACACATATATATGCTTTATGATACTTTTATGAAACTTGTCACCAGTCACAGCAGTACATCCTGGATTAACCTGCCACCTTCAACACCCTCCTGTGTTTTTACATATTGCTTTGATTCAGGAAGTTTAAAGCCCAGTAAATTATAATATTATTAAATCTATAAATTTATTGTATTTGATTACGAATATAGTATGCATAGTAACTTTTCTGAACAAATAATGAGATATAATGCCTAGCAAACCATTAAATCAATGATGATGGTTATTAATATTAATGAAATTGATCATGAATATTTACCACCTTGTAAACATTTAATGTAAAGCAATTATTTTTGTAAGTAATATAATAGGTCTGCCTGAGTACACAGTTATCTATTAATATTAGAATTAATATACTCTGAAGAATAGCCTTATTAATCAGTTATCATAGAATACGTAGCAAAATAAAATAACATTGTAGTCAATCCTCCCTTCCAAAATGAAAATCTATATATTTAAAAGTGCCATCTGCATATAGTTAATGCATTGCCTTCCTCCTCTAAAATAAAAATTGGATTCATTTCTTTTATTACACATTAAATGTTGGTTTAGTTAGATCTTCCCTAATACTTAAAATAGACTTGCAATAAAAAACCCGTGCATTTTAACTGAAAAATATCTTTCCAAATTCTCATAGTTATGACAAATATATACAACTGAGGTTGAAACATGAGATTCTTTCACTGTGGTTATTAGAAGCCAGATCAGACTTTAATTTATAACTTGAACCCTTCTGTGTCTTACAACATGTCAGATAGGTATTTAAACCAGGAATCTGCCTTTTCCTTTTAACTTCTCTCTCATAAGCATCCTCTTCCTTGAACTTTAATTCAACAAAAGAGATTTCTACCATTAAAGAGAAATAACTTTGAGATAGTGAAAAAAAATGAGGTAAAAATGAAGCCAAGAATAGGTACTTTTCCATTAATTTGAACAAATACTGTAGCAGAAATTCCCATATACTTGTAGTGACTTTTCATTTTTCCTGTTTATTGCAATTTATCCAAAGATGTTGATTTTTAAATCCTATTTCTGAATGTCTTGGTTTTTTTCCCTGAGCCTTTTGAAGCCTTTGAGAATGCATTATGGAATGGCAAATAGAATTATCTTCTTTTAAATGATTTAGTGTTTCCATTTCTCTCAGTGTAGAAAGAACTAAGAAAACTGTGTTCTTCATCCCACAGACTTTGTATTTTTAAGGAAGTATTAAAGAGTTTTTGAGCAGTGGATTGGATATTTTAAAGTACTGTTTCTTAAGAACTCTTTATATATTCCAATTTAAAGCATTTTCTCTAGATTTATTACATTTAAAATACTCATCACTTCGCCTACTGCATTGACAATGATTTCTTCCTGTTTGGTTACCTACATCATGTAGTTTATCAATGAGTGTATGTCGCTGTTTCTTCCCAAAATTAAAAAAAAAATGAATAAATAAGCTGCAATATTTGAGGAAGACTAAGGTTCAGTAAAGGAGAAAATAGTATCATACATGCGGAAGTTAGAGATGAACAAGATACAGTAAATAATCAAATGTCTCCTTGTGTGTCAGCAGGAGTAACTGTTTCAGGTTGAGACTTGAGGGAGCTTCCAAAGAAGAAAGTTAATATGGAAGTTAGATTCACATATTTAAGTTTACTTGTCTAATCTTTGCCATCATCTTCATACCTAACAGTTGTAGGAATTAACCATTTTCAAGTAGTTTTCATGTCAGTTACTTACATGATTCTTAGAGCTATCCTGTAAAATAGAAAAGCCAGATGCTGTTGACTCTAATTTGGAGATTTGGAGAGAATCACTCATTTGTTCAAGATCTTGTTACAAAGAAGGACAAGTAGGCAGGTCTTTCCACTCTGTCTACACCAGTTCTCTTTTTTTCTGCCACTAGATAAAAGGAGAAAAAAAATGGCACCCCTCCCCCCTAAAAATGGCACTAGAACATTTAATTAGGCAAAACTTAACATTGGCCCTAATATTAAAAAATATAGACTAAATAGGCATATCTGGATGAACCGGGGGCGAGGTTCAGTAGTACCTCTCACTAACGTCCCTTAAGCCTCCCTCCCTAAGGCCACACTGCTCTATCCTAATGGATGTTTGCCTAGACCCCGCTTTCATTCTTCCAGACCTCATCTCTTTTTAGGCAGTTCTTTACATGTTGGACAACAATACTATTTTAGAACCCTTCTCTATGTGAAGCAGAATTCCTGCCCTTATTTAAATGTTACTTGATCTGAACCACTTGACCCTCTTTCTCAATCGTGATGGTCCACTCTTCTTGGAAACTAGCTCTGTCTCTTTATCAAACAGATTATTATTAACATAAGTCTCCTCACTTCTGGACCTCTCATTTGCTAATATAAATTCAATATTTTAAATTCACCCCTGTTAAATTCAGTATTCACTAAAAATATCCTGGGCTTGTTTACGTCTTTGAAAGGTCAAGATAGCCAAAAGAAATGAGAGAGAACCAGGAGCTATAAAGAAATGGACAGATGTAATTGGCTTGGCACATTTCCCTATCAACAAGAGGATGTTAGGGATGGTGTGAAGGACCTTGAAAGTCAGAAGGAAGGGTTCCAACGGAATGAAATGAACTCTAAGCCAGCCATTGTGAGTTCTTGAGCAGGTGACAAATTGGATAAATAAAAATTTGTCAGGAAGGTCATTTTGACAGGGTAATGCAAGATAGTGTTTACACAGACAGCTCCTCCTACTTCTGTCACAAGACAAAGAATACATGGCTCAAGACTATGGAAGTGGAAATGGAGACCAGAGATGATTGGGAAGGATGCTCTTTGTAAGGATCTTTGATAACTTGTCGCTAAATTGGCATGGGTGGAGTTGACAATGAAGACTTGGGGGGAATGGGAGAGAGATGCAGCAGGCCAGTTTGAGGGGGAAATGTTGAATTCAGTTTGGGAGCTTTTGTATTTGAAGTAAGTAGAAACTTGTCCACAGTTATTTTATTTGAAGTTAAGGTTATGGGTTTTCATCTCAGAGGGTAAAAGTTCAGAGAGAAGAGGAAAAGAGCAGGGGAATATTCTAGACTCAGTGATCAAAAGCAGGAAAAGTTGGCATTGTTTTAGAATAATTGCATTGATTTTCTTACATTTTTATGAATTATTCATTACATTTTATGATTAGGTGCTATCCTAGTTTCAGTAATCACTGGGACCACCAGATTAAGCAGTGGAAAGTTGGCCAGGTTAGGTGAAACTTAATGGAATTCACTGTTTTAGTCAACATAGAAAAATTTTCCAGTCATTAATCACTGCCTCCAAAGCTTTCTTGCCTTTAACTTCTGTCCCTTAACTTGGATATATTTGACTTGATTTCTCTCTCTCTTCCATTTGTCATAAAACTTATAACAGTTAATCAATGTTTGAGTTGATACTTGGTAATTCTTATATAGGAAAAATATATAGTCTTCATCAACAGTTATTGGCCTACAGATCCCAAAACACTTGGAATTTCATCAATGTTGACAGTGAGAAAGATGCCTTTATTATGTTAATGAGGTGAGTTTTGGAAATCACCTAAAGATGCAGGCTAGTCTTTATTGAAGGCAACCCAGTGATTAGAGGGTTGGAAATTTCAGTCCCACCCCAACCCTCCTAGGAGGGAAGAGGGACTTGGCATTAAATCAGTCACCAATGGCCAGTGATTTAATCAGGAGTGCCTATGTAATGAGACATCCATAAAAACCGAAAAGAATGCTGTTTGGAAAGCTTCTGGATGTGCTGGGTGGAACAAGAATGTTGGGCCTGGAGAGGGCATGGAAGTTCTGCACTTTTGTTCCATGCCTTGTCCTCTGCAACTCTTCCATCTATTCCTGAGTTGTATCCTTTTATAATAAACTGGTAATCTAGGAAATCAAATGTTTCCCTACGGTCTGTCAAACCCAAGAAGGGAATCTTAGGAACCTCTTGTCTATAGCTGGTTGGTTAGAGGCACAGGTGATAACCTGAACTTGGAACTGCCATCTGCAGGGGACAGGGGGCAATCAAGCAGGATTGAATCCTTAACCTTTGGAATCTGACGCTATCTCCAGGTGGTTAATGTCCACAGTGAGTTGAATTCTAAAACCCCTGCTAGTGTCCAAGAATTGCTCACTGGTGCTGGGAAACCCTTGACTCCACACATCAAAATTGGGTGCAGAACCCAAAATAATACCTAAAATAGTCTTGTGTTTATGTTTTCCTTCTCTTTTTGTTTAGTTTGAGTTTTAAAAAACAGAGGCAAAAATTCCTTAATGTTAAAGAATGACTTTGATGAGAAGAATTGCCAAAATTAATCGTGCCACGTAATGCCATTTTAGAAGTCTGGTAGATGGTTTTTACCCTGGCTCAGAAAGCTATATAGAGTTTTCACTTGGGGTGGTTTTGGGACTGTGCCACAAAGCTTCACTGTGGTTTGCCACCTGGAACAGCATGGGTGATAAGGAAGCAGCTGCATGAAAGCATTTGCTGTGTGAGAGGATAGAAAATGTATGTACTGGCCCTTCCAGGGAGGCCTCATTGCTGTAGCAGTTTATCCCATTACTAAATACGTGCTGTGCTGATATCCTCACATTCAGCTGCTGACCAGCAGCGTTGCCCTCAGCTTTAATAGGGAGCATATGATCACTCCAGCTGGCAGGTGACACCATTTGGCAACATTCCCCAGCAGCTCAACAAAAGATTTTCAAACATCAAAGCAAGGGGAAAGACCTCGGCCTTTATAAGGAAAGTGGTTTGACTGTGCATGCATTTTGTTTCCATAAGAATTATTGCCTCTAACTTGCTGAATTTTGTAAAGGAAAGGGCACACTTAGAGAATGAAATTAGCTCGGAAAATTTGTAAACTGTTCATTCAGCTTGATAAATAAGTGGTAAATTAAAGGAAATTTAATTTTGTGTTAAAAAAAAAGAATGCAGCTTGAATTTAGTTAAAGATAGGAGAAGTCTCTTTTTTAAAGGTTCATTCTGAAAACACGAACCAATATAAATTTAGATTGGTTTGGCTATGAAAACTTGAGTCTTCAATTTTATTGAAGAAAGAGACCTGAGAGGTATTTTAGGAAAATGTAATTTCACTACGTGGGAAGTTGTGAAGCAGAGTAATCTCTACCTGATGGGTCATGTCACCCGAAAGTAGCAGTTTAGGAAGTCTTGGGTCTCTTGATAATGAGGACCACATTATTTTCCCTCTTGCTGCAAACTGGGCAGAAAAACTGGGCAATCTCTTGGTCTGTTCATTTTTATCACTGAAAAAGCAAACAGTAAATTAATAGGAAAAATATATATCTGAGAATTATGTTCTTATACTAATATTTGAATATAATTTTAAAATTACATCTGTTTGTATGTAAGCATAAGAGATGGGACTAAAGGCATGGCAGTCAATGGGCTGATGGCTATCTTAGTATATGTGAGAAACATATCAACTTCGAAAAACATGTCCTTTTTTCTTTTTCTCAAATAGTCAGTAGAGTTACAATAATATTTTATATGTGGTTTAAGTCCCATTACCCTCACATTTTGCTGGTCAGCATTGGGACAACCACTTTCATTCTTGGAAAAAAAAAATACCTAATCAAATTAAATTCATGCCTATGCTGTTAGAACAGAGTATAAAGCTTACACATATATTTTCCTTTATACAAATAAAGTGATACCTTAAACTACTCTGAACACCAAATTGTAATTTGTTCATATTACCAAATTTGGGGATGCTTGTTAATATTACAAGAAGATTTAGGGTAATATCCTTTATATAGAAAATTCTCCTATGACACGAATAGTTGCTATTTAATGTGTTTGTATCTTTACAGGAAGAAAATGTGTTAATTCAAGGAGAATATTATAATTGCTTATAGACTAATTCTAAAACTAGAAAAGGTATATTGCTATGAATCTTATTTACAAATAATATGTTCTTAAGTGCCAAAATGATTTATGTTTCTAAAAAGTCCTATGAGTTCATCACATTCTATAGGCCTGGTGAGGGAGTAGGAATTGAACTGAGTTCAGGATGAGCTAAACTCATCAATCAGATGAGCTGTTTGGGCTGGCTCATCAATCATCCCGCTCCTCCAATGTGGTGCTCCTCAAGCTGTCTACAGAAAAGGATCAGATGTTGGCTTCTGGTTTTCATTTTTGTTTGTGTTTGATTTTCCTACTGATCAAATAACACAGTTCTCTTGTACATGTTTAGCATATAGCTCACCACAGAATTCTACATTAACAAAACTGGCCTATACCCTTTTCATCAAATTACATCCACAGATCATGTGCTTGGGTGTTGCAAATTTCAAATTGCTGCAGAATTGCCTGGGTGCTTGCTTTTTATCTCTTGTGCTTAGATTATTGCATACCCTTAACAAACGCTCACCCTCATCTGTGGACCTTGTTTTGAATAGCACTGTTCTTGTAGGACTTTTCTGTCCTACAAAGGCAGAAAACTAAATCATATTTTTCAAAGTTGCTTGCAGCCTGGATGTGATTTAGACTCTAATAATGTGCTAGAGCTGGGCTTGGAATCTGAACTGAGATCCTTGGGAAGAGACAGAAGTACTCATTTCACAGGGAATTTTTTGCCAGAAAAGTGGCTTCGCATAGCCACAAAAGCAGCTTTATGAATTAGAGAAATGGCAGTGTGATTCTGAGGGCTGGAAGGTGTACTGGGAAGTTGGCTTAGATGCCTTCTCCTCCAGCCTATCCAATTATTTTTATAAACCATCTAATATCTGGTAATGCATCTCATTGTGTGATCTATTCAGTTTCTGTTATGTAAGAAGTAAGGCTATACTGATAAAGATTTACTTGTCAACTATAAATATGAAATGATTTAAATTTTTGGAGTAGCTGGGAGAGTAAGCTCAAGACCAGTGTTCTCAAACTTTAGTGTAGTTATAGATCAGCTGGGAATGTCGTTAATATACTGGTTCTGCTTCTGTAGAGCAGCGTGGAGATCTGAGATTCTGCATGTCTAACGAGCTTCCAGTTAATTACAGTGGTTTGTCCACAGACCTAACTTTGAGTAGCAATACACTAGAGTATGCCAAGCTTTCGGGAACAGTTTCCATCTCCAGGGCTCCAGACTACAGATGTTAGGCTGCCACAAGATGATGAAAAGCTATTCTGATCACTTTATTACTTTCCCTGGATTGGAAACAATGAGCCACAGTAATACCCAACCATAACTTTGTTTTTCTTTTTTTTTTTTTTTTCTGGTTTTTAAATTTTCTTTTTGGCCCTAGTAGGGATGAAAAGGGAAAAAGGTTGTTTCTTTGTTCGTTTTTATCTATCTATCGAGAGAGAAAGGGATTAAAAGAGGAATTTAAGCAAAGAGGCTACAAATGGGTTTTACAAGATGCTGCTTTTTTGCCACCTCAATGTAGATATTCAGCCTACCTATTTTTAAAGGAAATATATCTCTTGCTCATAGTTTGTGTCATATTTTCAGTCTATAATTTCATCTGCTTCCCAGGAGAAGGAACAATTTTCACAAGGCACTGTTTGGGGCAGAGGTGCTTCAAGCCGCATTTGAAGACTGTCTAGATTTTGAGTGAGTTTACATCAGAGAAGCAAAGAAGACAGGAGATGGGATTCTGAATGGCAAATAGTGTAGATGAAAGTAGCAGAAGAACTGGGCTACTTCTGTCTGGACTCATTGAGGACAGTGGACAGAGCTGTAGGCTATCAGGGAGCAGGACCAAAAGTTCACTCTGGCTAACTGACAACCCACGGGAGGGCAGTGGAAGTGGTGACAGATTATGGAGAGCTTTGGTTACCAGAGAGGAAGGTTGGGATTTGATTCTGAGAAAATGAGGGTCTTGGGAAGTTTCTAAACAAAGCTCAAAAATGATAGTGGTATTTTAGGAGGTGAATGAGGCTAACTTCAGAAAGAAGGTATATTTTCACAGATGTTATGGTTATTAAATAGCCTTCAGAAATAATTTTAGGAAAAAAAAAGATTTGAAATTCTTTTGAATTCTATTTTTGTGTAACTTGAATAGCTTGAATTATCAAAAATGAAATTTATAGTGGTGCCTGGGTGGCTCATTCGTTGAGAATTTTGACTCTTGGTTTTGGCTCAGGTCATGATTCCAAGGTCATGGGGTCAAGCCCCGCGTCAGGCTCCATGCTAAGCATGAAGTCTGCTTAAGACTCTCTCTCTCCCTCTCTTTTCCTCCCTTGCTCATGCACTATCTTTATAAAATTAAAAAGAAATTTATAACTTATCAGTTTTAACCTTGACATGAAATTAAAGATGTTAAAGATGTGGACAATCGGAGTTTGAAGTAACTATCAGAAATATCTGTGCTCTGTCCTCTTAATGAAGTCTCTTTAAAGACAAGTATTGAATTCTCTCCACTTTTTCATTTTTTTCAATATTTATCTGATTACTTTCTATCTGGTACAGGGTATACTAAATAACATCTGCTTCTATCTCAAAGCCAAGCTTTTGTTCCATTAAGTCCTGGCCATCTGGGCTATCCTGAATGTAAATGAAAAGGAAACTGTCACAGTGACCATCATTACTTTACCGGGTCATCCTTGCAGAAGCATAGCCCATGCCTTTGACTTTCCCAGAGGACCATGTTCTCATGAAAACTATAATGAACCAAGGTGTATAGTTCTCCTGAGTACTTAGATGGCCAGAATAAAGGAGAGAATGGTACAAGATAATAGCTGCATGATTCGTAACCATGGATCATTTGTTACCTACCCTATTTGGTCTCACTAACAATCACAAAATGTGCTTACAAAGGTCTAAAATGAGCCCCCATGTGAGACCCCCTCATATACTCCTATTGCCTTGGCTTTCATCTCTTATACCCTCATGATTATTAAAAGTATACAGACCATCCAGAACTTTCAACCAAACCCTGAACTTTAATTCTGAATCTGCCTACTGAATATTTCTGCCTCTTGGATATGTCCTGGAAATCTCCAGATCAAATCAAGACATTAATGTTAAACTCATTTATAAACTGCCAGAAACTTACTTCTCATTCCATGTTCTCCATTTCAAAGAAACACAATGCTGCTCACCAGATCATCAAAGTTAGAAACTTCCAAGTTATTTAATGACTCCTTCTCTTTTAACCCTTTCAATTATACATCAGGTTGCATGATTTCTAACTCCTCTTTTCTTACACTTGGTAGCTCCTTTCAATTTCTTTTGCCATTATCTTTATTGTGCCCTTCCTAAACCTCATTAGCAGAAAGATTTACATGGAATCCCAACTCGGTTATTTTCTAGACCTAGAGGAGACATTTAGGTTTCATTTCCTTATCTTAAACAAATAAACAAAAAATGCTTTACCTTATAGAGTGGTTTTGAGGATTACATTAGATATTTTAGGCAAAGTTAAACACAAGACATAGCTCATAGTAGACATTCAGTGAAGATTAATCTCATGTTCATGATCACACCTATTAGACTGAGCAATGTCTGGCACGTAGTAAGCACTCAATATATGTTTCTATTTATTGATATATATGCATTATATTATATCAATGACATCATCATCATTATCATGGTCTTCCTGCCTCTTATCTTGTGTCCTAATATTTCACCCTCCACATCACCATCGAAATTTATATAAAATGCAAATACCATGTCCTTTTTCCTGCAAATCTTTCAGTGATGCTCTCGCCCACATAATTACTTTTCTGGTCTACATAACTGCCCTTGATCTGGTCTAGGCTTCCATTCCACTCTTATAACCTCTGTGTAACACAAACTCCTTACATTGAGGCCAAGGAAAAAAATCTGTATTTTCCCCACCAACCAACCAACAAATGGCTCTTTTATTTCACATCTCCATAAATTGTCTTTATTTCATTCTGACAAATTCTAATACATTGTTTAAAATTCACCATAGTAACCTGCTACTTCAGATAGCCTTCTGTGCCTCTCCAAGCAGAATTATATGCTTGCAACTTAATTATTCTAATCTTGAGATTGTATATCCAAAGCCCAGTATTAAGTAGAGTTACTGAATACATGTTTGTTGAAATAATTGTTTGGGGTATTGGAAAATTACAGGAAAGATAATAGATTGATAATAGGTAATATATTGTTACATATTAACATAAAAGAACTTAAAACTGGTTTTTTTTGTTTATGCTACTAATTTCTTACATGTTGGACCTGTTCTGAAAATTAACACTTATCAGGGAAATGTATTTGTTGTGGCTTTTTCATAATCACTAATTCCTCCTTAGGACAAGTAGCACATTTACAAAGTGAACGAATGGTACAAATCTTGGGGCAGTGAAACAGTGATACTAGTTGATTCACAGTTAGCCAGTAACTTTGGCATTGGCCCCAGCTAAAGAATTTGTCCTAACAAACTGAGATTTACAGTTTAAAATGTGAGAAGTAGGAAAAAATGGTTAATAAAATGGGCTCTGATTTTTAAAAATCCAAGCTCAAAATTTAATCTCCTAATTGCTAGATATATGATCTTGAACGTGTTTCATAACCTTTTGGAGACTTTTTCCTTCTAAAATGAAAATAAGAACGGTACCCACATAAAAGGATTGTTGGGAGTATCAAATGAAGTGTTAAACTTAGGCTGTGCGTATGTAAGACTCACAAGACTATACCATAGGCCACATTTGGCATCAGGTCTGTTTTTGTGAAGGATATAGAATAGGAACTTGACATGATTGTAGATCAGACATTCCAAATGAGGAAATTTTCCTAGAAATCTGTAAAGTACAGCTCACATGGAGGAAAAGTTCTACATCAGACAAGCCCAGCAGCTGTTCTGGCTTAAAAGTCTCATGACCCGCAGAAGCTGAGATCTCATGAAGCAACCCCATTGTCACAGCCGCAAGGTCGCTATAAAAACACAAGCCCTCTCCCTAGAGTTGCCACATTCAGGGAAGCTCAAAATGG
Organism: Panthera leo; assembly: GCF_018350215.1. NCBI lineage: Eukaryota > Metazoa > Chordata > Mammalia > Carnivora > Felidae > Panthera > Panthera leo. Next base: position 103,664,579 of record NC_056680.1, on the reverse strand, counting down.
TGGCTGTCTATCAGGTATTTGTAGTTTCTCCAGTGCAGATGGGATTTATCCAAAGGGGTTATTTTATCATAAATAATACAATCTAGTAACATAGCTGACTTGCCAGCTTTATTCAGATTACCAGGACAACTGAAAAAGGCCGTTAACTGATGGTCAAATTCTCTACAAAAGGTTAAAAGGAATTTTTAATCCCTCTGCCTGTACATGAAACATGAACTCAGTATTACATAGAGGATAACATATACATGTTAATATGAAAACAATCTCAAGAAAGATAAGAATTGTATCTAAGAGTAAATTAAAGAGAAGTTTGTAAAGAGAGGCATTAGAAGTCATGATTTGGTCATTAGTTTGCCTGACTTTTGTGAATGAACTCATAAATGCAAGAATGAAAACTTACTCATTACAGAGGAAGTTTTGCTCTGTTGTTAGGGTTGTACCTTACCTAATGTATCATAAATGCCCAATACCTGCCATTTGAGTAAAAATTGGGTTTTGGTCTTCTGTGTTGTTAGAAGAAAAACAGAGCTGACTCACAGGGCTCTTTTACCACTATTCTCGGATGATTCTTCTTCCCAGACCTCTCAGCTCAGACAAATTGACTTTGATGCTTTGAGCTCTAATTGTCTCCTAGGAATGCAATTTTCATGCACATGCCAGTAGAATTAAGAAGATTGAATGTGAGTTGTTACATTAAAATGGACCTGCCTCTTGGTATGGTTAATTACCATAGTTAAATATAGCACCTGAATGACAAGACAGAATTATCAGTGCATTCTCCCAGTGGAACAGATGGCTGTATCATGGCGACAGGCTGCCCATGTCTTGTAAACATGCATTATTGGTTATTGAGAATGGGCAAGAGTTCAACTAAGAATCAACACAAGGCCACCCACTTCCAGGAAAATCATTTAAAGTGCATATGCCTGTAGTCATTGGCATTCATAACATCATCTTCATATGTATACATTACAATTTAGAACCCAGCATCCCTCTAATTCAAGTAGGAGTAGAGAGATAACAGTTTGAATACAAATACTTTACTGACAAGTAAATATGAGACATCTACTTAGAGTGTATTCTATAATATATAAATAGATTTATATTTCTAATGCTTATGATGTATCTAATTAAGATACCCATATGTATATTGTATATCAAAGTGTGAACTACAAGAGTTGATGTACTTGAATAATCATAAAATTGTGACAGCTAAAGTTTCAAATGATATTAAAAATAGTGTTAAGCTTATGGGGTGCCTGGGTGGCTGAGTCAGTTGAGCACCCAATTTCAGCTCAGGTCATGATCTCACGATTCGTGGGTTCGAGCCCCACATCAGGCTCTGTGCTGTCCTTCAAAAATAAATAAATGTTTTTAAAAAAACTTTTTTAATAATATTAAACTTACATTTAAGGGTTTTTTTGTTAAAACAATATTGTATTAAGTTAGCCAGGCATGTTTATTTAAATCACTAAACAATGAAAATTATATGTTAACTGTTCTTGGTTCCTCATTTTCTGAATTAAAACAAATCTGGAATGAGTGAAATGAACAATATGGTAAGCTTAGTTTCAGCTAATTTTGTTTAGTCCCTTTATTTTCTATTTCCTCTGAACAGCTTAACAACTCTTACAAAATAGGAAATGCAAATGTTAGCTTTGAGTCTGACTGCTTTTACACATCATAAATGTTGATATATTTTCAATGAAATTGGCCTTGTACCTCCAAGTAGAAATAAAAATGTCCGAGCTTATTTTACTCTGGAGTGTAGAAGACAAAGTTTGTAACTGCTCATTAGTCTGTGATGAGAATCCTAATGTTCTTTTGCAGCTTCTGCCGACAAGAGAAGCTGCCAATGACCTTCCAGTCCTGTGTGATCACCAAAGAGTGCCAGGTGTCAGAGTGGTCAGAATGGAGTCCCTGCTCAAACACGTGCCGTGATGTGGCATCCCCAAAAGGCACTCGTGTCAGGACACGGATCATTAGGCAGTTTCCTATTGGCAGTGAGAAGGAGTGTCCAGAACTTGAAGAAAGAGAACCCTGTGCATCTCAAGGAGACACAGTTGTCCCCTGTGCCACGTGAGTAAATAAAGGATGGCAGCTTATGTTGTGATGTCTCCCTACCTTGCGTGTTCACATACCCATTTGATTTTAAATGATTAGTGAATTGAGAAATAGTGATTTTTACAAATTCTAAGTGGGAAAAAATAAAATACCATTTTGCAAACACTGTCCTACAAAAATGTTCCGACTTTTGGACTTTATTCTATAAAAAGTGAAATTTTCATTTTAACTCCCCTAAAGAATGATTTGTTTGGTTTCACTTTCCTTGACATCCCCCTCCCGACCCTCTGACTCAAGGCATCATTTATACGTGTTTTCTTTCTTTCTTTCTTTTTTTTAATTTATCTGAATGCCATTCTTCCTTTATAAATATATACGTCAGGAGCATTGTTCTGTGATGCCCCAGTCCTGCAGCTGTGTTCACCCCCTTTTAAAAATGAAAAATGAATGTGAAGGTCTAGTTTGCTGTCATGAAACTTTACTATTGACAAAGCGAAGCAGCTTGATCAGACATCAGAAGGCCCATTTAACTTTTTTTGTCCATTTGCGATGAACATTAGTACATCCATTTGTACCCATGTTGGCTGTTAATCTGATTACCGAAGAAGCATCTTGGTTAAAGTGACATGAAGTGCTACATGAGCCATTTTCTTTGTGCTTTCAGAATATCTATTTTCCTTGAGGTGGGGAAATGCCATCACTTCTATCTGTAGTGGCATCGGGAAATGGTTCCTGGCTATTGCCTTAAAGCACATATTGGGCTGACAAGCCCCCAACATTTCTTTCACATCCTAACGTTGATTGGAGCTTTAATTTAGAACCACAGATCATCTTTCCTGTGTTCCACTGATTAGAAACGTCAGCTCTTTTCAACATTCATCAGGCACTCATCAGGGATTCTCAGTGCTACAGAAAAACACTCATTCTTCACAATAAAGAGAAAACTCTGAACTGTTATATATTTTTTAATCCTCACACACACTTATAATTTTGATCCAGTATGAAGTAGCAATTTTCATGCATTTTATTAAAGGCAAAACAAATGTTTGGGTTGATCATCATTTAGAATGTTTTCCATTCTCAGATTCAATCCTCCTTTGTTTATAAGCATCAAGAAAGGGCCAGCCTGAGTTCAGCTTAATTGAACATAAAATTTTATGTTTTCAGCATTATGCTCTCTTTTCATAAAATATTTATAAGCAACTTCCAGTAATTGCAAATAAAACAGGATCATCCTAAATTTAACCCCTCTTTAAATGGAGCACTGCTGAGGATAGAGGAGAAGAAATTGAACCTGAATCTGTACCACAGATGTAGTAGTCTATGGTTGATTCAAGAGGAAAGTGTTTTTTAGACTAATTTTTTTAAGAAAAAAATATGTAAGAAGAACAGAGCAAAGTTTTATTGAATAAACATGGTTGCCACGGCCAGCATTTTCTTTCTTTAGGTATGGCTGGAGGACTACAGAGTGGACTGAGTGCCGGGTGGACCCTTTGCTCAGTCAGCAGGACAAGAGGCGGGGCAACCAGACTGCCCTCTGTGGAGGAGGGGTGCAGATGCGAGAGGTATACTGCGTGCAGACCAATGAAAACCTCCTCTCGCACTTAAACACCCACAAGGACAGAGAAGGTAAACTATCTTCTTCTTTTCAACTTACACATGCAGACTGAGCCTGGAGTCACCCTGCAGGGAGACAGATATACATATAGATATCCGGAACATGAACAGTCATAACTCTGTTCACATCATGGCTGATATCCACTTTGATGAACAGTAATTTAAATTTTGGTTGTAAAAAAAAATAGTAATAATCCAATTCTGTCCCTGGTCAGTTCTGATTTGCTGACAAGTCTTTTAAATATTCTGACTGCAGACTCTGAGTCAAAATTTAGCAGGTGTAACTAATTATAAATACAGAAGAAAACATCTTGTAAGTATACATGTAGAATGGTCATTTATTTTAAAGGCTAGAGTTCCCTTATATAAGATGTAAAATCTGCTTGTAAAATGGCAACCCCTTTTGCTGTTTGTAATATGGTTGAAAAATAGTAGGTTAATTATGATATTGAGTGAAATTTTCAGTTTGAATTTAAATGAAATAAATACAGAATAAGTACAAAGTACGACTACAGTAAAAAAAAAATAATAGGTAGCTCAGTCAATTAAGCATCCAACTCTTCATTTTGACTCAGGTCATGATCTCAGGGTTCATGAGTTCGAGCCCCCTGTCTGGCTGTGCACTGACAGCATGGAGCCTGATTGGGATTCTCACTCTCTCTGTCTCTCTCTGCCCCTCCCCCCTCACATCTCTCTCTCTCCTTCTCTCTTTCTCAATAAATAAATATTAAAAAATAGTAATGACATGACTTTTTAAAAAAAAATCTTGATTAAACCCTTTGATTTGGAAAACCTGTCTTAGAACCTTTTTTGTTGTTTAAATCTCAATTTGGGGACGAGATGTGCTAAGTGTGCGAAAGGGTAAGTGAGTTCAAGATGGTCAAGGCTAAAAGTATATATTATTATATATTAATATTACTCTACATTTCTAATAATTATTAGATTAAGTGTGTATTCAATTAATTGCTCTTAACTCTCTACAAATAATGAATGTTTTTGAGCAATGTTATAGGCAGACCTTCTTACCTTCCCTCTACCTGAGAAGAGCAGGATTTCTATCATTAGTCCATTAAATAAATATCTATTAGTTGCCAACAGAGTTTCAAAAATTGTATGAGGTGATATGGATGGAAATATCAATACAAAATTTGTGTCAGGAAAGTGCTCATGGTTATCATGAGGGCACACAAACCAATAGGTATAATACAGTATGAAATGCATTACAACTTGAGTTTAGAATATCTGGGGGGAGGGCGGTGGAACAGAAACAGAAACATAGTGGAAGTGGCACTACAGCTGAGTGATGACACACACCTCCCATACAGGAAGTGGATCAGGAATGCAAGAAGTTTATTCCAGGCAGAGAGGACAGCATGTATTGAAACCTACGGGTGAAGACAAGCAAAAGCCAATGAGAAATCTTGCCAAAAAAGATGAGTATGTTGTATTTGGCAAGTTGTAAATAGGATAGGGTAGTATTCCCCAGCAAATAGGTTGGTTGGAAAGGGAAAAGAATAAGGATAAAGACCCAAAATAGGAGAATTTTCAGAGAAGAAATCTGGTGAAGGATGCCCAGAAGAGAAGGGAAAAAACCAAGAGAAATGAGTGTTAAAAAAAAAACAGAAGACAGGACTCCTCTGCCTCCCCCCAAAATTAGTGGCACCAATGACCAGCAATTCATGGAAAATAAGCACTGAAGTTGTGCATTTGCAACTTGCACAATTTAATTGTTTTGTATCCACTAACTTTACATAGTATGTCACCCAACTCATTTAGGAATCTAGCCTAGGGATACATTTTACTACTAATGTTTCTTGAGGTTGTAAGAAAGTAGCATAAAACATGTAATGTTAGTACATTAATATTTTCTTGGCCATTTTAATGGCTACATTTTTAACACTGTTAGGTGGATTTATTATAGCAGTCCTTTCAGAGTAGTATAATTTCATTGCTAGAGGTAGATCAGATTTTAGTTTCTGAATGTCAATTATGTCCTGTGGGTTATTACTTTCAAAAGATCCTTCAGAATTCTGAATTGCAACTGGGTGGGGTTTTTTTTTTAACCATTTTGCCATGGAGTCTCCCTATCACTGCCAAAAGCATGGCAGAGCACCAAAAAGTCACAGAGAAAAAGGGAAACAAAAAGAACATTGTCGTTAAGATGTATGTGTTGGAGTAAAGCAAATGCCAAAGCAATGATCCATGGATATGGAAATAATCAATTTGCATAAAATTAATATTAATCATATATGTATGTAACATGAATATTTGGTAATTTGTGTCATTTCATTTCAAATACCAAGAATACTAATAAACCTTATATAGTCTTTTAAAGACAGTTAATCCTCCCTAAAAGTTGCAGCTTTTTTTTTTTTCTCAGAACTTAGACTATATCAATTTCTCCCCAGAAGCACTTAACCATTTCCCAATGGGAAACGTATTCAATATGCCAGCATCCCAAGGGTGATGTGTAAAGACTGTACATGTGTGTGAATGGAGAATAGTTAGGCTGTGGGCTGTGAGGAATGTTCACATTCTGTTTTCTTTCAATAGATACCAAAGAATGAAAGCTTACTTTGTAAAAGAGAGGGAAAGTCCTCCAAATAACTCCTTCAATGAGTCCTAAAAAGAAAGTACTGATCTCAAGTAATCCTGATTGTATAACCATGAACAACCTGCCCCAAGAGCAATTTGTATTACGCTTAATATGAAGAACACAGTCTACACTGTTTGCAGATTTGCACCATGTGTTCTCTGAACAAATGTCTTCTTTCCACATGTAACCAAGTTATTAAAAGATACCTTAACCTAAAGTAAAATACTTTAACTCAAAATGAAATTTCCTGATATAAAAATACTGAAAACAAGTGATATTAAGTTCACATAAAATTCCTTTATTATCTTGGCACATCACATTACACAGAGGAATGGTAATATCCACCTTACCACAAGGACAGGGCCACATTAAATAACTTTATTCATTGGTGTATTCACTACTATTAATAGACTCACACACACCAGGCTATAAAAAATTCTCCTCCCTTCAGCTAATATATTTAATTTCCAGAAAATAAAAATGTATCTTATTAAAGTATGCACAAAGTATAATGTATTATATTTGCAACTTCACACCTTATTTGTGCCCATTGAATTATACCATCGGAATATTTATGAAGTTGGTGATAGTACCTATAGATAATTGGGAAAATATATCTTCTTGATATTGGAGACCGTCCATATCTTATTCATGTATTGCCGCAGGCCATAGGTAACCCTCCCAATCTTGACAACATTTGTCCTACAGTATTTCAGGTGAGCAAAATTTCCACTTCTTTAGAAGAAAGGTTTGACAAGTTTTCTACTGAGAAGAGTTAGTAGTAAAACCCTGGGCAGGTTCTGTTCGGCTGGCTGATCGGAATTCCAGCAGGCTGTGAACAGTGTTCAGCTTATGCTGGCATGAAATTGACCCTTATGAGAATATGACAGGAAGAGGCTTTGCCCATGGGGAGGTTAGCAGTAGCTAGAAAACTGATGAAAATGTTGCTTATCATTGGATACATAAACATGAATTGATTTTTTAAAGAGCTCAAAGTGAAATGAAAGTAGATTTTAACTCTATAATTCAAGACATTCTTTTAATACATATTGAACATGTTTTTAAATGAAGGAAACCAAGAGTATTGGTTCTAAAGCACCATGAAGCTTTCATGATATATATTATAGGAAACGTTAGAACATTATTTTGTAGAAAATAGATTAAAAAGTCCACAATGAACTCTGGATAAGGTGTGTGGGCTTGGAGGCTATTAAGAAAAACAGCCTGGATAATGAGCCTGTATGATGACATATAATAAGATAAACCAGCAGAAAGTTTGGGCGATCGATGGAAAGATGGATGGCAGGAAGGTGGTTGAACTGTGAATGGGTAGACAGAAAGATGAAGGAGTTCATAATTTCCCATGTTCTGCAAAGAAATAAGGAGAATAAGTCACCATCTCTAAATGGAATGCACACTATTTATAATTGTAGTTGTTTATCCACAGTTTCCACAAAGTAGCCCACTTTGGTCAAAGCTGATTTGAAAAAAAGAGAAATACAATGCTTATGGTGCTTTTTCCCTGTTATTTCAGAAAGTAAATATCAGAGTACGTCGAAGTCTAGTGCTGCACCTTTCCTATCCATCACTTTTGAAATAACAGGTAGGTGAGAACATTTTACATGCCATTTCGATCAGAAATATGTATCAGACGTTCTCTGTACATTTCCTTATATAATCCTTAAATGATCTAGGAAACACAGTGGTTTACTTTTGCTTTCTCTATATCTAGAAATGTGTCCATGCGGACCCCTCAGATAGAAGTGCTTTCATGTTTCTTGACTTTCTATAACATCTTTGTGTAGATGTTAAAATTATAGAAGAACATAAAAAGATGTTAAAACTTACCAACTTTAAATTGTCACTAGGATACCATAATTATATACACAGATATATAAAATTTGGTTATGAATGCTTCTGTTGAGATAAATTGACAGTATGAGCACTTTTCAAAATTTATCCTATTTCTAAGCACACCACTTTGAGCTCTACTAATCTTTTAAAAAAATTTTTAATGTTTATTTATTTTTGAGAGAGAAAGAGAGGTGGGTAGGGGCAGAGGGAGGCAGGGGCAGTGGTTACAAAGCTGGCTCTGTGCTGACAACATAAAGCCTGATGCAGGGGTCAAACCCACAAACCGTGAGGTGATGACCTGAGCTGAAGTCCAACGTTTAACTGACTGAGCCACCCAGGTGCTCCTCTCCTAATCTCAATAAGGTAAATGAAACAGGAACAAAATAACACCATGACTCCCTTTTGAAGACAGCCTTCACAGTTGCAGGGGGATGTAAAAAGCACTGTGGTATAATTATAGACTAATTAAAACATAGGAAATCCTTGAAAAAAGTCAGATATTTCTTGGAAATTACTTCTAGGATGTTTTGTGGGAGAGAAGGGCTGTTAAACCTATGAAATTTGTGATGAGTAGATTACAAAATAGAAGTGAGATGCCAAGAGATGTCAGCCACTGGAATAGAAGCTAATAAAAACTTACATGCTGGGAGCTAGATTAAGTTAGTCAATGGTCTACCCCCAAGATAATTTAGAGTTTTTAGTAGAGGAAGAGCTTACTAATGAGATAGCAGGAAGTATCCAACCAAAAACATATATATATATATATATATATATATATATATATATATATATATATATATATATATATATGTATATACATACATATATATTTGTTTGTACACACACACACACATATACATATATATATACACATATATGTAAAAGATTGTAAGCCATGTAAACATGAAAACAGGGCTTATAATGCCTTTAACTTAGTTGCTATTTGATAAACATTTGTTGTTTGATATGTTTACTCTCCCCTTTGTGAATGGCTCTTACAATTTGTCAGAAAATTATTTCTTGAACATTTCAAAAATACTTTTAAAAACTCTTGATTTTAGCAAGGGGCTCTATTCACATACACCCTTCATCCCTGAATAAATAATTATTCATGCCTCTGACTTTGAATAGAGGAAACATGATCTAGTTGTTAGATCAAATGAAAAGAGTCAAAATTCTTGCACTGTGCTTCTGTGTGGGCACTCATTCAAGAGCACATGTTTTATATGTCTTATTCTCTTTTCTAGTTACATACAAAGCTTTACAAACTCTTAATTTCATCTTAAGGCAACTTTCAAAAGAACCCTATGCAAATAATCAGGAAGCCTCATTTCTTTTCTGCTTGGCCTTATACCCTTATGTATATTATTTAATTTTATTTGCCTAAAAATACCTATTATAGAAGATTAGAAAAGCTGAAAATCATCCCTTACAAAACACCTAGACAGGCAGGGTACGATATCTTAAAAGCTTTAAATGCTTTTAAGAGCAGAACTGAGGTCTTGATTAACTAAATGATTTTTCAAAACGAACCAGGAAGACTGAACTGATGCTCTCCGTGTTGCCCTGGGTGGTAATTGTACCTGCAGGAGGAGGGTTACACACTGTGGGAATCGAGAAGGAGTGAAGTCTATAATGGGTATGACATAAAACTTTTAGCCAGAGAAAGAGAGTGAAAATGGAAATACTGCTTTACTTTTTCAACCTCAAAGAGTGATAGCAGCAACGAATGAGTGAACTCAACTTACCTAGAGAGGGAGAGGACAAGGAAGCAGGTCAGCCTCAGCCTTAGTTTGAAGTCAGGGCAAGAACAAACCTTTCCTATGAACTCCACATAAGGGTCTGTACTCATATTAATTAATTAAGTTTCAAATTTATGGAACTTCCATGAATCCAAAGACCACCAAACTGAGAAACTAATGTAAGAAATAGCATCAGGCAGGGTGCCTGGGTAGCTCATTGGTCAAGAGTCCGACTTCGGCTCAGGTCATGATCTCACTGATCATGGGTCTAAGCCCCGCGTCGGGCTCTGGGCTTATAGCTTGGAGCCTGGAGCCTTCTTCAGATTCTGTGTCTCCCTCTCTCTCTGCCCCTCCCCCCACTCATACTCTGTCTCTCTCTCTGTCTCTCAAAAATAAATATACACTAAAAAAAGAAAGAAAGAAATAGCATGACAAATGGTACTACTGAGTTGCCTAACATAAGCAAAAGCAAAATCTTTGAAGGAATGAATACCTTAACCTAAGCCACAGAGTTTCCCCAGATAAAATGTGCCATTCAAAGCTGCAAACTACACAAGGAAAAAATAATCCATTTTAAACAGGATTTAAAATACCTAACAAACATTAAGATTAGACTCACAACGTTGGAAATAATGGAGATAGCAGATAGACACCATAAAAGATATATGCTAGAACTTACTAAAGATGTAAAGGGAAAATTAAAACATTAAATATAATGAATCACACACAAAAAAAGACCAGATGTTTTTTTAAAAGAACAAAAAAGAAATTCTAGAATTTAAAAGTGCTTTTACTGGAAATAAATAGGTAGATTAGACAGATTGAGCTAAACAGTTATTAATAAACTCAAGACAAATGTAAGGAAGTTAATCAAAAGGAACACTGAAAATAGAAATTAAGAATAAAAGTGAGCTAAGTCATGCAGAATTAAACAAGAAGGTTCAGAATGAAAAAATTAATAGAAGACATGAGAGAATTTTCTGGATTTGTTGAAAGACAAAATGTACAGAATGAATAGAGACAGTTTTCAAACAAGATAGTGATACACTTAAATATAGAGTAGTGAGATTTCAGTTCATCAACTATAAGGTAGTTCTGTAAGGACAAAGTAAAAGGAATAAAGAAAAGGACAAAAATTCACTAAAAAGGAATTAATATATCAACAGTGAAATTCTCAACAGCTGAAAAAAAGGCAAAATAACAAAAATGATATTTTAAAAGTACTGAGAGGGAAATAAATGTCAATTTAGAATTATTTATCCTACCATTAAAAACTACCTACCATCAAAAACTATGGGCAAAATTAAAACAGAAGTGAAAAAGTTGACCTCTATGAAACCATCACTGAAAAAGTTCCTAAGTGATAATGTTTAAAATGAAGGAAATTGAAATCAGGAAGAGAAGAAGTCAAGATGTGCAAAGAATTTGATAAACATCTGAGTAACTTAAGTATAGATATGATGAAGCAATATTATACATGATTAAAACACTATATTCTTAATGAGCAACAGTTATATATGACAGGAGGAAATGATAAGGAGTATATTGTTTGGGAAAGGGGACAGATTTGATCACCCTTATATATTAAGTCATTATGCATGTTAAAAATGTAAGAATAATTATCAAAATAAACTATAATTATTAATATTATATTTGTTATATATATTATAATATATAATAATATATTATAAGATGTATTTTTTTCCAATCCAACAGGAAATAAAAGGTACTAAATAAAAATCAATTCAACACAACTGCTAAATAAGATAAAACTCATTTGCTTCCTAGAGATCTAATTAATACCAGATAAAGAAGACTAAAAATCTACAATATAACTTCTATATGTCAGAGTCAAAAGCTTTTACAGGAAATTATTTTGTTTTAATTATTACTGTTTTTTTGAGAGCATTGATCAGTATTATGAGTGTTTATAGTTCTCAAACTAAGAATATAGATTAATCAGTCCACACATTCACCATTGCTGGCAAATATGTAAACACACAAATGACACATGATGTATTTCTCAGGCGGTAATGCCTTCTGTATCTATAAAGTGCAGCTGAAATTTTTATTTTATCAAGGCAATAACATGAGATTTACTTAAATTATATATGTTTGCAGTGTCAAAACTATTCAGAAGATTGGTTTAATCCATTAAATGGCATTTGATGGGAAATTTTCTTGGATAATTAAAAAATGTCCAGAATTTTCTCTAGTATTTTTAGAGTGAAGAATAATCTCCAGGAACATAAAACTCCGTAAAAATTACATTGCTAAAGTGGTATTGTTCAATGAAGTATGAATGTGATTGCAAACTTTTAAAATTGAAGGAAACATTGAAAATTCATGAGCACCTATATGTCAAACCTATCTCCCTTTTTGTCATTCGTTTCTCCCAGTTTGTAATGGGAAAGATGAATGACATCTTCCCTAGGCAAAGGTAATAATGACAAAGGAATTATTACCTAGAGAAGATAAAATGTATTATTACCTATCTTGGTGTCTTGAACAGAGTCATAGATGGTATGGTGATAAAATATGTGAGTAATATTAAGCTAACAAGGATAAAACATTGGAAAATAAATTTTGACACAAAAAGATGTTAATAGACTAGAAACACTGGGATTTCTACAAGAGTGTGAAGTCTAATGGAATACTTACACATACCAAAACTTAAGTCCCAAATGCTCAGTCTAAAAGAAAACAGTAGTCATAATGATGATATGATGACAGTGACAATATTGATTGAATTTATTAAGACACTGTTAATTATGTGGTTCCTGCAATGATTAAGTGCTTAGTGTGGGGAACAAACAGTTGGAATCAGTGACTTAATGTCAAACTCATCCTGTGTCTGTTCTCCCAAATGTTACTCTTCTGAACATCAATCACAGTCTGATTGATGAAGTGCTACAAATTTGGATATCTTATTTGATATTCCTTCATTCACTCCATAAATACTTATTGAACAATTATTAAATTGCATCACTGAGGATAGACGTTGAAGATAGAATGTTTTAAAACAAAAGTGGACTTGATGCCTGTCCTCAGGGAGCTTATAGCTTGATAGTAAGTAGCCTTGTCACTATAGTTTTGTTTACTGGATTTTCAGAACTGATGCTTCGTAAGGCTAACATGGAGAAACTTCTACAAATATACCAGTTTGAGACTTCAATTAAGCTCTGAAAGTACATTACAACCATGGTCCATCCTTAATAAAGAAACTTTACCCTTATTCCTTGGGTGAATTATTTTTCCAAGACATATATATCCTCAGAATACAGTTTAAGTATCACCTGGATGTTTTAAGAAAACGCATATTATCACCTGGATATTATCCCCTGAGATAGTGATTCTATAAGTCTGGAATGAGTTTAGAAATCTCCCTCTATTTTATAAGCACCATTATGATTATAATCAGGAGTTTATTTTACTATAAAGCCGATGAGAACCCTTTTAAAAGGCTTTCTAAAGCTATATAAGAGGCTAGGATAGGGTCAGGAAAGCTCCTGGTTTTCTAAGCCCCAAAGTTTATATAATTTAAGGGTCGCTTATTATTTTTTTAAAAAAATGTAAAATTCTAAATACAAAATCACTAAGATCTCTGCCAAGGCCCCAGAAAGGGACTGTGCATGAGAAGGACCTGAACCTGAAGCTTTAAGACTTCTCAGTAAATCTGTCCCAAATTCTAGCATAAGTTTTTGACCTCTAGTGGAGCCAAAGAGAATCAGTACTTTAAGATGAGACACAGAAACAAAAGCATATATGTGTAGAAAACGGGTTTTCCACATTTCTGAGGTTAGACTGGCAAGGAAAGAGTGGGAAAAGTCACTGTGCCCTCAGAAGTGAAGTAGAACTTTTAGTTCTAATAGTGGTCTTATTTTCACTCATCAAGCCCTAGCTTGGGGTTCCCAAGCTACAGATCTTTAGAAAACCACTATACCTTGCCAGCAGTTAAGCTAGGAAATTGGAGAGGAAGAGCATCTAAGATACTGTTTTATCTTCATCCCTATAACCCCCAGATGGAATGAAACCATAGCTATTAGTAAAGGTCCTTCCGTTAATGAAAGAAAGATGGTGGATAAAATGTCACATAACCTGATAGTGTCAAGTGACTGTAGTACATGTGCTTTTTGTAACCCTTAAGCACTTACTTCCCTGAGAGTCTGTTGTAGATGAATGATAGCACCAGAAGGAATTTTGAAACAAGCACTCAGGGATGCGCACTGGTGAATGAATAGCATGTTTTCCAAGGCACACTCCTGCTCTCTAAGAATGTAAAAGAAATGGTTTGTGGCTGGCTATTGCCTGCCTTGCTGATGATTGCTCAGTAGGGAGTAGCTACTCTCACCAATGTTAACAGAGGAGTACAAACTACATTGTGGAACTCATTAATATTTATTCCTTCTAAAAGCAATGGGCAATAAAAAGGGAAATAAACCAGGGAGAATAGCAGTGGGAAAAGGAAGCCATGACAACAGATTCATCTTGGAAAGGTTTCACCGTTTATTGCACACAAAAATCCACTCGAAATACAGGATCCATATTGTTATATTATTAACCTGGAATCCACTAAAAAGGCCTCTTATTGGGTCCAGAAATCTGTGAAAAAAATTGTATATTGAGCACAATTCAAGAACTCAAAGTAACCATCCATATTCTTACATGCATTTGATTTACTTTACAGTTTCACATTTTTGCTATTGATCAAACAAAGCTACATGTTCTAAGTGTCAGTCTGTGCTGTATCTGCTTATACACAAGGACTTTCTCAAGGCTAGGGTTTTCCTGTCTGTTGCAGCAGAGACCAGTTGGCATTGTTGCTCCTTGTTTCTTGGTGCTCCTCTATTTTCTCCATTAAAATCCCTTCAGCCATTGTCCTCAAACTCTCCAAATATCTCCTCCTATTTCAGATCATCTTTTTCACACTGTAAGACCTCAGTGATTTTTCTTCACCCAAAGCCTATAGCCTTCTTGTTCTGTATTTATAATTTACCACTTGATTACATATAATTCTATTATTTTACAATCACTTCATGAATATGCCAACTTCCCGAGATTTTAAGCTTCTGAGGAGGGTGTAGTGTTTTTCCCCTCCTAAATTTAGTATTAAATAAATAATTCTACCAGAGGTCTGGGTACATTGGCTGATTGTGTCATTTAGAAATATTTTTAAGAAGGGGAAAACCCTCAGAGGATGTTTACTTCCTGGACATCTAATTCATAGAGTTTCATTTCCGATTCATCTCTATGTCTCACCAACTTCATTCTGTTCCTCCTTTGTTTTCCTTTCCTCTGCAAAGGCCTAAGGAGAGTATATGTAAAACACATCCTAGCATGAGACTTTGCCAAAATGAATATTAATTGCTTTTGTTTATGTGTTTACTTTTCTGGTTCAATTGAGGAAAAGGGAGGAATTTTTAAAATAGTTTTACTCTGAACCTTTTACATGTAGTAAAAGCCCAATTGGATACTTGCCTTGCTAGTTGAGAAATGTAGCACAGGATGTGTAATTCGTGGATTCTCTTTATAATACATCCCAAGATCCTGTGGTACTTACATTATAGATGAAATTGCTCCTTTCTTGGAAAGAGAGGGCTTTATTTGCACTAATCCAAACTAAAAAGAAATATAGCAAATTTTATTTCTGGAGTTATGAGAGTCAGAATAATTACAGCTGCTTTTGATTTGTGACACTGAATCCTGGAGAAATTTAAACAGCACTCTACTGCTCCAGGATTCTGGAGGAAATGCTTACAAGAACCCAGGAATTTTTTGGTTGCTCTAAAAAGAACACTTTCACCAGTGCTCACCCCGAGTATGCCACACTGGTCCAATGGCCCCAAATGTTACCCAGGATTCCAAGGCATCTAAAACCACATTTGATTAGGCAGAGATGCCCTGGAGAACTTAACTCTTCCCTTCCAAATAATATTAATGATGAGATGGAGAAAAAAAGAATTTTTTTAGAAAAGCCGTAGTTTCACATGTTCTCAGGTAGGTCTGGTTAAAAAGGCTTGGATCAATTAAGTTCTTTCTTCATGAGGAATTTCTAAAAGTACTTTGAAAATAAAATCATGTTTTTCTCTAAGAAAGCTCTTGATCCATTTCTGTCTTCCAAATATCCATAGCACAGGAGTAAGAAAAGAAACTAACATGTTGTGATAGATAATGTCTTCCCATTAATATATGACTAATTGGATAATTGGAGATTAATTTTCTAGGCATACTAAGATAGTAAGTGACAGAGGATGAACTCAAAGCCAATGTTTTGTTTTGTTTTGTTTTTACTCCAGAGTCTAAACTCTATCTAGTAATACTCCCCTGCCCTGTGAATTTGCTTCAGAGTAAATGACTGGGTATAGTCACTGTCTACAACTTTACCAAAATCACAGAAGTAAGTGCATTGTATTATCCGATGATTTCTCCTTCATAAAAATAAAATAAATAAAAATGCCATAGACATCCGCCTCTAATAACAGAAAACTGAAGGAAAACTAAGCATAGTTTAAGCCCTTTTTAGGATTCAACTCAAGAAGTTTATTCCTGAAATTGTTCTGTAAGGTCAGTGGGATTCTTGTCAATGGTTATTTGAACCAGTATTATATTGAATCATACGAAATTGCTGTCTTTGTAGGTCAAGATCCGTAGACTAGTGACAATTTCATATGGTCCAACAGAATAGGTACCTTTACTGTTTTGTGTCCAGTCACCTGGTATGATCTATTCTTCATCCCAGACTTTCTCCACTGTCAGAAGCAAGCCTGCAGCTCCTGGCTATGAATTATAGTCAATATTTTCACATGAGCAATATGCATTTGTGCTGTGTGTGGTATGCTTTAGAGAGGTAATGATTGTCTTCTATAAAAATATGTAGATTTCCCCATAGTAGATATTCTTTATGGGAAAATAACTCATATTGATGGCTTGGGAGTGACTTGAATTCATCAAGTAGCTTTTATTTTGTGCACATTTAGAAAAGAAATCTCCTGCATTCAATATGTGGTTTTTAATACTTACCTATGCCCCACATTGTTTTATCTAAGTACGTACAATAAAAGGAGATAAAGTGACTTTAGGGGATAAATGGACAAGTAATGTGGGGCAAAAGAATAATGCTAGTAGAAAGAGAATATCAAGCCAATCATGAATATAATAAAGATAATGTACAAAATACATGCCATAAGATGCAGTGATTCTCTTAATGTAGAACCACACGTTTTGGCTCTAAGCTCATAAGAGTCCATGCAAAGAGGAATGCTACATTAATTCTGAGCTTCTCAGTGTCCATTAGACAATAGAAAGCATTTGTAAAGGAAAAACTCAACAATTTCTGGTTTTAGAGTCAGAAAGAAAATTCACCAGTAGACCTTCATAAAGAGGGCATTGTAACTGTATTAAATTATACCCTCATTAACATTTTTATAATAAATACCACAATGAATTTTATACGGAAGCTTTTTCTTAAAGCAGTTTTCCTCAACGTAGGCCATTAACTTAAGTATGAGAGTGTAACTCGGGAAAGGCAAATCAGTGGGGGTTGATGTGCTATAGTACAGATTTATAGGTCTCTGCTATATATAAGTGAGATAACCCAGGGATAGAGTTGAGAATATCTAAATGAATGGATATACAGCTTTTTCCTCAGGCAACCATCTTCAGAGCTGTGATAGATATTGAGAGGCAGAGTTCCCTTACATCCCCTGACGCAAGGATCTGGAGTTCTGATATTCTAGTTTCTATTTAGGTGCAGTTAAATGCAAGGACACATTTTCCAGCCATCATCTAGGTAAGGATAGGATTAGCATCCTTAAAAGAAAATTGAAAGGCTTGACAAGGGCATAAACTTGAATAAAATATTATACCACTTCGAACAGAGAGATTAGTCAACGCTTAACTAGATGCAGGGCAAAGAAAAACTTTAGGCACAGATAAAGGAAAATCAAAGGTCATAAATCTTTTCCCTCGTTTGTAAGCCATAGCAAAAATCTGAAACACATGCCAGGTTGTCGACCTTCAACAGTAATGCCATCTCTTGGCAGACACTATTTACCTTTCCAGTATCTTCTTCAAGGTAAAATGACTCCCAAAAATAAAATTAAATGAATTAGATGAGTTAACCTGAAGTAATAATAATGTCATATGAGAATTTATATGAGACATTGTTCTGTTTTACACTTATTTCTTATTAGACCCTCACTGCAAGTACTATATTTATATAATGTTGAGGAACAGAGAAGTTAAATGATTTTACCAAGGCTTTTGGCTGGTAAATATGATAACCATGATTGTGAATCAAAATGCCTGGCTTCTGAACTTGTGACCTTAACCACTGTGCCATTAAGTTAGGTTTGTTAATTATAAGCTAGTTTAATGTTGGGCACAAAGTTACCTCCTCTCTAAACGATACTGGTTTTAGAATGTATGCCTTCTTTTAAATACCAGTTAGGTCTCAGAGCCAGTGATCTATTAAGGTTATTCCTATTTAATGATAATAAAGCTATACATGTATGAAAATGCACATGTTTCTATTTTGTATGGCAGGAAATCATTCATTTATTAAACCAGTATTTACTGAGAGTCTTCTGTATGTAGACACTGTTTAAATGCTAAAAATAGAGAAATGAATTGCACAAAGAAGATTCTTTCTGTCGCAGAGGTCACATTTTCTGGAAAGAGACTATAAGCAAGAAATAAATAAGAAATTATCAGGTAGCAACAAGTGCTGTTCAGAGTATTAAAATAGGATGGTGTGAGAAACAATGACTGAGGAGTGATATTTAGATCACCAAGGTATTATTTACCTTCCCAAATTTATATATCTAGCCCCAAATTCTCCTCTGAGGAATAAACTCATATATTGATCTTTCTATTTGACATCTTGAATCATAACAGTCAGGCATGCTTGTCTCCCCTGCACACACTCTTGGAAATGGCAAAATAAATAAAAGTTTCAAAACAATGTCAAAGTGCATATGTCTGAATAGTTCAAGCTGCATGATCTGTTGAATACATGTGTTAATATAAATCCCTTAAAACTACTTCCGGGAAAAATATCACTCACAGAATGGACAACATACAACAAGTGTTCACTGAATAAATGAATCAATAGACTTAGTAATGACCCTGAAGAGTTGATACATATGATTACCAACTAGTGTTACTCTAGCAAAACTTCTTCTTCTAATAGTCGGAGAGATGAAATTTCTAAGACACGTGTATTTAGAAATATATTACATCTGCCAGTAAGTAAATACTTTAAATCTTCAGAAAAGCAAAAGAAAAGTGTTAGGCCTCTGCTTGCAGCTGTAGTCAAGTAACTGAAACTCTCTCAATAAGAATAACTGCCAAATTGGGCAAAATATACAAAGCGACTGTTTTTAGACATGAACCAGCAAGCAGCAGTAGACTGTGGTCACAGTTGTGAGGTCATCAGTCATCTCTGTCTTCTACTGGAGTGTCTTTCCTGACACAGAGCAGGAAAAGTGAAAGCAAGCATGGTGTCAAGTCTTGCTGAACCAGAGTCCAGTGACTGGAAATTTCAGGGTAAGGTAGATAGAAGAGTGTTCTGTGCTGGAGGGTGGAGTCTGGGAGTCTGTGTGGGGAATGATAGGTCCTTGGTCCAGGGCTGGGCTGCTCATGTGCCAGATTGGACTCTGTGAAGTCTGGCTGAGGACGTGTGCTTCAAGGCTGGGGGCTGAAAGGTGATGACATAGGTAGTGCTGTGCTGGGAGGTATCAGAGTTCCAGCTCCATGAGGATGAAGAATATACCTAAGTACCTCAGGCCCTGAAAGACCATGGCTTAGGAGTAAGAATCATGCTGTTACAGCCAAGTTCAAATCTGAACCAAACAAGCTTTAATCCAAATGAAGCCAAACTTGAGAGGATCAAGAGGATTTTCTAGCAATTTAACTGTTTGAAAGAACAAAATTTGTAAATGAAGATGTAAAAGTTACAGATTTAAGAAGCTCAGCACACCCCAAGAAGGATAAATACAAAGACAACAACAAGAAAAATACATTATGCTAAAATTGTTATCAACTAAAGATAGAGTATTTTTAAGGCAGCAAAAGGAAAAAACACATGATATGTACATGGGAATAAAGATAACAAACGAGGGTTGCAATCTTATTGGAGATAATGATTAGACCCTAAAACAATAAAAGAGTGTCTTCACTGGAAAACAATTGTCAGTTTTGTATAGCTGGTGAAAATATTCTTCAACACTAGGCGTGAAAAACTGAAATCTTCAGAAAAATAAAAGCTGAAGGAATTTATTACCCAGCATTTTAGAGTATAGATTGTGAAGATAGAATGCCTGAGCCATGTGATATTGAACAGGTTATCTCACCTCTCTGTGAACCTGTTTCCTTCTCTATAAACTGGTTATAATAAGATTTGTCAAAATTTTAAATGAAAAAAATCCATGTACTGCACTTAGAATTGTGCCAGGCATATACTAAGGTCTCAACGAATATGATCTAAACTATAAAATAAGGCCTATCATTTAGAATAAATTTTCCTTCAACAAGAACTGTGTAATTAAACAATAGTTCTGGAGGGGAAAAACATTGCCACAATTATAGTTTAGACGTTGAGAACTAGTAAGTGCCTTCAGTTGAAAGTAGATCTCTCTTGCATGTGTTTCAGATTTTTGCTATGGCTTACAAATTAGGGAATAGATTTATGACTTTTGATTTTCCTTTATCTGTGCCTAAACTTTTTCTTTGCCCTGCACCTAGTTAAGTGCCAATTCATGTCTCTGTTTGAAGTGGTATAATATTTTATTCAAGTTTATGTCCTTATCAAGCCTTTTGATTTTAAGAATGCTCCAGAGTAACATCCTTCATAATAACATCCCCGTTTCCATTTGGGTGATAAATTAAGGATCTGTGGAGCCTCCACCATTTCCTCAATTCCAAAGAGCTTTAGCCACTAGAACCAAACCCATAGCCTTGAGGAAAGACCAGCTTCTTCCTTTCTTATATTTGTGACTTTTCAGATGTATTATGTACCAGCTGATCTCATACCAGTCCTCACAAATTAATGTGGCCTCCTAACTGGAATGCAGCTGAGCCCATAAGAAAATTCTTCTCTGACCAGAGACTGGAGCTGAGAAAAGCTGCAGCCAAGAGGGTCCTTTGATGAATCCATCAAGAACAGAGACAGAAATTATCTTGACATGAGAACACAAGGACCAAGCTAAATACATGTGAGACCAGATACCTAGTTTTGGATTTGGTCCCAAATATCCTCTCCAAAGTTCTTTTGAGATTGTATGTCACCTGCCTCGCATGAAGGTGAAGCCAGAAGCTTAAAGCCCTCCCCCATCCCTTTGCCTACAGTCCCTCCTTGCGTGGGTTGTAATGCTGATATGGTTTTTCCTCCATATTCAGTGATTCTCTCTGTCAGACTCAATGGATTTTAAAACATATAGCTCTTCATGTAAACTTTGTATGACATGTAATATGAAAAACCAAGTCCATTCCATTTTTTGAAAACAGAGATGCTTTGGGAATAAACAGAAAGTCAGCAAAGTAAAAGATGAAGACCTTATCCCACATAAATAGCTCTAGGTTCTCTCATTTTTGCTCTCCAGAGGGGGAAAATCTGAAATATATGAGAACAAGGAACTTAAAAATAATAGTAGGAGAGATTAGAGTTTTTAAATTGCAAAAAAAGATTTAGAGAAAAAGTAATGAGGTAATAAATACGATACTTAAAATTCCATTAAGATAAAAAATGAAAATGAAAAAGTAAAATGAGTAAGATTTGGGGTGACTGTAGTAGGCTAGAAATTGGAAAAAACGTAAATGTACAAGACATAAAGCTGAGATTAAAAAGTTAAAACCCATAAGATAAAATGTAAGAAGGGTTCATTAATAACTAATAAAAATTCAGCTCAAAATGAATTAAAGACTTTAATGATAAGACCTGAAACCATAAAACTCTTACAACAAAACAGGATAAACTCCTTGATATTAGTTTTGGTGATGATTTTTTGGATTTGACACTAAAAGCAGGGGGAACTACATCAAACTAAAAAATATCTGCACAGCAAAATAAATCATCAGCAATATGAAAAGGCAATCTACTGAACGGGAGAAAGTCTTTGCAAACCACATACTTGATAAGGGGTTAATACGTAAAATATACAATTAACCTGTTTTAAGGATCTTTCTCAGTCAATCCCCTTTCTTTTTCCTACAGTTTAATCCTTCTCCCAAAGATGCAGTTTTATCAGACCACAAAAGTGAGACAGGAAGATCACCAATATCAAACCTCCAGATGGATTTCCTAGTGGGGTTTGAGATCTGCAACGGCAGGTGTTTTTGAATCTCCAGTATCTTTGTTCTAAGCAGTTTTATTTTAAAAGAATATAATGTATGCTTGGGGAAAGTATCCAAACTCAGTTTATAGGCTGCCATAAATAAAAATGTGGATTTAGGCTTAGAAAAATGTTCAAGAAGAAATATGTCATCAATAGGAAAAATAAAATACCACTAGAGAAATAATTCTTAATATTCTTATGGCCCAAAAGCAATAGCAAGCAATTCTTTACCAAAGTGTGTGCAGCTCTGTTCTGATACGTGCATAACATTTTCTAAAAGGTAAGCATTTAGTGCCACAGTGCTGTGGCATTTTGTGATTGACTTTGGCTCCAATCCTGCTTAGCTGTGTCTCTTGAAGGATGGTTTGAGCATTACTTTCATCAGAATCAGCTCACGTGTTTATGGAAAATGTATATTCCTAGGTTATTCCTAGGTTTCAATCCAAGTATGGTGAATTGGAATTTACAAGGGTGGTACCCAGGAGTCCACTTCCTTAAAACAACCCTTGTCCTCATCCCCCATCACCACCAGTAATTGTTACATGCCCTGAAAATCAGAAAGTCACTGTTGCAAGGTTAAGCATGGATCACGAAAATCATGATTTCTGCTCTGCTGACTCAGAAACAAGTAAATTTGTTACATTCCAGAAAGTTCTAAGGCTACATTGATGATGGTCTCCAACAGGTAATGTTGTGACTCATTCACATTCGACCTTTTATGTTTGTTTTTAAGAAATACATGCTATGGCGCACCTGGGTGGCTCAGTCGGTTGAGCGTCTGACTTTGGCTCAGGTCATGATCTTGTGGTCTGTGAGTTTGAGCCCTGCGTCGGGCTCTGTGCTGACAGCTTAGAGCCTGGAGCCTGCTTTGGATTCTGTGTCGCCTTCTCTCTCTGCCCCTCTCATGCTCTATCTCTCTCTGTCAAAAATAAATAAACATTTTTAAAAATTAAAAAAAAAGAAATACATGCTAGAATTCAATCTCAGAAATGTTACTGCTATTTTTTTAAGAATTCTTTTTCAAAGAATCTTACCATCACTTTCACACATCTTACCATGAGTAAAGTAGGTCAGTGTTAACGGCCCTCATGCTATAGCAGACCCTAGAAGCATCACAAACTCTATTGTTTGAATGTTAAATGCAGACATTTAGTCCACATCTGCTGATTCAGCTGGCAGCTTCAGGAATGGGTAGATTAATTGGACGTGGAGCAGTGCAGGGCAACAATGGAGGTGCAGGGAAAAGGAATGGAGAGAATTTCTGGCAATTGAAATGTATAGAGCACAGGACCCTGATCTTCTGAGTGAGCCTTATGAGAGAATAGAGTGATCACAGTCTAAGTGCTCAAGGACAAGGAGAAACAACACAGTGATAGCAAAGGGCTAGACATTGGTTGCTTTGACCAAAATCTTTGGGGTCATTTTTGGTTCTTCTCTCTTTGACTCCCACAACTGATTCCTCAGGACGTTCTTCTGGCTGTCCCTTCAACATTTTTTTAACTTGATTACCTCTTTTTTTTAATTTTTAAATTTTATTTAGATCCAAGTTAACATGTAGTGCAATAATGATTTCAGGAGTAGAATTTAGTGATTCATCACTTGCGTATAACACCCAGTGCTCATCCTAAGAAGTGACCTCCTTAATGACCATCACCCATTTAGCCCATCCCCCCTACACAACACCCCCCCCAGCCACCCCCAGTTTGCTCTCTATGTTTACGAGTCTCTTATGGTTTCCCTCCCTGTCTCTTTTTGCCTTACTTTTTTCCCTTTCCTTATGCTCATCTGTTTTATTCCTTAAATTCCACAAATGAGTGAAGTCATATGATACTTATCTTTCTCTGACTGACTTATTTCACTTCATTAGCATAATGCACTTTAGTTCCATCCATGTAGTTGCAAATGGCAAGATTTCATTCTTTTTGATTGCCAAATAATACTCCATTCTGTGTGTGTGTGTGTGTGTGTGTGTGTGTGTGTGTGTATACACATCAGTCAATGGACATTTAGGCTCTCCCCATACTTTGGCTGTTGTTGATAGTGCTGCTATAAACATTGGGGTACATGTGCCCCTTTGAATCAGAATTTTTATATCTTTTGGATAAATACCTAATAGTGTAATTGCTGGGTCTCAGGGTAGTTCTATTTTTTATTTTTTGAGGAACCTCCATACTGTTTTCCAGAATGACTGCACCAGTTTGCATTCCTGCCAGCAGTGCAAAACTGTTCCTCTTTGTCCACATCCTGTCCACCATCTTTTGTTTCCTGAGTTGTTCATTTTGCCATTCTGGCAGGTGTGGTTTTGATTTGTATTTCCCTGAGGATCTTGAGCATCTTTTCATGTTCATCCTTCAATATTTATCTGACAGCTTCATCTCCACTTCCACCCCCTGGCCTGGACCGTCATCTCTTGCCTGATTTATTTATCGCAATAGCTTCCTAATAGGTATTCTTGTGTCCCATGTCACCCCCACACTTGATTCTGCATATGGCAGCAGAGCAGTCTTTTACATCTGAAGGCAGGCTGTGTCATTCTTCTGCAAGCCCTGCATCAGTGCTGGGCTTCACTCCTGGTAAAAGTCAGTCTCCCTGTCCTCTCTCCCATCTCCGACTCCTCTGCCTCTTGCTCCTTCCACTGCAGTCACACCAGCTTCCTTTGCTGTCCCGGAATGCTTTTTCCACAGACATTTGCTTGGCTAACTCTGTCCTCTCCTTCCAGCCTGGTCTCAAATATTTCTCTCTCAAAGAGACTAGATGTGACCCTCCCGTTTAAAATTGTATCCGACCTCCCACACACATACTCCCACACCCCCTTCTTCTGCTCTGTTTTTTTCTTTTTTCATAAGACTTTTTGTCTTATACCATTCTATGTCAGTTGTTAGTTATAAAGCTTCTGGTTCATCTACTCTTTCCCCACTCCCTTTATGAGAATGCCAGCTACAAGACAGCGGGCACTTTTCTCTGTTTTGTTGTCTACTAACTCCTAAGCACCCCATGTGTACAGTATGCTCCTTGTGCATAGTAGATGCTTAGTAAACATTTGTTGGTGAGTTAATTAAGTAAATATTCATGAGACAGACCAGATCCTGACAAAGTATAAGAAGAAATTGAAGAATAATTACAAAGGATTAAATAGAGAACATTAACTAGATTTGGAATCAGAACTGACATAGGTAAAAAATAACTAGATGGACCAGAAAACCTGGTTGGGCCTGGAACCAAGTAGCTCATTACAACAATGGTTCATTTGTTGGAGTAAGCAGTGTTGATGTTACAGCTCAGGGCTCCCCACAAATCATGCTTTTAGTCATTACCTGCTTGTTCCAGGTTGTATTTTATTTTTTAACTCCAAGACATTAGAAGGAGAAGTCTTAAAACTTCTCTAAAAAGTTTTGGAAAGTTCATCTGTCTACACAATGATTGGGAAATCGGATTCTATACATGGAGATTTTGAGAATATAATGGAAATTTCCAGGAAAAACAGAAAGTCTCAGACTGGAGATATTTACCTTGGTCTTCTTCTAAGTAAGGTGTGGTCAGATAGTAATAGCAGCAGCAATCTGCTGTGGAAAAACTTGAATGAGTGCAAGTTCAGTGTAGATTTTTCCCCCCAGAAGAACAGGGAAGAGTGGATAAGATATGGCAGTGAATATGGTCGCACACTGGACTTCATTTAAGTCCTTGTTTGCAAATTATTTCTCTCTTTAATATTCCATCAAGCTTGATGTTATGGACTGAACTGTGCTCCCCCCCCAAAAAAAAAAAAATCACATGCTGAGGTCCTAACCCCCGTTGTGACATTTTTTGGAGACAGGACCTGTAAAGAGGTAATTAAGGTTAAATGAAGTCAAATGAGTGGAACCTGAATCCAATGGGAGTGGTGTCCTTGCAAGAAGAGGAAGACACACCAGGGATGTGTGCACACAGAGAAAGGGCCAGGTGAGGACACAACAAGAAGGCAGTTGTTTGCAATTCTTGCCACACCTCTACTCTGCACTACCTTGATCTTAGACTTCAAGCCTCTAGAATTGTCAGAATATAAACTTCTGCTACTTAAGCCACTTAGGCTGTGGTATTTTGTTACGGCCTCCCTAGCTGACTAATACATTTGGTCATCAGAATAATGCTTATAGCAAATATGTGGAGCTGGTTACAGACCTTATTTGATTGGATATTTCAATTCTTTTTCATTACTCGCTTTGAAACAAATGTTGCAATTCTTTGAAATTCTAACTGCTAAGATTCTCTGTCATTGTATTTTGATAACATACAAGTACCAAACTGCTTCTTTTAATTTATACTATCCAGTAATGTTACTTTCCAAGTTAAGGACGTTGTAAGTGGGGATTTAAGTCAACAATAACGTGTTGTTGGGAGATTTCAGGGTGAGTTTTATATAGACAGTGCTACAACGTGTCCTGTTTTAAAAAGGGGAGGGGAACCTGACTGCATATTTGCAATGTTGGAGCAGATGGTACATCTTTGTAGTAGGAGAGTGAGGTCTTTGTCAAGCTGTTGATACAGTTTCTGAAATTTAAATCTTAACATGATTGGCACTGCTATGAAGATGCATATTTTGAACAATCTCATGTATTTTTAAATATTCTTATCTTATATGAATCAGGGTCACTCAGAGAAATTAGGTGACATATGTTTGTTCCTATAAATACTTAAAAAGATAGCACTGTTCTGTTTTATTGGAGTCAAAACATGACAGTAGTTTTTTTCCAGGAAATATGGCATTGTGAGCATAGGCATGTGGACCTCTTTTTCTAAGTCCCTAAAATGACCAATGGAACATACAAATAGAGAAAAATGGCATCAGCTCTGGAAACAAGGAGAGAGCCCATCTAGAAGCTAAATCCTTAAAGGAGTTTGTATTTGCTAAGATGATATCAATAGAAGATTGGAGGAACAGGGGCCTCAAGGCAAAGGAACAACCCCTATGTCAGAGTGGAGTCTCTGAAAAAGGTAGGCGGAGACGCTGACCCCAACCCAGCAGAGCAAAGGCTGGAGACAAGAGCAGTAATAGGTCCATCACTCAGTGCCCTCCTGACTCTGCTAACAGGTGGCATTGGAGAGCAAACCAGCTGCAGTGTGTGTTGAGCTCTTTACAGAGAAAGTGGTTTCTGAGAAGTCTGTCCATACCTTTTACAGCACAGCTAGTGTTCATGTGCTAGCTCCTTCCCCACCATCAGTCTCCTCAACTCCCATAATTGACAAGATAAAATCAGAATATTCAACTGAGAAACAAGAAAGAGAGATACTCTCCTCTTATTTTTAATCAGGACCTAAATACCTTTCATTGGAATATTTTGGAAGAACCTCATCTAAATTTATGAAATGAACCCCCTGTAACTTCCACTTGACTAGAAACCAAAAGGGAGCAAGCCTAGACCTTCTTTACCTCCCCAGTAATAACCAAACAGAAAAAGTCAAGAGGCCTCTGTAAAAGTACTACAATTCCAAATACAGGGACCTCTGAAATAGTCTAATGTAAGAAAAAAATTTTAATGCCTTATGACCTCAGTCAAATATTGTGATTTGTGATCTAAACATAATTCAAGAGATTATCCAAGCAGCAGACACAAGCACAAAGAAGAAGCAAGCTATCCATTTATGAATTGCACAGGAGAGGTGATGAGTCTGTTGGTTACTGTAGAATTAATTATGATGCAGAAAATGATCTCAAGAACTATCATGTTAGCTTTATAAAACTGTACAGATGGTCCTTGACTCAGTATGGTTCAACCTAGGATTTTTCAGCTCTATGGTGCTGCGAAGTGATATATACTCAGTAGAAGATGGACTTGGAATTTAGAATTTTTATTTTTTTTCACGGATAGCAGTATGTGCTATGATATTCTCTCATGATGCTAGGCAGTAGCAGCAAGCTACAGCTCCCAGTCAGCCACATGATCATGAAGGTCAATGGCCAATACACCTACAACCATTCTGTGTTTCACTTTTAGTATTCAGTAAAATGAATGAGATATTCAACGCTTTATTATAAAATAAACTGTAGGCTAATGTAAATGTTCTAAGCATGTTTCAGGTAGGCT
The DNA here is from genome assembly GCF_018350215.1 of Panthera leo. Classification (NCBI taxonomy): domain Eukaryota; kingdom Metazoa; phylum Chordata; class Mammalia; order Carnivora; family Felidae; genus Panthera; species Panthera leo. The sequence continues at coordinate 103,636,312 of NC_056680.1, read as the reverse complement.
AGGCTGAGTAAGCTATAATGTTTGATAGGTTAGATGTGTTAAATGCCTTCTTGGCTTATTGGTATTTTCAACTTAGGTTGGATTTATTGAGAACATAACAGGGTACATCAAGGAAGATCTGTGTAATGTCTTGGTTTAAGATAAGAAAAGATTTATCAAAAACAATAGCTCAATCTGAGTTAACCATAGCCAGAAAGGACTGGCAGTGAGCTTTGAAGCACATTAAGTGCTGAGAGATAATTGTCAACCATTGTTTTAAATATAGTTTCAAAATTGATCAAAGAATAAGTGTATTATCTTAAAAACAGTGCCCTATATTATTAAAAAGAAATTGATGGATTTTATGTCCCCATAAATATATCAGTCTGAAAAAGATAAAAGAAATGTCTGTGAATAATATACAAGAATATCTTCAAAAAACTTTAAGCATAATCACTGTTAACTGTAGAACTCGATTAATTTTCAAAATAGAAGCTTTCTTTATTTGTTTGACATCAGTTCTTGAGAGTATAGTGCTTGGAGGTGACAGGGAGGTGGGTTCAATCAACCTTCTTGGAACTAAAACTGCTTTGGTTAAATATACCTTAAATTACTACAACACATTTATAATACTTAACAAAAATTTAAAAAATCACTGTTGACACTGTTGTTGGCCCTACAGCACCCTTTGGTATGCGGTTCCTAACACAGTGGTAGGGCGATACACAGAGAAGGCATTTAATACTTATTTTAACTTACTGAACAACAGAATAACAAAGAAAAGGAAAGCTTCTTGTAACTGATTTTACTTTTAAGTCTTGGGAATCTCTTGTCAGTTCCTATACAGAAATTAAGACTTAAATCCAAGAGAATTTCTTTGTAATTGTGAACTAGCACTCAAATAAGGTTGTTCAAAGAAGCAATGCTATTTCAAGAAAAAGGTGCGTTTTCAGGGAAGACAATGGGCAATAAATGCAACATCAGGAGATTTTGAATGCCTAAAATGCTCCGCTGTTTTCCTACATGAATGAATGAATTATTAAACTATTGCGTGTTTTTTTCAACCTTTGAACTCTAATATATCTTTTGAATGACTACATAAAAGGCATATTATTTTACAAATAGGTCTTAAGTAGACTGAGTATGAGATCTCTGATTTAAAATATTTTGAGAATCCAATTATGTATTTCCATGGTGAAAAACAGTTAAAAACACACATGTGGCATATATTTTGGCATTAGAACAAAAATTATTTAGTTTAAAAAAATTCACTGTTAAAAATGGATGACAATCTAAACTGTTTCTTATTAAAATACTGAGGATTCATTTTCCAGATGAGTATTACCAATATTCCCAATTCCTTCAGTTACCCCTCACAACAATAACAAAATAGGCTGTTTAAGAACTCACTGCATTTTCTAGTCAAGGCACCCTTCATATTAGACTTCTGGAAGTTGAGGTAAGAAATGGGGGAAGAACATGGCTTCTAGTAATTTTCATGTCATAGTACAGCAGAGAGGATAAGAGCACAGCCTCTGAAATCAAATGTCAAATGCCATGAACTAGCTGTGTGATCTTAGGCAAAGTACTTAATCTGGTCCTCAGTTTCCTCATCTTAGAATTTTGAGATTACAGTTGTACCTATGTCATGATATTGCTGTGAGGATTAAAAAATTAATTTGGTACATTCATTAGAAGTATATGTTCTTGTTATCAGTATAAATGCAGAACATTTCATTTTAATAGTAATTTAATTGGACAGCATGTTCTTGATAGAAATTTAGTTTTTATTCCCAACTGACACACAAAAGTCAGAATAATTTTCACTGCTAGGCTACCAGAGTTGATGCTGTATTACTTTGGTGGCTTTATTATATTATTATGTTAAAATGACACACACTATTTCATAATCTCCATTAACTATATTTCTAATTCATTCCAGTCTGTTTCAAATATATTAGCACGTGTGTGTCTGTATTTACATAGATATATATAATCGAAACTCCCTCCTGTATCCTTCCAAGATGACAGGGAGTAGTAGTTTGACATACACACCGAAGGGGCCCAACTTCCTGGATATAAATACAAAATCTACAATTTCCTAACTTAGTGACTTTGGGGAAAGTTCCTTAACCTCTCCTCTCCATACTTAGTTTCCCCATTTAGGGGATAATTATTCCTTCCCCCCATGGGGATAATTGAAATACTCCCATAGAGTTTTGTAAGAATTAAAGAAGTTAGTCTTTGTTAAGTACTTTTTAAGACTTTTTAAGTTCATGGCTTAGCACATGTAAAAACCAGTAAGCATTTGTTATTAAATAAATACATCCCATTATATCCACAACTAGAACTCCTATTCTAATTTTATGTTTAATATTATTTGTTTTTCTGTATGTATTGCCTTGTCTACACTCTTTAGCCATAGACTACCAGGGACACACCTGTATTTGAACAAGTTGGATTTATTACTCCCTGAGCGGTAAAGAACCCATACCATGGGCATCTCAGTAAGAGTGTCAGAAAGCAGTTATTATAGGATTTAGGTCACTTAAGTGATTTTTTTTTTCTTTTTCTTTTTTCTTTTTTTAAATTTACATCCAAATTAGTTAGCATATAGTACAACAATGATTTCAGGGTAGATTCCTTAATGCCCCTTACCCATTTAGCCCATCCCCCCTCCCACAACCCTTAAAGTAACTAACCCTCTGTTTGTTCTCCATAGTTAAGTGATTTTTAAGAGAATTAAATAAGCGAACTTTGCTCTGGATTAAATGCTATAAGGAAGCAAGGATAATTCTGTGACAGGTTATCTTGATAAATGTTATTTGGAAACAGGAAAATCGGGAGGGAGGCTAAAGCTATAACTGACTTTAAAAAAAAAGGCAGAAGTCACTCATACTAGCTCAGAGAAGGGAATGTTTGATATTTTTTATGGTTATCATAGTGACCTTGTTTTTACTTAGACAAATTAAGTAGTCTTATTTTTTGTCTTACTCCATCATAGCCTGGAATGACCACATAAGTTGATGCTGTGTGAAATACTTTATGTCCAAGAGAACACCATGGCATAGCTCTGAGTGCCAGGCTAGCTCCTAAAAAAAAATAAAGACCCACCTGAAAGTACCAGATGGACCATAGTGGTTTTTCTCCTATTTCCCAGACTTATGTATTTATCTCAACACATGATGATATTGTGTTTTTTTTTTTTAATTTTATACGGATGGTATCATTTAGTATATATTCTTGAACTTTCTTTCTTCACTTTTTTGATATATTTGTTAAATCATATTGATGATTGTGTTCTAGTTCATTTGTTTCCACTTCTGTATAGTGTTATGTAGTGTGGGCAAGCCTAATTTACTTTTCATTCCCTTGGTGGACACCTGAGTTATTTCTGCAATAATAAATATTTGCAATTATAAAGTGTTTCAGTGATAATTCTTATCAATATTTATTCAGATAAATGCATGATATTTTCCAGGGTATATAACTAGTAGTATGCTCATCTTCAGCCATAGTTAAAATTGCCAAGTTATTTTTTAAAATGGTTAAATAACTTAGATTTCTTCCAGCAGTGTTTAACTATTCTGGCTGCTTTCATCTCCTCCAGCACTTGATATTGTCAGACTTTGAAATTTTTGACAAACTAGTGGATATAAATGTCATTTCAGATTTAACTTTTCTGTTCAGTCTGATAGTCTTTGGCTTTTACTGGTTAAAATTTTAGTCTTTTGCATTCATTTCCTCCATCTTACTCTGTTCCACTTTTTCTGTGACTGGTTTTGTTTTTCCTTTCTTGGCTTCTTTTGAATTTATTGCAATACTTTTCTTGTTATTACATTGTTTCCCTAGGTTTGGAAGTTATACATCCTTATCCTATTTATATATAGAGATTACTTTAAAATATCAAGGTACAGACTCAAATGAATACAGTCTATATAATGTATTTACCTTTCTAAAGGCTACACCAACCTACATGTTATGTAGCCTTGTATTTTAGTTCTGTCTTGTGCCTTATAACTCTCTTTATTAGTTTTGTATTGCTACCATAAGAGATTACCACAAACTTAACACCTTATCTTAAGGTTCTGTAGATCGCAAGTCTTGCATGGGTCTCTCCAAGCCAAAGTTCAAGGGCTTACGGGAGATACATTTCTTTCTAGGTGCTCTAGGGGAGGATCTTTTTCCTTCTTCATCTTGTGTTGCTGGCAGAATTTAGTTCCATGCCGTTGGAATACCAAATTCTCCATTTCCTTGCTGGTTGTCCATCTGGGAACTGTTCTTCTAGAGGCCACTCATATCCCTTGGCTCTTCCCCACTCCCTTCAGAGTCATCAGTGGCAACTCAGGTACCTCCCTTCGTTTGAATTTTTTCTCTTTCTTCGATCTCATCTTTCTGACCCATTTGGGAAAGGGTCTCTGCTTTTAAGGACTCCTGTGGCTAGATTGGGCCTGCCTGGATAATCCAGAATGATTTCCTCATCCCAAGGTTTGAAACCTCAATCATATCTATGAAGTCCTTTTTTTCCATCAGGATAATTATATTCACGAATTCCAAAGACTAAGGCATTGAATCTTTGGGGGACCATTATTCTACTACATTCCCCTATTTAATCATTATAATTATGTTTTTACATTCAACATTTACTTTTACTCACATGTAATATTTTCTTTGATTGCCATTCCATCTGGCATCTTAGACCCTATTTCTGTATTCATGTTCCTTTTTATGAGAAATAAGTCCTTTGGAAATTTCTTTAATGATGGTCTATAATAGTTAAATTTTCATTTCTGTATGAAAATGTCTCCTTTTGTCCTGATAATTAAAGAACTCTAGGTATGCAATTCTAGGCCTCCTACAAGGCCATTAAAACAAAAGTTATGTGACCTGGGATCAATAATGCCCCACAGGAGACCCCAGCTTTAGGACTCTAGTACCATATTGAGTTCATGCTATGGATTTGGAGAATCTTTTGAGAATTTTCCTTTCTTGTGAACCCAGTTGTAAAATTGAAAGGTTTTATTTTTAAATAACATATAGGCTTCTGCTTCTGGGAAAGTAGAGGAAATGTCATTTTTTTCCTAATACATAGTAAACAAACCATAAGACAACTCTGAAAGTTGGAGGGGAAAGGGCAGACAAGCTAGAAATCTTAAGACCCAAGAAGCAGCAAGGTGATACTTTCTGCCTCTCATATCTCAGACTTGGAGTGAAGGAAGCCAGCAATCTAGAAATACCAGTGGGTACGAATTTATAAAATTCTTTAACAAATCCCTGCTCTAATGCAATATAATTGTTACAATTTGCTATATTATAAATTGCTTCTAATGCAATATAAAGGTTGAAATTTTTCTGTGTCTAGAAAAAAAAATAATGTGTAATGGGAAAAAAGATACACTACACGGACTGGCGGGAGGGAGGTGGGGCAGAGGGGCAGCCCGCCGGCCAAACAGAGCCCCCGAGTCTGGCTTGCAAAAGCAGAGGGGCCGGACGGAGTGTGTTCTGACAGCAAGCGGGACTTAACATCTGGAAGGTTATAAGCTAACAGCTCTGCTCGGAGAACAGGAGGGCTGGAAGACAACGGGAGGGAGAGCTGTTGAGCCCCTGACGACAGAGCTCAGCTTGGCGGGGAACAAAGGCGCTCACCAGCACCATCTCCCTCGCCCATCCCCCAGCCAAAATCCCAAAGGGAACCAGTTCCTGCCAGGGAACTTGCTTGTACCGGGCAAACACCCAACGCTGTGCTTCTGCTGATCCATCGCTCCCGTGGGTCTGACTCCCTCCTGGTGCTGCAGGGCCCCTCCCGAAGCGTATCTCCGAAGGAAAAGCGAGCTGAGCCTGCCCCTCCCAACCCTGTGCACCTTGCCCATCCACCCCAGCTAATAAGCCAGATCCCCAGCCCCACAAGCCTGGCAGTGTGGAAGTAGCCCAGACGGGCCATGCCACCCCACAGTGAATCCGGCCCCTGGGAGAAGGGAATAGAAGGCACACACCAGTCTGACTGTGGCCCCAGTGGTGGGCTGGGGGCAGATATCAGGTCTGACTGCACCCCGCCCACCAACGCAAGTTATTCAAGACAGCACAGGGGAAGTGCCCCGCAGTTCTGCACCACTCCAGAGACTATCCAAAATGACGAAACGGAAGAATTCCCTCAAAAAACGTCCAGGAAATAACGACAGCTAATGAACTGATCAAAAACGATTTAAACAATATAACAGAAAGTGAATTTAGAATAATAGGTCATAAAATTAATTGCTGGGCTTGAAAACAGTATAAAAGACAGCAGAGAATCTCTTGCTACAGAGATCAAGGGACTCAGGAACAGCCGGGAGGAGCTAAACACTATCAATGAGCTGCAAAATAAAATGGAGACAACCACGGCTCAGATTGAAGAGGCAGAGAAGAGAATAGGTGAACTAGAAGATAAAATTATGGAAAAAGAAGAAGTTGAGAAAAAGAGATAAAAAAACTCCAGGAGTATGAGGGGAAAATTAGAGAAGTAAGTGATGCACTAAAGAGAAATAATCTACGCATAATTGGTATTCCAGAGGAGGAAGAGAGAGGGAAAGGTGCTGAAAGTGTACTTGATGAAATCATAGCTGAGAACTTCCCTGATCTGGAGAAGGAAAAGGGCATTGAAATCCAAGAGGCACAGAGAACTCCCTTCAGACGTCACTTGAATACATATCATAGTGAAACTGGCAAAATACAAGGACAAAGAGAAAATTCTGAAAGCAGCTAGAGATAAACGTGCTCTAACATATAAAGGGAGACCTATAAGAGTCGTGACCAGTCTCTCTACTGAAACTTGGCAGGCCAGAAAGGAATGGCAGGAGATTTTCAATGTGATGAACAGAAAAAAATATGCAGCCGAGAATCCTTTATCCAGCAAGTCTGTCATTTAGAAAAGAAGGAGAGATAAAGGTCTTCCCAAACAAACAAAAACTGAAAGAATTCATCACCACTAAACCAGCCCTACAAGAGATCCTAAGGGGGATCCTGTGAGACAAAGTACCAGAGACATCGCTACAAGCATGAAACCTACAGACATCACAATGACTCTAAACCCATATCTTTCTATAATAACACTGAATGTAAATGGACTAAATGCGCCAACCAAAAGACATAGGGTATCAGAATGGATAAAAAAACAAGACCCATCTATTTGCGGTCTATAAGAGACTCATTTGAGACCTAAGGACACCTTCAGATTGAGAGTGAGGGGATGGAGAACTATTTATCATGCCACTAGAAATCAAAAAGCTGGAGTAGCCATACTTATATCAGACAAACTAGACTTTAAATTAAAGGCTGTAACAAGAGATGAAGAAGGGCATTATATAATAATCACAGGGTCTATCCATCAGGAAGAGCTAACAATTATAAATGCCTATGCACCGAATACGGGAGCCCCCAAATATATAAAACAATTACAAACATAAGCAACCTTATTGATAAGAATGTGGTCATTGCAGGGGACTTTAACACTCCACTTACAGAAATGGATGGATCATCTAGACACACAGTCAATAAAGAAACAAGGGCCCTGAATGATACATTGGATCAGATGGACTTGACAGATCTATTTAGAACTCTGCATCCCAAAGCAACAGAATATACTTTCTTCTCGAGTACACATGGAACATTCTCCAAGATAGATCACTTACTGGGTCACAAAACAGCCCTTCATAAGTATACAAGAATTGAAATCATACCATGCATACTTTCAGACCACAATGCTATGAAGCTTGAAATCAACCACAGGAAAAAGTCTGGAAAACCTCCAAAAGCATGGAGGTTAAAGAACACCCTACTAACGAATGAGTGGGTCAACCAGGCAATTAGAGAAGAAATTAAAAAATATATGGAAACAAACAAAAATGAAAATACACAATCCAAATGCTTTGGGACGCAGCGAAGGCAGTCCTGAGAGGAAAATACATTGCAATCCAGGCCTATCTAAAGAAACAAGAAAAATCCCAAATACAAAATCTAACAGCACACCTAAAGGAAATAGAAGCAGAACAGCAAAGACAGCCTAAACCCAGCAGAAAAAGAGAAATTATAAAGATCAGAGCAGAAATAAACAATATAGAATCTAAAAAAAAAAATGTAGAGCAGATCAACGAAACCAAGAGTTGTTTTTTTTGAAAAAATAAACAAAATTGATAAACCTCTAGCCAGGCTTCTCAACAAGAAAAGGGAGATAACCCAAATAGATAAAATCATGAATGAAAATGGAATGATTACAACCAATTCCTCAGAGATACAAGCAATTATCAGGGAATACTATGAAAAATTATATGCCAACAAACTGGACATCCTGGAAGAAATGGACAAATTCCTAAATACCCACACTCTTCCAAAACTCAATCAGGAGGAAATAGAAAGCTTGAACAGACCCATAACCAGTGAAGAAATTGAATCAGTCATCAAAAATCTCCCAACAAATAAGAGTCCAGGACCAGATGGCTTCCCAGGGGAGTTCTACCACACGTTTAAAGCAGAGATAATGCCTACTCTTTTCAAGCTATTCCAAGAAATAGAAAGGGAAGGAAAACTTCCAGACTCATTCTATGAAGCCAGTATTACTTTGATTCCCAAACCAGACAGAGACCCAGTAAAAAAAGAGAACTACAGGCCAATATCCCTGATGAATATGGATGCAAAAATTCTCACTAAGATACTAGCAAATCGAATTCAACAGCATATAAAAGAATTATTCACCATGATCAAGTGGGATTCATTCCTGGGATGCAGGAATTCACAATTCAATCAACGTGATACATCACATTAATAAAAGAAAAGAACCATATGATCCTGTCAATCGATGCAGAAAAGGCCTTTGACAAAATCCAGCACCCTTTCTAAATAAAACCCTTCAGAAATTCAGGATAGAAGGAACATACTTAAAGATCATAAAAGCCATTTATGAAAAGCCCACAGCTCACAATGGGGAAAAACTGAGAGCTTTTTCCCTGAGATCAGGAACACGACAGGGATGTCCATTCTCACCGCTGTTGTTTAACATAGTGTTGGAAGTTCTAGCGTCAGCAATCAGACAACAAAAGGAAATCAAAGGCATCAAAATTGGCAAAGATGAAGTTAAGCTTTCACTTTTTGCAGATGACATGATATTATACGTGGAAAATCCGATAGACTCCACCTAAAGTGTGCTAGAACTGATACATGAATTTAGCAAAGTTGCAGGATACAAAATCAATGTACAGAAATCAGTTGCATTCTTATACACTAATAATGAAGCAAGAGAAAGACAAATAAAGAAACTGATCCCATTCACAATTGCACCAAGAAGCATAAAATACCTAGGAATAAATCTAACCAAAGATGTAAAAGATCTGTATGCTGAAAACTATAGAAAGCTTATGGAGGTAATTGAAGAAGATATAAAGAAATGGAAAAACATTACGTGCTCATGGATTGGAAGAATAATTATTGTCAAAATGTCAATACTACCCAAAGCTATCTACACATTCAGTGCAATCCCATCAAAATTGCACCAGCATTCTTCTCGAAGGTAGAACAAGCAATCCTAAAATTCATATGGAACCACAAAAGGCCCCAAATAGCCAAAGTAATTTTGAAGAAGAAGACCAAAGCAGGAGGCATCACAATCCCAGACTTTAGCCTCTACTACAAAGCTGTAATCCTCAAGACAGCATGGTATTGGCACAAAAACAGACACATAGACCAATGGAATAGAATAGAAACCCCAGAACTAGACCCACAAACGTATGGCCAACTAATCTTTGACAAAGCAGAAAACATCCAATGGAAAAAAGACAGTCTCTTTAACAAATGGTGCTGGGAGAACTGGACAGCAACATGCCAAAGATTGAAACTAGACCACTTTCTCACACCATTCACAAAAATAAACTCAAAATGGATAAAGGACCTGAATGTGACACAGGAAACCATCAAAACCCTAGAGGAGAAAGCAGGAAAAGACCTCTCTGATCTCAGCCGTAGCAATTTCTTACTTGACACATCCCCAAAGGCAAGGGAATTAAAAGCAAAAATTAACTGCTGGGACTTTATGAAGATAAAAAGCTTCTGCACAGCAAAGGAAACAACCAACAAAACTAAAAGGCAACCAGCGGAATGGGAACAGATATTTGCAAATGACATATCGGACAAAGGGCTAGTATCCAAAATCTATAAAGAGCTCACCAAACTCCACACCCGAAAAACAAATAACCCAGTGAAGAAATGGGCAGAAAACATGATTAGACACTTCTCTAAAGAAGATATCTGGATGGCCACCAGGCACATGAAAAGATGCTCAACGTCGCTCCTCATCAGGGAAATACAAATCAAAACCACACTCAGATATCACCTCACACCAGTCAGAGTGGCCAAAATGAACTATCAGGAGACTATAGATGCTGGAGAGGATGTGGAGAAACGGGAACCCTCTTGCACTGTTGGTGGGAATGCAAAGTGGTGCAGCCACTCTGGAAAACAGTGTGGAGGTTCCTCAAAAATTTTAAAATAGACCTACCCTATGACCCAGCAATAGCACTGCTAGGAATTTACCCAAGGGATACAGGAGTACTGATGCATAGGGGCACTTGTACCCCAATGTTTATAGCAGCACTCTCAACAATAGCCAAATTATGGAAAGAGCCTAAATGTCCATCAACTGATGAATGGATAAAGAAATTGTGGTTTATATACACAATGGAGTACTACGTGGCAATGAGAAAGAATGAAATATGGCCCTTTGTAGCAACACGGATAGAACTGGAGAGTGTGATGCTAAGTGAAATAAGCCATATAGAGAAACATAGATACCATATAGTTTCACTCTTATGTGGATCCTGAGAAACTTAACAGAAACCCATGGGGGAGGGGAAGAAAAAAAAAAGAGGTTAGAGTAGGAGAGAGCCAAAGCATAAGAGACTCTTAAAAACTGAGAACAAACTGAGGGTTGATGGGGGGTGGGAGGGAGGGGAGGGTGGGTGATGGGTACAGAGGAGGGCACCTTTTGGGATGAGCACTGGGTGTTGTATGGAAACCAATTTGACAATAATTTTCATATATTGAAAAATAAATACTGAAAAAAATTAAAAGATAGAAATTAATATATCATGAAAATATTATCCAAAGAAAAGCAGGAGTGCTATATTAGTATTAGATAAATTAGGCATAAAAAGAAAAATAATAGAGAAGGACATTATATAATGATAAAAAGGTCAATCCACCAAGAAGACAAACACTAAATGTGTATTCACTAAACAATATACTATAAAATATGTGACAAAAAACTGATAGAACTATAAAACATACACAAATTCAAAATTAAAATCAGGGATGACAGTATCCTAATCCCAATAGTTAATAGAAAACTGGGCAGAAAATCGTTAAGCATTTAGGAGAACTGAATAACACCATCTTCCAACAGAATCAATGGACATCTATAGAACACTCCATCCTATAGGAACAGAATACATCTTCAGGTGTCTGCAGAATACATACCAAGATAGACCATATTCTGAGTCATAAAACCTCAACAAATTTAAAAGCATTTAAATCATACAAGAATGTATTTTCTGAGCACAACTAGAATCAAATTAGAATTCTGTCACAGGAAGATAATAGTAAAATCTTCAAACAGTTGGAAAATAAATGACCCGCTTAACCCATATGTGGAAAAGGAATTCTCAGGAAAAATCAAAATACTTTGAACTGAATGAAAATGAAAGTATATCAAAATCTGTGTGATACAGCTAAAGCAGTGCTGAGCTAGTAATTCATAACAGTAAATGCTTACATTAGAAAAGAGGATAAGACAGAAATCAATATTATCTGAGCTCCCACTTCAAAAACCAAGGAAAAAGAAAAAAAAAAAGTTGAAAGCCAGCAGAAGGAAAGAAAGAATAAAAATAAGAACAGAGATCAATGAAATTGCAAACAAAAGTAATAAAGAAAAATCAATGAAACAAATAGCTGATTCTTTGAACAGACCATTAAAATGGAAGCTTCCAGCAAGGTTGATAACATAAAAAGAAAACACAAAAATCATCAACATTAGGAATTTAACAGGGGATATCACCATAGACCTTACAGCCAGCAAAAGAATAACAAGGGAAACACCACAACTTTATACACATAAATTTGACAATGTAGACTAAATGGAAGGGATCAAAAATCCAAATGAGAAAAACACAACCTACCATAATTTGCTCATTATAAAATGGACTATATTTATCTAGAAAATAGAAAAAGAGGGGTCAAAGTACAATAAGAAGATAACTACAGATCAAAATCCCTGATGAATATAGATAGAAAAATCCTTAACAAACTATTAGCAGACAGAATCCAGTGATAAATTATAAGAAATAAAGACTAGAACCAAGTGCAGTTTATTCAGAGAGGTAAGGCGGGTTCACTATTGAAAACTGAATTGGTGTAATTCATCATATTAACAGGCTAAAAAAAATCACTCACAAATATTACTCAGTGGAGAAAAAACATTTGACAAAATTTAGAAGACATTGTTAATAAAAACCCTCAGGAAAGTACAAATAGAATGGAACACCTGCATTTTGATAAAAAGGATCTATATAAACATGTAAGGGCGCTCTTGGGTGGCTCAGTCAGTTGAGCGTCCAACTTCGGCTCAGGGCATAATCTTGTGGTTTGTGAGTTCGAGCCCCACGTCGGGCTCTGTGCTGGCAGCTCAGAGCCTGGAGCCTGCTTCAGATTCTGTCTCCTCTCTCTGCCCCTACCCCACTTGTGCTCTGTCTCTATCAAAAATAAATAAATGTAAAAAAAAATTTTAAAAACCCAACAAAACCTGTAACCAAGGAGTTCCTGGTTGGCTCAGTCATTTAAGTATCTGACTTCAGGTCATGATCTCGCAGCTCATGAGTTCAACCTTCGCTTAGGGCTCTGTGCTGACCGTTCAGAGCCTGGAGCCTGCTTCGGATTCTCTGTCTCCCTCTCTCTGCTCCTCCCCTGCTCATACTCTATCTCTCTTTCTCTCTTTCAAAAATAAATCTACATTAAAAAATTGTTTTAAAGAAAACATATAGACAACATTGTACTTAGTTGTGAAAGACTGAATATATTTTTTCCCTAAGAGTAGAAACAAAGGGACTGTAGGCAGTCCTTGGCTTGCTTATACCTGCGTTACTGGAATCTCTCCATGGTTTTCCTGGTTGTATCGATGTCAATATCCTGGTTGTGATATTATACTGTAGGTTTGTAATATCTGACGATTGTGGTAACTAGCAAAGGATACATAGGATTTCTGTGATGTTACAATGTCATGTGAATCTGTAATTATCTCAGAATGAAATATTTAGCTGAAAAAAAGTTTTTTTTACATTTATAATTTTTGAGAGACAGAGCATGAGTGGAGGAAGGGCGGAGAGAGGAGACACAGAATCTGAAGCAGGCTCCAGGCTCTGAGCAAGCATTCAGCACAGAGCCCAATGCAGGGCTCGAAACCACAAACTGTGAAATCATGACCTGAGCCAAAGTTGGACACAACCGAATGGGCCACTCAGGTGCCCCTGAAATATTTAGTTTTAAAAATCATATTTGCTGAGGCAAATACCCGGTAGCTCAGTAGGGTAAGCATCTGACTCTTGATTTTGGCTCAAGTCATGATTTCATGGTTTGTGAGCTCAAGCCCCATGTCTGGCTCCGCACTCTTAGCCTGGAGCCTGCTTGGGATTCTCTCTCTCCTTCTCTCTGCCCCTCTCCTGCTCATGCTCTCTGTCTCAAAATAAATAAATAAAACTTAAAAAAATTTTAAGTCATATTTGCTATTCTTAATGGTTATACAGTGGATGTATCTTCAGAATGCTTCATGGGGCCCATTGCTGAAAACAAATATCTTAAATTGACTTCCTATAATATTTTTTTCATTGTAATGCTCTAAACATAAAAATACAAAAATGTTTCAGACCTATAAAAATGTACTGGTCTCATTTTTTTTTTTGTTTTGTTTTATTAAGTCCAGAAAAGTTTGGACATTCTTTTATGACCTCTTGAAGAATGCAAGGTACATATAATTGAATAGCCTTTAAATCATATGAAAACAATGAAGTGTCTCCTTTATTTTCAAGAAATCAACAATAAGACTTAAAAAAGAATTGTTTTTAATGTTTGTTTATTTTTGAGAGAGAGACAGACAGACAGAGTGTGAGCAGGGGAGGGGCAGAAAGAGAGGGAGACACAGAATCCAAAGCAAGCTCCAGGCTCTTAGCTGTCACCACAGAGCCCGACGCAGGATTTAAACTCACAAACTGTGCGAGGTCATGACCTGAGCTGAAGTCGGATACTTAACCGACTGAGCCACCCAGGTGCCTCAGCAATAAGACTTTTTTTTAAAAAAATTAATAAAGGTTCTTTGAAACTTACACTGCATGAACAATATTTTAAGTGATAAAATTATATAAGAGTAATGACTGAACCATTCTAAGAAATTTAAATTTCAATATTTGAGAATATGGGATGAGCAGTAAACACTGAATTAATGTAATACAGAGCTATATGAATTATATCTCACAGATTAAACTAGAATTCAGTACATTCTCCTGGGTCTGTCTGTCCTTTACTTCATTTGTTGAATCACATTAATTCCAAATAATTCATGGGCAAAAATAGAATTGACTTAACAGTTTTGGGAGCTTAGCTCTTATCTCTGATTAACATTAATATATACTCTACTTACCACAAAAAAAAAAAAACAAAACCTGTGATGAAAATCACCAAAGGAATAGAATCATATACACAACAAATATATATAGGCTTAAAATATCTTAATTTCTCTGTGAGCGTCTATATGTGAACCATGTGATATATGTATAAATATTTATATTCACAAAGGCATCTATAAAATTGAGGTTATTTTTCAATAACTCTATCTCAGTATAGATTTGGTTAGCTTAATAAATCTGAAGACCATGTTGCTTTAAGCAATACTTTCTCAAGCCTGTATTCATCACATTTCTCTTTTAACAGCCCAAGAACATTATTATTCCTGATTATTCTGTTTGATTCATTCAAAATACATCAAAAGCTAAAATAAAAAACAAACAAACAAACAAACAGGTATTAGAAACACAATGTTTCATACTGTTTTCTTGATAAAACCTGTTTCCCTTCTAAAGTGTTCAACCTTATATATAAAATATACTTCTTCAGGCCCTACTAGTGCTTATAATTGCATAGTTAAGGAAGACTTTGCAAAAAAAGTAGACTTCCCTTTGTAATAACCATAATTTTCTTTTTTTTAATATATGAAGTTTATTGTCAAATTGGTTTCCATAGTAGTAACCATAATTTTCAAAACAATATCTTAACACTAAATTCTAAAGTTACTTTTAGTCAATTGAAAGAAAAAAATGGAGTCTTTTCAGTTAATTATATACACAATTGCTAATTTAAATGATAGTCTGAAAGATTCCACACCTGAAGAAATTGCTTATGTTAATTTGCAGTTACAGGAATTTTTGTACATACTGTAGCCTTGTATTAGTCAAGGTTCTCTAGAGAAACAGACCAATAAGATATATGTATAGATATATGAGGAGATTTATTATAGGAAATGGCTCCCACAATTATGGGAATGAGGTCACTGGTATAATTCCTCATTTCCCAGAACCAGTAACTCTGATGTCCAAGAGCAGGGGAAGATGCATTCCACAGCTGAGAAAGAAAGTGATTTCACCGTTGTCCACCTTTTTGTTCTATTGGGCTTTCAATGGTTTGAATAATGCTCCACCCACATCAGTTAGGGCTGTCTTCTTCACTGGGTCTACTGATTCAAATGCTAATCTCTTCCACAAACATCCTCACAGATACACCTAGAAACAATGTTTTTTCAGCTCTGTGAGCATCCCTTTCTCCAGACAAGTTGACACATAAAATTAAGTCTTATGCCTATGAGGATATTAAATTTTTTTTTTCATTTTATGTGAAATATGTATCATTGATGTCAAGTTTTTGGGTTTTTTTTTTATGTTCAAAGAAGTGAAGCATTTATTTCTGTATTTTCTGTCATTAACATGCCTGGTACTTTCACTGTTGGAAAGCAATAAAAGTAATCATTTTTGGCTTTGGCTGATGTTACGATACATAGTAGCAATGGTTCTGATAAACTTCAGTGAGAATGTTCATTGTGCTCCATACTAAGCAAATTAGGAGTACCCCAATCATTTATTTTCACTGAAGTGGGTGGCGTCCGGGAGGAGTGAGAGGGGGGAGGAGAGAGAGGTGAGCACTCTTAGGAGGAAAAAGAAAAATTAAAATCTATGAGTAATTTTCAGAACTGAAAAACTATTTTAGAAAGAAGAGTTACTATAATGGCCTTCAGGTAGCATTTATGATCATGTGTGTTTGTGCTTGCAGAAAGTTGAGGAATGTACAATGCCTACAGTTAGCCTTAGAGTTTAAACTCCAAGCAGATATATTTACGTTTATTTAAAAGTTAGGATAATATAGCTTACAATATCTTAATTTCTCTATGAGCTTCTAAATGTAACCCATGTGATTGGAATTTGATAGTTCTTCACATAAAGAGAATAAGAATTGTCTAAGACCTCCCTTATTTCAGTCCTTTATGAAAGGGTTGGCATTCCAAATTATCAGACATAAGCAGCAACTAGCTTTTATTAAAGGGAATGTCTAAGACATTTACTTCTTAAAATTTATAACACAAAAGCAACTACAGCTATATGTTATATACTGCTAAACTTGATTTTCTTCTGTTGTCCATATAGCTTCAAATATGTTTCTTTCTTAGTCATTTTTAACCAGAAGTATGGACACATCTTGACATTAATTGTCAAATGTGTCCTATACAAAATAGCCAAACTCCAGGCATCAAAACAGAAGAGAAGCAAGGGTAAGCAAAAAATATATAGGGTTCATTGGTCAACTTATGAACAGACATGGTCAATTATAAATTAGTTGTCTTAAGAGTTCTGTGTTTTGGATCACATAGGTAGATAATATATACTGTAAAAGTTCTGAGAAGTATCTGGTGAGTCCTCTAGCTGGAGGGGGAGGGAGACACCACATTGGTTTCGTGAGCTCTTTATTATATCTACCGGTTAGCTCTCTGTGGACCAAAATGGAAAGGAGACTCATCCAGCAGAAGCCATGCGGCGGAGACTTTTTCCATATATATATTATTGTCATTGGCCCTCTCCCGCTTTCCTGAGTCCTCTAAACCAGATGCCACTTAATTAGAATCTAAATATACAATTTAAGAGATACAGTTAACCTTAAGGATTATTTTACTGATGAGGGAAGTTAGTCTTGACATTATTAATCACATGGCTAATAAGTGGTAAAGCTGGAGATCAACCAGTCTCCAAGGCGTCTAGTCCAGTTTCCGTGGATCACACTATACTGCTTTTTCCCCCCATTCCTTCTCCTTTTTTTCTAGGATGTAGCTAAGAAGCAGTGGAATAATGTCTTGGTGTCACTTGTCCTTCTCCATACACACACATAGAAAAATCATTTTGTTGACCATAATAATTTGTTTAATTCTTAAGTGATCTCTGTATTTTTCTCCAAACAGCCGCAAAACCAGTGGACTTGAAATCATGCACTGGCCCTGTTCCTAATACTACACAGCTGTGTCACATTCCCTGTCCTATTGAATGTGAGGTGTCACCTTGGTCAGCTTGGGGACCTTGTACTTACGAAAACTGTAATGACCAGCAAGGCAAAAAAGGTATGTCCTATTAACATGACATGCTTAAAACTCCTATCAGTTGAGTCAAGTGTGAATTATTTTAAAATGCTCCTCTGTGTTACTTGTGATTATTCATTTGTGATATTTTCCAGAATGGCTAAAGAGTATTGATTGCAAAAGATGAATAAACCTACTCTGATGTTGGTACCAGAACATTAAAACTGAAGTTAATTATCTAAATCTTTGTCCACTTATCTGTAAAAGGGATGTAGTATCTGCTACCCATGTTTTCTTTAAAGAATCGATGGGATAATAAACATAAAGCACTTACTTCAATGCCTGATCCATAGCTAGTTCTCAATAGACATAACTCCTTATTACTTTGAAGGTAAAGAAAAAAAACTCTATTGCTTTTATGAGGCAAATCACGTATTTATGAGGATTAGAATAAATGCAGTGGTTTCTTATATGGTGGACACGATGGGGTAATTTTCACATGATCTAGTAATGGAAAACATTTTCTTATTTCCTTTCAAAGACAGTCTTCCAGTGATTCTAATATGTTCACATAGTAATAAACAGACTTATTAATTTTGCTAGTGATTTTAATATGTTTACATGGCAATAAACAGACATTAATTTTGTTATGCACTGTCCAGAAGGACTACAGTTAGGTACTGTTAAAGCACAGGGCACAACTCTGAAGACTTCTCCTTAGAGCCCAGTTGCTTTATATCACTAGTTCATATTTCCAGAGCATCTAAAATCAACTAAGGCTCAAAGAGACAATTTATCTGGAACCATCCAACTTCTCAGAGGTATCTTTTTAGATTTAATTACACAATAGTGTTGAAGAACTCAAAGGAATAGCACGTTAGTCATGAATACTTCCAAATAGCTTGAGATTTCATTGTTTCTTTGAATATTTTATAACTATAGACTTTCCAAAAAAACCAAATTCATTCTGTGTATGTGTATGTGTGTTTTCTCTATCTGTGTGTCTGTCTGTCTCTCTCTGCTTCTGCCTCTCTACCTCTCTCCCGTCCTATGAAGGAGATGACAGTTATATGGCTTTACTTGCTTTCCCTCTTTGGCCCTTCTGTTAATTTATTTATTCATTTAATAAATGATTAAAGAGCTCACATTAAGCTAGAGTTTGAGGATGCACTAGTGATTAAAGCAGATCTGACTTCTACCTTCTACCCTCATCCAGCTTTCACTCAAGTTTTCGTTCAGCCTTCTGAAATATTCAACCATGACAGAAACAATAAATATTTTCCTTCCCCAACAATTCAGGTTTCAAACTGAGGAAGCGGCGGATTACCAATGAGCCCACTGGAGGCTCTGGGGGCACTGGGAACTGCCCTCACTTACTGGAAGCCATTCCCTGTGAAGAGCCATCCTGCTATGAATGGAAAGCAGTGAGGCTCGGAGACTGTGAACCAGACAATGGAAAGGAATGTGGCCCAGGCACTCAGGTTCAGGAGGTTGTGTGCATCAACAGTGACGGTGAGTCAGGCAGGTGTATCTACCCTGCTTTTACAAATGTCTCTTTAACCCTGGAGATTATGCCTTACTTTATGTTAAAATCTCACACCCCTTTATTATAATGGGCTCTATTTACAAACACAGAAATAGCTGTTTCTTCCTCGTTTCTTCCCCTCCCTCCCATCTTCCCTTCTCTCTCTCCCTTCTCCTCTTTGTTTCCTTCCAACCTTCTTCCTTACTTCCTTCCTTCTTTTCCTTTCCTTTCCTTTCCTTGTCCTTTCTTTCTCCCCTTTTTCTCAGTCTCTCACTTAATCTCTCTCTCTCTCTCCCTCCCTCCCTCTCTGTCTGTCTCTCCCTCTCTCTCTCTGTCTCTCTAATGGTGGCAATGAGGAGGTTCTTTGAACAATCACGGTATTTTTTAAATTTGGAAGCCAGTAACAGAATAAGAATTATATCATCATCAAGGCAATAAAGTATTAAATTGCCATTTAAAAACAGGAGCACCTGGGTGGCTCTGTTGGTTAAGCGTCTGACTTTGGCTCAGGTCATGATCTCAGGGTTTGTGAATTCCAGCCCAGGCCAGGCTGTGTGCTGATAGCTCAGAGCCTGGAGCCTGCTTAGGATCTGTGGCTCCCTCTTCCTTTCTATCCCTCCCCTGCTCGTGCTCGCTTGCTTGTGTGCTCCTGCTTGCTCGCTCATGCTCTCTCTCTCTCTCTCTCTCTCTCTCTCAAAAATAAATAAACATTAAAAAAAAATTTTTAAAGCATGGAAAGGTAACTTTTCTAAGTGGTATTTTTTTATTCGCCATAGATATGTGCATAAAGGATTATAAGAATTGGTTGACTTGAATCGAGAAGCTTTTATTTCCTGCCTTGATGTTGAATCTTAGGGGAATAATTTAATTTCCAGACTCCCGAACCACATGGCCTTTTACAACCTAGATTTCCAGAATCAACCCCTGGTTTCTGGGGACCTCACCTCTAGGAATGTCATAGAGCGACTGGGATGGTGATTTTCCACAAGTTTCCTTTCTCAAAGTACAGGAATTACTGTAGACATTCATACCTGATTTTTTGTTTGATAAAATATCCTGTTTTGTTGTTATCCTAATACAAGATTTTTAGATTCTCTCCATGAACACTGCTACTGTTCTGGGGAGACCCCCTTAATCTTCAGTAATCTCTGAGTCACACTGAGGAAACCTAGAACTCCTTGCGCCATAGTTTAAAACCTTTGACTAAAATCGTCTGTAAGGGTCCCTCCAACTCTTGAGTGCTGTGACTCTGCACATCAGAGCAGCATGAGCACCAAGCCCCAGGGCCCCATGATCTGACAGTTTATGCTGTTTACAGCACATGCGGAAACATTCTGGTACCCCCTCAGGGGCAGTGGAACATCTGGTAAGCATCATAATTCCTTCCATCCTATTTTCTTCCAGCAAGCAGAATTGTTTCCTCCTGTGACTCAGTCACTGTTCAGTAGAGAAAGATACTCTCTGGGGTAAGACACTGACAGACACTGCTAGTACTGAGAAATTAGCCTTTCGACTTTGAAACGCATAGTGTTGTCTTTGTCCAGGGTCCAGCATTTTCATGTGGGACAGCCTTAGGTAAAATTCAAACCAGCACTTGAGGTCGAAGGCAGAGGAAGGGGATTATTGCTGCAGAAATTTTATGATGCATCTTATGCATTCTGCTTTTTTCTAGATTTTCTGCCTTTCATAGATATAATTACCTATGATACATCCTCTCTTTAGCTTTTACCCAGTTCCACTCTAAAGGCAAAGAAAAGGAGATTGACATCTAATGGGGAGAAGAAGCAAAAGAAATGCGTTCTGTTACACTTAACCACAACTTCAGATGTTTATTTGGATTAGATGGCAATCTGTATTATCTTCTTTCTGAGTTGCTGTAAAAACAGTACAGGTCATATTTATTTCAGTATCACTGGTAACTGCT
Source organism: Panthera leo (assembly GCF_018350215.1). Lineage (NCBI taxonomy): Eukaryota > Metazoa > Chordata > Mammalia > Carnivora > Felidae > Panthera > Panthera leo. Next base: position 103,615,207 of record NC_056680.1, on the reverse strand, counting down.
TATTTTTTTGCCTAAATTCAAATAATTTTTCTTATCCTCCTATACACCTTGGGAGGAACTGTGATCCCACACATTGTAAAAGGTGTATTTGAGTGAACAAAGATGACAAAAACATTAAAATAAAAAGTTAATTGTGCATGGCACTTCTGTCTAAATATTATCAAATGAAAAATCAGATCTCACTTAATGCCTTGATCTTCCTGGATGTTTGTATGAATTCAGTATATTTTAAATATACTAGAAGAACTGGCTATTTTAAACATATCAGTGATTAATTTTAATTTTGTCAGGTAAAAAATATTTTGTAGCACAAGTAATAACCCCCTAAATTGTCTTATGGAACACTAAAAAACAAGCAGAAGAATGAGTTATGTATGTCTAGTTATATTGAATAAAAGTAGTGTACATTATAGCCCAAAAAGCACATTGGTAGCTCACAGTATACATATGCTGACTTCACTTTTCCTGTCTCCCCCCAAAAAAAATCAATTAAGAAAAAGAAACATACTATTGACATTCAATGTGTTATTACTGTCCTTTATCAGGACATCTGTTTCATCATTCAAGTTTACTTGCTGACATGAATTGGTCATGGTGCAACTCAGTATTTTAACTGGCTCAACTAGTACAAGAAAATTCTTTATTATTATAAGCCCTACAGGCTGCTCAAATTTATATATTGCTGAAACCTAATTGTGCTGATAGAATAGAGCAAAAGCTGGAGACTTGTAAATACTCCTCCACTATTATCATGTGGTCACCTGGTAAGTGTTTAGCAGCTGCACCAAATGTTGTTTTGTAATTAAATCGAACCCAGGGAATTAAAGTTGATTAGTTGTACAGACTCTACCTCTAGGCCTGGCTGCAGCTATAGATTTTGTTTTATAATTAAGTTAAAGCTCAACTAGGGAAATGAAGAATTAGAGCCTGTGAATGTTAGCAAATAATAAAAAGACCTTTTTTCTCCCACGTTCCTCACAAATTTCACAACTTTGTTAATGACCTCAAAGCATTGAAAGGCTCCATTTTTTTGCCCTGGAATATTCTTTGTCCAGGCTCCCAAAAGTCATTAGGGTTTGCTGCTGATTATTGTTCATCTTTCCAGTTGTCCTCCAAGGAGCAGAATTGGGGAGGGTTTTTCAGAGCACACAGGAGGAATATTACATAGATTCTCTAACAGACAGAGGGCGTAAGCAGAAATGGGAGATGAAAGGGAACTCAGAAGACAGATTTTACAGAAAAAGATAAACACTTGATGTGTAATAGAAAAAAATTACCACTCATAATTTAAAGATCATCAGAAAAGCAATTTCCAATCTCTCAGCACAAATACAGGAACTATTCAAAAGGTCTGATGGTGAGATTTGGGGGGAAGGGAGAGAAATCCTAGAGTTTGTTGGGCCTTTAAGAAAAAGCAAAATCTGCCCTATTTAAGGTTTTGTGAAATTTGCATGTTTTATTTAAAGGTATAAATTTGGTGTGGCAAGAGTACTTTTGGTAGTCTTGGTTGGTACAACAACAGATTGGTTGGTTAGAGCTAGAAAAGAACAAGACTGTTAGGCTGAAAGGGGAAAAGAAGAAGATCCGTTGTCTTTTTTTTTTTTTTTGTCTTCACTTTTTTAAATTTTTTTTTAAATTTACCTCCAAGTTAACATATAGTGTAATAATGATTTCAGGAATAGAATTTAGTGGTTCGTCACTTACGTATAACACCCAGTGCTCATCCCAACAAGCATCCTCCTTAATGCCCCTTGCCCACTTAGCCCATCCCCCCACCCAAAACCCTTCCAGCAACCCTCACTTTGTTTTCTGTATGTAAGAGTCTCTTATGTTTTGTCTCTCTCCCTGTTTTCATATTATTTTTACTTCCCTTCCCTTATGTTCATCTGTTGTTTCTTAAATTCCACATATGAGTGAAGTCATATGATATTTGTCTTTGTCTGACCAATTTATTTTGCTTAGCCTAAATACACTGTAGTTCCATCCACATTGTTGCAAACAGCAGGAGTTCATTCTTTGGATCACTGAGTAATACTCCATTATGTATACCACATCTTCTTTATCCATTCATCCATTGATGGACACTTGGGCTCTTTCCATACTTTGGCTATTATCAATAGCACTGCTATAAACATTGGGGTACAAGTGTGCCTATGAAACAGCACTCTCATATTCTTAGGATAGACACTTAGTAGTGCAATTGCTGAGTCTTAGGGTAGTTCTATTTTTAATTTTTTGAGGAATCTCCATACCGTTTTCCAGAGTGGCTGCACGAGTTCACATTCCCGCCACCAGTACAAAAGTTTGCCTCTTTCCCCACATCCTCACCAACATCTGTCATTCCCTGAGTTAATTTTAGCCATTCTCACAGGCATGAGGTAGTATTTCATTGTGGTTTTGTTTTCTATTTCCCTGATGATGAGTGATGAGCAATTTTTTAATGTGTCTGTTAGCCATCTGGATGTCTTCTTCAGAAAATTGGCTATTCATGTCTTTTGCCCATTTCTTCACTGGATTATTTGTTTTTGGGTGTTGAGTTCAATAATTTCTGTATAGATGTTGGATACTAACCCTTTATCTGCTATGTCATTTACAAATATCTCCTCCCATTCTGTTGGTTGCCTTTTAGTTTTGGTGATTGTTTCCTTTGCCATACAGAAGTTTTTTATCTTGGTGAGCTCCCACTAGTTCATTTTTGCTTTTATTTCCCTTGCCTCCAGAAACTTGTCAAGTAGGAAGATGCTCTGGCCAAGGTCAAAGAGGTTGTTGTCTCTTTTCCTCTCTAGGATTTTGATGACTTCTGTGTTATGTTTAGGTCTTTCATTCATTTTGAGTTTATTTTTGTATAAGGTGTAAGAAAGTGGTCCAGGTTCATTCTTCTGCATGTCTCTGTCCAGTTTTCCCAACACCATTTGCCAAAGAGACTTTTTTCCATTGGATATTCTTTCCTGCTTTGTCAAAGATTAGTTGCCCATACATTTTTGGGTCCATGTCTGGTTTCTCTGTTCTGTTCCATTGATCCATTGTGTCTGTTCTTGTGCCAGTACCATACCGTCTTGATGATTACAGCCTGTAATACAGCCTGAAGTCTGGAACTGTGATTCCTCCAGCCTTGGTCTTCTTTTTCAGGATTACTTTGGCTATTTGGGGTCTTTTGTGGTGCCATACAAATTTTAGGATTGTTTGCTCTAGTTCTGTGAAGAATGCTGGTGTTATTTTGATACAGATTGCAGTGACTGTGTAGATTGGTTTGGGTAATACAGACATTTTAACAATTTTGTTCTTCCAACCCATGAGCATGGAATATTTTTCCATTATTTTTGTATAAGAAGATCCATTGTCGTATTAATTACTTAAGGAGAGTGTAAAGCCAATATTGTTTCCACATATCCCTCCCCTCTATCGAAAAAAAAAAAGTAGTGCCATCCATATTTCTTTACTATGTGCTCTATTTCAGATATCAGAATTTCAAAGCCACAGTTTGTATTTTGTTATTAGTATTGCTCTTTAAAGCAGTGAATCTCAACAGTTTCAAAATGCCTACAACTCCTATGCTACATTTCTTATTCTTCTCCACATCATTAACAGTTAATATATAACTAGTGACATTGACATTTATGACTCACATTTATACTTGACTCAGATTTTCATGAAACCAAAAACCAATATTTTTGTGGAAGTAAATCAATAGAATTCATCATTACATAGCTCCTAAGGGTACAGTAGAAAAAGCAGTGACCAGCCAAGGCCCTAACAGTATATTATGCTATTCTTGAAGCAGTATGCCTCTGGCTCAACTTCTTCCTCTTCCATTGGGTAAAGCCTGTCAAAACGTAAATAAATGAAAATGTAATTATTATATAAATAACCTTTAATCACTCTACTTTATTTATTAAAACCAACTGAGTTTAAATGTCATTAACAACAAATGTTTTCCATACATCCAAAACTTGACTAGAACACACCATTGTATCATGCCATTATGGTTAAAACCTATTGGGTTATTAAGAACATCTGCCAACAAATGCCTCATATACAAATGGTAGTACTACATCAATTATATTAGATATTTACCAGTCTTTATAAGTGGATATAAGATATATGGACATATGTATGTATTCATTTTATTCAAATATTTTTTTTAGTTTACTCTTTGAAATTCCAGATCGATTTTTTCAGTGTTCTAGATCCCCCAGTACCAGAATCCCCTTAAGTATACTATAAAATCAGATTCCTAAGTCGTCTTCTCTACGACTCCAATCGTAGAGAAGTCTGATTCATTCAGACTCCAATTAATTTCAGTCTGTGGAGGCAAATGCCAGAAAGCTGCACTTTTTTTATTTTATAGAGAGAGACCACACAAATTGGGTAGAGAGGTGAGGTCAAGGCAGGGGGAGGGGGGGTTGGGGGAGAGGGAGAGACAGAAAGGGAGAGAAAGAGAAAGAATTTTAAGAAAGCTCCACGCTCAATGAGCCTGAAATGGGGCTTCATCTCATGACCCTGGGATCATAACCTGAGCCAAAATCAAGAATCAGATGCTCAAGTGACTGAGCCACCTAGGTGCGTCCCTGCCCCTTATTTTTAGAAAGAAAGCTGCTTTTTTTATGAAGCTCCCTAGATCATTCTGATGTGCAATGAAGTTTATGAACCAATGTAGTAAAATGAGAAAGGGATTGTTTTGGTGGAGCCTAACACCCAAATCTGTTACACCAGCACAGCACCAAAGCAAACTGAATGGATTTGGATAATGCTAAAAAAAGACCTGTGATCAAGAATATGTTGAGATTAGTTTCAAAGAAAGCCTTTATAGTAAGTTTCTCTACATCTTTTGGAACACTTTTGCATATCATCAGAAATGCCAAAGGAACCTACTGTAAAAGATGGGAAACGATGATATTAATGTCCAGAGGGCTGGCTTGTCATGTGACTGCTTACTCTTTCCGAAATTTTTCTTTCTTCTGGAATGAAATATGCATCCAAATATGAGTAGAGGAAAGGGATACTTGCATACTATTTATTTCCCGAGTACTTTATGTCATACTTCTTTTTTCCAATGTATTCAGTAGTAAGACTAATGTAAGGGTTATCATTTCAGTATCTTGAGGTAAATGCAGGAATAAATATCCAGAAAATATTGAAAATTCTGACCTCTGGAAGGCAAGACTCGGTGTTGGGAGAGATGGTGTGAGGTACTGCTCTATTTTATTTTAAACCGTGAAGTACAATCTGTGTCCAGTTTATAAATTGTATAAACATTGAATTAATTTGTCCAAATATATGTTTATTATGAATAAAAGTCTGGGGACACCTGGGTGGCTCAGTCGGTTGAGTGCTGACTCCGGATTTTGGCTCAGGTCATGATCCTAGAGACATGGGATCCATCCCCACATCGGGCTCCATACTCCATGTTGAGTGTGGAGTCTGCTTAAGATTCTCTCTGTCTCCCTCTGTCCCTTTTCCCTACTTGCACATGCATTCTCTCTCTAAAGTAAGAAAAGGGGGGCACCTGGGTGGGCTCATTTGGTTAGGTGTCCAACTCTTGATTTCAGTTCAGGTGATGATCTTACAGTTTGTGGGATTGAGCCCCCATCGGGCTTTGTGCTGACAGCATTGAGCCTATCTGGGACTCTCTCTCTGCCCCTCCCCTGCTCGCACACTGTCACATGCGCATGTGCACACACTGTCTCTTTCTCAAAATGAATAAACTTTTTTTTTTTAAAGAATAACAATCTGAAGAGCGACAGAGGTATGTAGGATGAGGAGTTAAAGGATGGGGAGCAGAGCAATCCAAGAATAGAGAGAAAAGTTATAAAGCTTATAGTTGAGACTAATATTTTGCCTAATTAAAAGTATTCATAAATCCTCCTCGGAGCATAAGCCAGGTCAAGGGATTTGATGCACACAGTTTATTAAGGATGTGCTCCCAGGAGAAACCAGTGAGAGGAGAGGGAATAAAGAAGCAAAATAGAGAAGAGGTAATGTGTCTTGGGTTCCCAAGACTGCTCCCACTAAAGGGACTCACAGAACTCAACACAGAGACATACCCACAGCTTTGATCTATTACAGTGACAGAATACAAAGCGAAAACTGTGAAGAGAATAGGCATATGGGGCAAAAGTCTGGAAGAAACCAGGCATAGGCTTCCAAGATTCCTCTCCCCATGGAGACAAACAGGATGTGCGTAATTTTTTCACCAGTGAGTTGTGTCAACACTTGTGAAGCACTGTGTTCAGGTAACCTCTTCTGAGCCTATGTAGGTATTCAGAGTTTACGTCAGGAGTCAGCCATATAGTCATCCTCTGGAGTCATCCATACTCCAAAAGGAAAGCACATGTTCAACCTAAGCCACATTGTGCAAATACTTTAAGTACAGGGATCAACACTTCTCATTTAGAAAATAATGGAGACCTCCAGAAATTGAAGTTCTGGGTCAACCTAGTGAATAAGGCCATCTTAGGATAACACTGTTGGGCCTGCTATGTTAACTCTTCTGCACAGGAAAACAGCAAAGCTAGAGACTCAGTTTGATTAGGGGAGATACTCTGGAGTTTAAACCCCAAAGGTTGTGGCTTTAGGGGGAAAAAGTGGGGCTTTTAAAAAATTTTTTTAACGTTTATTTACTTTTGAGACAGAGAGAGACAGAGCATGAACAGGGGAGGGGCAGAGAGAGAGAGGGAGACTAGAATCTGAAACAGGCTCCAGGCTCTGAGCTGTCAGCACAGAGCCCGACGCGGGGCTTGAACCCACGGACCATGAGATCATGACCTGAGCTGAAGTCGGACGCTTAACCGACCAAGCTACCCAGGCGCCCCAAAAGTGGGGCTTTTAATACTCACACCAGTCAACTGTTGTCTCACAACTGCTAGAGGACGGAGGAAGGTGGGTCCCAGAACCTTCTAGCTCTCTGTATGAGCCAGACAGCTCTAGTGCCCAAGATCATTCAACTGAAAGTCAGCAATGAGATATTAGCAGCAGAATTGTGAGAGATGGGAGCAAAGGTCCAGTAAAAGGGATCGCTGGAGTTCCAAGCTGTGCAACAATATTTTCGAGGAAGAGATTGAATTAAAGTGGGAAGGGTTGTACATGTTGTATGTACTAAAACCTAACACCTGGTAATTGTGTCTTTTACACTAGAGAAGGAAGGCCCAAAAGGATACAGGTTTTCCAGTTTAGGGAAATGATTTGATGGGACCTTTTTGATTGACAAATGGGCAGTACTCCTTACATTGCCTTAATGATAAGAGTTGAGTTCTGCAAAATAAAATAGAATTTTTAAGCTACCTGTGGCAGAATGGAAAGAGAGGCACAGAGTTTGGGGGTTATAAAAAAAAGGATGTGAGAAGGGTCTGGAAGAAATGAGAGTAAGGATCTCAAGGAAGAAAAAGCTTGAGGATGGCCACAGCTAACTAGAAATACCCTTTGGTATGAAATAGGTAATTCCATTTTATTGGTTTGTTCAGGACAGTACCATTTTCTTAAGGTCATTAATTTTTTTAGGTTTATTTTGAGAGAGAGAGAGCACACACATGAGTGATAACAACCGGGAAGGGGCAGAGAGAGAGAGAGAGAGAGAGAGAAAGAGAGAAAGAATCCCAAGCAGGCCCCACGCTGTCAGCGCAGACTCTGACACAGGGCTCAATCCCAGGAACCGTGAGATCATGATGTGAGCTGAAATCAAGAGTAGGATTCTTAACCGACTGAGCCACCCAGGCGCCGCTCTTGAGGTCATTATTAATGCCACCCCCTTTGTTCTAATAAGTGTCTTGCTTTGTAGAGCAAGTGGTATGATCACCCTAGGGATGACTGATAAATTTTGAGACAGAGGAGGCATAATTTGGAAGCAAAAGTTTTAAGAGAAGTATTAGCCCCGTGAAAATTCTAACAGAAAAATAATGAGAGGGAGGATTCACAGTCTCTTAAGAGGTTGTTGAATTTCCCAGTGAAATTCAAGTAATTCTACTTGAGTTTTAATGAAACTTCAGAAGGCTGAAAAATCTGAAAACAATCAAGCAGCAGACATTGAGATTGTTTCATATTTGAAAATGTTACAATACCTTTTTAAGAACTTGAAGAGGGTGTTCAGACATATTTTTGGTTCTTTCTACCAGGAGGATAACTTTTGTGATATATTTTGTCATAATTATTTATCAATGATGGACAAGAACATCATAATAAACAAATGGGAGGAGTTATGAAAACTTAAGTTAAAATTTGTATAAATTTAGAATGGAAGCTAACCTAAATAAGATTGACTTCTAAAATTTTGGCCAAAACTCTGAGTTCAGGTCACTTCAAACGTCTGTAGTGCTAGATAAGAACACAGTTGCAAAAGCATGATCACTCTGTAGAACTGGCATCTACTTTTTAACACAAATTATACAGCCATTACATGGAAAAGCTGATCTTTTAAATGCAAAAATATGTCCTATAACTGAATTGTTTTTCTATAATTTAAGCAATAAGTCAACTAAGAAGTTGCTTTCCTGGAGAATGCTATGCCATTTAATGTTTTTGAAATATAATTAGGTTGGATGTTATGCTTAAATCTAAGGTCTGTCACTTTACAATTAGGATCATCTAATACTGTTGATAGGAGTTTTTTCCTATAATTGCATTGAGATTCTCTAATTTGTTGTAAAGGAGAAAGTTGCTATAGCTTTTTAGAAAATTTAAGGCAAGAGACTATTCTTTACTGTTGGTTTGTAGTAATCACAATTTTATTTTGGCCTTAAAAAATCTAGCATAAGATAACCTGATCTGTGGTGTTTTGTGTGTGTGTGTGTGTGTGTGTGTGTGTGTGTGTGTGTGTGTGTATTTTGATATATTGTTAGTAAAAATTATTTTTTGTTTGTAAGGAAACCATCTGGATTGAGCCAGTGTTCTTTTGCATAGAAATTTCTTGGCGAAGAGTAGGGTTTTATAAAGAATTTTCTTTTTCAAAGGGAGAATTAGCACAAGACTCTGATGAAATTTAAATAAGCCTAGTTTACTTACCACTTCATGAGATGTGATATAAATGTCCCACTGAGTGTTAGCTATTACCTCTAATGGCAAATATAAGAAAAAAAGAAAAGACAACAGCCCTTTCACTTTATCATAGGTAGCCAGGTGCCTTAAAAACCTCACGGCAGTCACCTTATTCAAAGGTGGGTCAATAAAAGCCACTATGGATGGAAAGGACATCTTTCAGTCAAATTAGACAGGAGTTGAATTATTAAACCCAACAGATACCTCTCTTCCCTTCCATTATCCCTTGTTTGCTTCTTCAACTCTGCTTTTATCTCCTCTGTCAGACTTTATTGTCATGTGACTTCATTGATTTCACTTTCCTCTGGTTCCCTTCCTACTTCTCAGGCTGTGGATCATTTAACTATTACTGGCTAACAATCACCTCAAAACTTACTGGCTGAAAATAAAACCAATTAGGATTTCTCGTGATTCTGGGAAGTTCCAGTTCAGGTTTCACCTGGGCTCATTTATGGAGGTGTAGCTATGACTGGAAGGTCCAAGATGGCCTCCCTCACATATTTTACAGTTGGTGCTGTGTACTAAGGTACACTCGTGCTTCTCCACATGGGCTCTCATCCTCCAATAAGCTAGACCAGCTTTCTTACGTGGTGGTTTTATGGCACTGCTCTGAGAAGACAAAAACAAGCTGGCAGGCCTCTTGAACTGCACATTGTCACTTCTGCCACATTCTCTTGGTCAAAGCTAGTTGCAATGACAACTCAGATTTAATGGGTAGGGAAATAGACTCTTCTCCCAGTAAGAGACATTACACAGAATTATGGCCAAAATATTAATTTACAGTAGTCTACCCTGTGGGTCACAATTGTTTTCAATCCCTCCACGTGCAAAGTATACCCCCTCCTAACCCAGGAATACCAAAATTTTCCTGCAGTTATTTATTCACTCTCTCATGATCTGCGTCTGACTCACAAATAGATGAGTTTTGTCAGATACAGCAGTTGGGTGTGGCTATTCTTTATTTTGATTGATTGATTGATTGATTGATTGATTGTATATACTTACTTTGAGCTTTTATTTTCAGAGGAGCTGGGGTTTTTCTCTCTCACCGGAAACTTGTCGTAAATTCTCTTCTGTGCACCTCAAAATAATTCATTATTGCCCTTTAATCATAGATTTTTTAAGAAGGAAAAAAGAAAATAAATTATACAATGTAATGTATGTATATATAACAGTCTTATATATATAAGTCATGTATAGTATTGTTTGATGAACTCAGAATTCTAGAACTTGCCATCTTAAACAGAATTGTAGTTTGTATTTTCCACATAGTACCATACTACACATACACTAAAATACATTATTATTTTGGATAATAGTATTAGAGTATTTTTAAAATGTTTTTGGTAAAGGTTTAAGTGCTTTTGTCCCTAACTTGTGTATTTCCAATCCTTTCTGTTTTCTAAAAAAGTATTTTATTGTGATGCTTAAGTTTTCTTCTGACTAGTTAAATCCTGTATCCAGGAACCTTGCCTTTGAGTTTACAAACTTCTTTTGATTATTGTGGGGTTTTTGTTTGTTTGTTTTTCATTTCTTTTTTTTTTATTTAATTTTTTAAATGTTTATTTATTATTGAGAGACAGAGAGACACAAAGAGTGAGCGGGGGAGGGGTAGACACAGAGAGAGGGGGAGACACAGAATCTGAAATAGGCTCCAAGCTCTCAGCTGTCACCACAGAGCCCGACGCAGGGCTTGAACTCACAAACTCATGACAGCTCATGACCTGAGCTGAAGTCGGTCACCCAACCAACTGAGCCACCGAGGCGCCCCTTGTTTCTTTCATTTCTTTTTCTTTCTTTTTTTTTTTTTGAAAATAATATTATCCTACAGAATCTTTCAGTTTAGCTGAACGTCTGCAGAATGTTTTAAGGTGTCAAAACATAGAAAATAGGACCTTCATGTTGAAAGATATTTTAATTTCTGGGCACAATGCAAATTTGAATCATTCGGGTAATTTATTTTCAAAAAATAGGGCCCTTTTTCCCTTCACCAAAAGTATACATGTTTTTTTTAAAACTAAAAAAATTGTAGTTTTAAAATCTGCCTCCTGCCCATATACATCACAAAGCCCAGGGGCCTTTCTTTCATTTTGAACTGTTTCAGTTTCTCTAAGACCAAGTTGGCAGTGTTTTTTAGCAATACAACACGTAATGTTTGCGTTTCTTATGGATCTCATTAGAGATCACTCTGTACCCCAAAAGCAATATCCATAATTTATATAATTTGTTTTTGAGAAAAGCCTGTCTTTACTTTGGACCATGTATGAGGCTGCTTTGGAAAATGCCTTTAAGATTATTAGAAGCCCTTTTATCTAACTGAGAGAATCTTCTAGGAATCACTTAACTATTTCTGAGGTATTATCAAAGAATTTTTAGCTACATCCTTAAATTGATTTTTACTTTAGGCCATTTATTACTCTGAAAATCTTCTGCCAGAGAACGAAGGGTGAGAAACCATTCTATTTTCCATTTCAACACATCAAGGCATTATCTAAATTCTACTTGCACACTCTTACTCCCTCTTTCGTTTATTTCTGTCCCTATAGCATCTCATCCTCAAGAGGAAAAATTGAATTGACATTTTTAACATTTTTCCTGAAAATATCCTTATCTGTATCCACAGGTTCTTTAGATACATTTTCTATTTTGTAAGTTTTCATAAGTAACTGTTTTCCCAACTTTTCCATCAATATGTAATATGAGATTCTTTCTCCAGCCTCCATTAAATGTCATCTCACCTCCTTTCATCTTTTACCCACCACAAGTCTCACAGTCATCCCTCCATGTTTTAGGTTTTTGTTCAAGTGACACCCCATTTCTAGGTACTAAGTTCTGTGCCAGATATGTATGCTGCGTAACAAACCACTCTAAACTTAATGATTAAAAGTTTTTTTTTTTCTCAATTCTGTTGGTTGGTTGGGCAGTTTTGAGATCACTGATGCAGCTTCATTCAGCCAGAGAGCAGGCGTGACTGGGATGTCCATGTTGGCCTCATTAATTTCAATGAAGTTACCATGTTTTTCCTCCATGTATCCGTTCATAGTCCAGTAGACTACACTGGCTTATTTTCAAGGTCATTTTAGGACATTGTTCCAAAAAGGCAAAACAGATGAATGATCTCTTCATGTCTGGGTTCTGGAACAATCAAAAGGTCACTTAGACCACATTCTTAGGTCACAGCAAGTTGCAAGGCCAGCCAGATTCAAGGGATAGTAGAATCGGTTATACCTTTTGATGGGAGGTACTCATCAGAATTTGTAGATGTATTTAATCTACACAGGCTACTTGTTCTGTTTCCTATATGCTATATAGATTTTTTTCTTTGCTTCTTAAGTGTTAACATTCCCTTTCAACCTTCTGCTATAGAACTACACCTGGAAACCTCAACTGCATCCTGCTGACATTTCAAAATCACCATGTAACAAAGCCAGACTCATCATCTTTCCTCCAAAGTTAGTGTTTCCAGTGTTTCTCACCTCATTCATAGCCCCACAGTTTGTTCAGTCCTGTTAGAGTGACATTTGTGAAGAGACATAAAAGAAGTGGAAAAGTAAGTCCTTTGAGAATCTGGGAATATAATATTCTTTCCAGAAGGAACACCAAATGCAAGATCCTGAGGTAGGAACTGCCTTTGAATCTGGGGAACAACAGGGCAGCCAGTGTGGTTGGAGAAGAGTGAATCACGGGAAGAATAATCTGGATGAGGTCAGAGAGTTTATGAAGAAGTGAGGCCATCTAGGGTCTTTGTCTTTTACTCTAAGATGAGAATCCATTGAAGGGTTTGAGCTGACAAGTGACCATAAGTTACTTGTTTTTAAAGAGATAACTCATGTTGTTTTGCATAAGATTTTCCTTATTCTGGAATTGTAGGTCTACCACCATAAATCCTGTCTTTATTTTGTCATTTGGCTGCTTAAAATCTTTTGTTGACTTTCTGTTTGTTGCTTTTCTACATAAAGTTCAAAGTCATTTTGGGAGTCACGGAATGTCTCCCCAATTTCATCCAGCCCTTTTAGCAATTGCCTTTTCTTTCCTTCTGTTTATTATACCATTATATATTTTTGCAGAATTTGGTTATTTACACTTTACTGTTGCCTACTATCCTCTGTATACTTTACTATGGGGCAAGGATCATGCCTAATTTCGCTTTGTATACCTATTTCTTAGTGCTGTGTTTCACATAACAGATTGTCAGTAAGTCTCTGATTCATGGCAGATTTCTTGCTTTCTTTTATCCCTAAATGTCACATCTTTTCAGAAAATGACTCTCAGTTTCTCCTTAAGTAAATTTTTGTTATTTCTCTCACTGCAAATTCAAACTTTGCCTACCAGATGTCAGACAAAGTATGACACCAAATTGCACACTCTGTTACCATCTCAATATGGCTTCAAATTTTATTACGCTGAAGTCCCAGAACACCAGAGCAAAACAGCTACTGCATTTGCATAAAAAGAAAAAAATAAATAGAATGTTCATAAAATCCTATAATCTGGAGGATTCTTCTCACAGTATTTTATCATTAGACTGTTATTTGTTGAGATTCAATTTTCTGGAGCCCAGTCATTGAAACAGTGAGTATAGGTTCAGATGCTAACTTTGCCATTCTTTTTGGCAAGTTACTTAAATCCCCTGTGACTAAGTTTCCTCATCTGTGAAATACAAATAGTACAATTACCTACTCATAATATTGTTGAGTAAACATGAGTTAATAGATGTTAAGCAGTAAGAGTAAACATGAGTTAATAGATGTTAAGCAGTAAGAACTGTGCCTGACACATGATAAAAACTGTTTTAAGTATTTGCTGTTATGATCATTCATCTCAGATGACTTCAATAGTGAAAAAGTTAACTAAGCACAAAGATTGTTCTTTTTTCTTTGTTTGGCTAAGGATAGGAATTTTATTACTTACCTATACCGATTAAATGATTTACAGTCTATTTTCATAATATCCTCACTAAATAAGTATACTTATTTTCACAGCATATGTTTGTATGTATCTATACTGCCTTAAAGGAATATGTGCCTATTTATTCTTCTAGATATCAGAAAATAATAAGTATATAATAGTAAATTCCATAATAGAAAAACATATCACTGGTTTCACTTGTTAAATTCCATAATTGAAAATCTTTTACCTGTTTCTTAGATCAAGGAAATATATCTCTGAATTGATGTTTCTTTTTTCCACTTGACACATACTATTGATTCAAACTTGTATTGAGCTAGTAATGTCTTGTGACGAGAGCTAAGATTATTCCAGTTTGATGAAAGTTTGAAAATTCATTCTTGTGACAATTTACTATTAATTTTAAAGTAGATTATAAGTGTGCATTTTTATTAGTATGGTGTAAGAATTGCACTAAATATGTCATGCAAAGAAAATTATAGTCTTTCTTTCCTTAGCAAGATAACAAGTTACTGACTATAGTCAGAAATTGGACTTACATAAAATCGGACAATATTTTCATGGAATGGCAATTAAATATAATGAGAAAAATTTGTAGTCATCTTTGAACTTCAAAACCACTGATACTTATCACTGCATTACATGGGAGCTGGAGAAAATATATCTTCCCCCCACCCCCAAATCGCCAAAACGCCACACTAGGAAGTAAAAGAGGAGATGCCGCTTAGCTGTGATCCTCAATCTGATATTTATTATTTCAGGGGTACCTGTTGTTGAAACAGAGAATGAGCTATGAAAAGCCATAACATACAGTGCTTTTTCATAACTTTCAATTTCGCCAGTAGGCTGGAGGGGATAAAGAAGTTTTAAGCAAGTCAGTAACATATTTAAATCTTTGATCTTATATCTTAAAATTTTACAACTTTGATTGAAAGAAATTGCTAAATTGGTATAAAATCTTAAAACATATTAATCACGTGTTACTTGCCTCCTCAACATTCATTCATTCTCTTCGATCATCAGCTGTGCCTCTGATTTTTCTTTGAGGAATTCATCCATCCCCTAAACCTATTCATAAGGCTTGCTAGGATTATTCCCATCTCCCAAAGCTGTATCCCATCTACCCGGCTGTAATGATAGTTTTAAGGATGAACGTATGACCCAATCCGGGCTAGCAAGAAAGAAAACACCCAAGAACTTGTGCAGAAATAACTAAAAGAAACACTGGAGCAGTCCAGCATCACTACCTGACGTTGATCACATAAAAGGTAGAAGAAAGCAGAGATGGAGGTGTTTATTGGTGTCTTTTGAGCTTTTGAATCTATCTTCACCTGAGCCATTTTTAATATTTACCAAAGACATTTTTTTATAATTTATTTTTTTTATTTTTTATTTTTTTTACGTTTATTTATTTTTGAGACAGAGAGAGACAGAGCATGAACGGGGGAGGGTCAGAGAGAGAGGGAGACACAGAATCTGAAACAGGCTCCAGGCTCTGAGCTGTCAGCACAGAGCCCGATGCGGGGCTCGAACTCACGGGATGCAAGATCATGACCTGAGCCAAAGTTGGACACTTAACCGACTGAGCCACCCAGGCGCCCCGACATTTTTTTAAGGCAGTAAAGTCTCTTTGTTATTTTTATCCCCAAAGAGATCTAACTGATACAGAAGGAGACTAGGAAGTCCCTGCTTTGGCTGAGTGGCTCCCTGGGTTGTACTCCCAGATGCATCCAGAATTCACCACTAAACAAGTTTTCACTCTCCATTTTCCTTATGAACATGTCTATGAAAATATTTGCAAAATCCCTAGATTATATTTAAAAAGGGTGTAATGAAGCTTTTCCACATGAATTGATTTATACGGGCTTCTCAGTTAAAAGAATGCAGGGTGACATTCTGGGTGGAAGAAGAGAAAATTGTTTTGTCTCTGCAGAGCACTTGATGTTAGATTAAGAAAACATTTGTCCTTAACAAAGCACAAGTAGGCCAACAGGAATGTTGGAGTGTCTAAAGTGCCTCTACCACCCTTTGTTTGTTTCTTTGTTTGGACACTATTGTTACAAAATCTTTTTTTCATTCCTATTCTCTTCTACCTTTTTTTTCTTTAGTTGATAGTAAAACATTTTTAATTGACTTACAGCTGATACAATGTTACGTTAGTTTCAGGTATACAACATAGCCCTTCTGTAACTCTGTATGTGCTTCTGTACTCATTACCACCATCTGTCAACAAACAACACTGTTAACAATACCATTCGCTGTATTTCTCATGCTGCACCATTTATCCCCATAACTTAATTCCTTCCATAACTAGAGTCCTGTATCTCCTACTCCCCTTCACCTATCTTATCCATCCCCCACTATGCTTCCCTCTGGCAACCATCAGTTTGTTCTATTTATGGATACATTTCTGTTTGTGTGTTTGCTTGCTTGTTTGTTTTCTTTTGGGGTTTTTTTTTTTTAGATTCTTTATATCCATGAAGTCATATTTATTTTTCTTTCTTTGGCTCATATCACTTAGCTTAATACCCTCTCAGTCCATCCATGTTATTGCAAATGGCAAGATTTCATTCTTTTTAATAGCTGAGTAATATTCCTGTGTGTGTGTGTGTGTGTGTGTGTGTGTGTGTGTGTGTGTGTGTGTGTCAATAATACCTTCTTGATCCCTTCATCTATTGATGGATACTTTAGTGCTTCCATATCTTGGCTATTGTGAATAATACTGCAATATGTATATGGGTACATATGTATTTTGAAATTAGTGTTTTCAGTTTTGGGCGGGGGGGTGGTAAATACCCAGTAGTGGAATTACTGCATCATATGGTAGTCCTGTTTTAAAGTTTTTGAGAATTCTTCTTTCTGTTTTCCACAGTGACAGCACCAATTTGCGTTTCCACCAACAGTGCACAAAGTTTGCCTTTTCTCCACATCCTAAGCAACACATGTTATTTCTCGTCTTTTTGATACTAGCCATGCTAACAAGTGTAAGGTGATAGATCATTGTGGTTTTGATTTAGAATTTCTCTGATAATTAGTGATGAGCATTTTTTCAGGTATCTCTTGGTCATCTATATGTCTTCTTTAGAAACATGTATTTTTAGGTCTTCTGTCCACTTTTAATTGGAATCTTTGTATTGGGGATGTTAAGTTTCATAAGTCCTTTATATATTTTGGATATTAACCCCTAATCAGTTGTATTATTTGCAAATATCTCTTCCTATTCAGTAGGTTGCCTTGTTAGTTTGTTGATGGTTTCCTTCACTGTGTGAAAGCTTTTTATTTTTGTGTCATCCCAGTAGTTTATTTTTGCTTTCATTTCTCTTGCCTGAGGAGACTATCTAGAAAAATACTGCTAAGGTCAACATCTAAGAGATTACTGCCTATGTTTTCTTTAAGGAGTTTTATGGCTTTAAGTCTCACATTTAAGTGTTTAATCCATTTTTAGTTTATTTTGTGTATGGTGTAATAAAGTGGCCCAGTTTCATTCTTTTGCATGTCGCTGTCCAGTTTTCCCAACACCATTTGTTGAAGGGACTTTTTCCCAGTGTATATTTTTGACTTCTTTGTTGAAGATTATTTGGGCATATAATCATGGGTCTGTTTCCGGACTTTGTGTTCTCCACTGATTTATATGTCTGTTTTTGTTCTAGTACCATATTGTTTTGACTGCTGTAGCTTTGTAATATATCTTGAAATTTGGGATTGTGATACTTCAGTTTTGTTCTTCTTTTTCAAGATGGTTTTGGCTATAGGGTCTTTTGTGGCACCATACAAATTTTAGGATTACTTTCTAGTTCTGTGAAAAATGCTATTGACATTGGTTTTGGTAAGGATTGCATTGAATCTGTAGATTGCTTTGGACAATATGGACATTTAAATAGTATTAATTTTTTGAATCCTTGAGTATGATATATCTTTCCAGTTGTTTGTGTCATCTTCAGTTTCTTTTATCAGTGTTTTTTAGTTTGCAGAGTACAGGTGTTCATCTCCATGGTTAAGTTTATTCCTTAGTATTTTACTCTTTTTGTTGCATTTATAAATGGGATTATTTTCTCATCTAACTTTTGACATTGCAGTAAATTGTTGCTGAGATCGTGATAGAAATGACATGATGTCACAAAATGTCTTCTTGATTTTTTAACTTAAGATTACAAAGTGCCAACTTTGATTCAGAGCTACATCAGGATTTTTAAGTGAGAAATTTATGCCTTATGAATATTTAGTCTGGGCTTTTCTAGGAGCTATAACCGAGGAGATGGCTGTATTGATGAGAGAGCTGGAACCCTCTAGAGAAGTTCTGATCTCATAAACAACAGTTTGACTTGGTTTGAACATAGATTTTCATGTCTGCCACCTGGATCGATCCATTCATTCCTTTCACAACATTTACTGTATCTGCTCCCTTTCAGGCATTGTAGTATATGCTGGTGATAGTCGTATTAATAATGGCAGCTAGCTGGAGATGGGAAAATGTGTAATCAAATTGTTTAAACAATGCAGTAATTTTTAAACTAGAAATACATTCAGGTGCTCACTTCGGCAGCACATATGCTACAATTGAAATATATTGAGGGTGCTAAGGGGCAGAGCAGGTAGAGTTTACTTTCTACCTTGGAGGGTAACTGAAGGCTTTAGAAAAAAGATGACTTATGTGTTAACTTAAAGGATAAATAAAGATTCTGAAGAAGGTCAGTATATTTTCAGTTCAGAGCAGCCTTACAGGCATAGAGAAGTGTGAAGAAACTTAAGATATCTGGGAGCTGTAAACATTTGTACTTTTCACTGCAGAATTTGTATTTGGAAAGTTGGAGGAGATGAGTCTCTGTGGATGGTACAAAACATGAAAGAAGCTTAGTTAAAGAGACTCTGTTTCATCCATTGGAATTAAAAGTGTTCTGCTAGGGAAGTGGTATAATCAGATCATTTAGAAATAGAACTCTAACTACAGAAGGGAGGAAGGAAGGGTGAGACACTCTTGTTCTTTTTTAAACTAATCCAAAATTTTGTTTGTCTATAAAATAAAATTTGATCTAAGCATAACCCTGCAAATTTTACTGCCATGAAATTTGTTTTTAATCAGTGATGTTGATGTTCTTTTGTTCCCCTGTCACACATTAAATTTAGAAAGTGGGGAAATATATCCATATGTTGTAGAATTTATGTTTTATGTGAAGGACTTTTTACGGGCTGTCATAATGCTAATGAAAGAAGGAATGTTCCAAATGAGTATAATCTAGCAAGTAAATGAATAAAGAAGTTATATTGAATACTTTATTTTTATTTTAAAGACCCCTGATAATGTACCTATAAGAATATCTTTAATAATTATTGGGGAAATCCCTATTTGAGCTTTATACATACACTTTTCTGACATCTACATAAGAGTATGAAAGATTGATATAATAATATCGGTGAAAGCTGTAATTTTATATTTTATGTGTCAGGAATACTTGAAACAATAATAGTGTAATTATATTAATTCTGTTACTTACACATAGTAAGTTTTTTAAGCTTCCTATTGCTAAAATTGATCTATGACATTATTAAAAATGGTTAAAATTTGATAGTTCTTATCTTTTTTATTTAAAAAGTTATTTTTGTATATTTTCATTTGACATGCACACAATGTCATTTCTTAGGTCGATTTAAATAAGTAACTTTACTGTTGTTTACATGGCATGTATTCTGTTTACATGGCTATTTAGATGGCTGTATTCTGGGATGATCTACTGACTGCAGTTAAGGGAAAATAAAAAATAAAGTTGCATGTGAGTCATAAAAGAATCCTTTACCATTGTTCACAGAGTAATATCCTCTTGTTCTAATTTGGTAAAAGCATTTTAAAATGGGTTTACTGATGGTTTAAAGTGTAGCTTTTGTCAATAGAAAGACTAAATGTGAAAAACACAATAATGTGTCTGAGGAACGCGTCTTGTATCCCCAGAAAATGGAAGTGTATATCTCCCACTAAAATTAAGAAAGGCAAGACTGGTTCCCTACTGTTTTATAAAAATAATTCCATAGTCTTTTAGTTAAATTCAGGAAAAAGAACATTTCTTTTTTTGAAGTCTTCTTCTACAAAATTATTTCATGTGGATTTAGAGTATGCATTAACCATACATTCCGAATCAAATATATTTTGATTTCTTTACACATTCACCCTTCCTCATAGAAGAGAATGGCAGTAATTGTTTTGACGTAGTGTGGTTCCTGTTATTACGATATATAAAAGGAGGAAAATAGAGTTCTGGGGCCATTCAGAGAACCCTAGAGAGCTCAGACTGTATGGAACTGTGTTTCTGGCTGGGTAGGTGCGTGTAACATTAAGATTTAAAATGCTTTCAAAACAAATCACCTTTCTACTTACCTTAAATATGCATTTATCTTGTAAAGTTCCTACATCCGGTCAAAGAGTATTCATCTTAACTGAATTAGGTTCAGCTTAAGTTTCAATGAAACACTCAAAAGGGTTATTCTAAATGAGTGGGGTTCCTGCCTTTTGTAAAACAGTACATGTCGTATCTGCTGCAGCTGAGCAGTCAAGACCAGAAGCCCTCTTGTACTAGGAATGGACAACATGGCACAAGAGTAGGAGCCCCATCTCCTTCTGGGAACTTGTGGAGCCAGACTGTCGTTTATCTACAATATAAGTTGCAAGATGCCTCTCTGGAGTCCTCCACCACACAGGCTTTCAGCTTCATTAGGGGTAGGTTATAATCACCACCACAAAACCAGGAACCAATCTATGTAAACACCGCAATGAAAAGATGCAAATGGGTGAGACAATATCTATCTTCCCCTATGTGTCAAGTCAGTAAAACAGCACCCAGTCCCATGAAATAAAAACTCATACGCAGAACTATTATGATATTTGGAATGTTGTTTAACAGTGCATCCCATAAACCTCAAATAGGTTTGTCTATGTCACTTCTAGTAATCTGTTCTAAGGACTGATACCCACAGTGTGGATTCTTAAAGAAAAATTGTCTACAACATTTACTAAAGAAGTAAGCAATCAAGAACACCTAAAAGGACTGCAAGAAAGAGTAGAGAATGATACAGATCTCTTTGTGTAAATAAAATGTATTAGTTTTACTAATCCCTATGTAGTAGGACTGTGCAGTATGTTCTGGTCTGTTGATCTTCCTGTGTATTATTTTTATCTATTCCATTCTTTTACCAGGACTAGACTAGTTTTTTTTTTCCTATAGTTTGATCATTTAAACATTCAGGAAAGCCATTCTTCCTTCCCTTTCCTAAAGTTTTAAAAATTCACTGATTAGTCATTTTCCAAAATGGAAATTCATCTTTTTTATAATATTTTGACTGGGATTCTGGAAATCTTGAATGAATTTAGGAAAAACTGATTTCTTTATCATGTGTTTCCACTCCATCCAGAAACTTGATGTATTCCTCCATTAGTTTTCAAGTTTTTCTTTATTTTTCCTGGTAGAGATTTGAGTTTTGTTACATAGAACAAAAATACTCTCAAAGGAAGGAATGGAGTTGTATGATTATTGCTTTTACTTTCATTTCATACTGCCTATGTCTCTCACTTTCTAAAAGCAAAAGTCAATATAGTAAAGACTTAAGCCATATTTTTTAGAGACCAAGGATCTTTGGGAACTTTCCAATCACCAAAGTGCAAAATCAACACACAGCTAAAAATGATGTGTTACGTATTTTCAAATCTTGAGAAAGTATCTTTATATTAAAATTTGCATTACTATAAGAGTGCCATTTTTCTGTAACTTTTCTTTGTAATTTGGGCAATTTCTTTGTAATTTTCTTTGTGATCTGGGTTTGTCCACCATAATAAACCTTTTATTTCCTTGGCTTTCACATTCTACAGAAATATATAAAGTGTCTTAATAGACCTAGTGCAGATTATCCTAAAAGAGACAGTGAATGTTTAACAAAAGAAAAACACAGTTAACCCTTGAATGACACTTTTGACCCTTGAATAACACAGTTGACCCTTGAACAACATGGGTTTGAACTGAGGAGGTTCATATATGAGGATTTTTCAATAAATATACTGGAAAATTTGTTAGAGATTTGCAGATAAATTTCATAGCCTAGAAGTACCAAAAATGGTAAACAAAAGTTAGGTATTTTGTAAGAATACAGTGTGTAATACATATACAAAATATGTGTTGAACAATGTTTTTTATTGGTAAGGCTCCTTTCTGGTCAACAGTAGGATATTAGTGGTTAAGTTTTGGGGGAGTCAAAAGTTATGTGTAGATTTTCAACTTTGCAGGAGGTCAGTACCCCTAAAGCCTGTGTTGTTCAAGGCTCAGCAGTATTGTGTGTACATCTTGATAGTTTTGACTAGATGTGTGCTATACATTGTTATTTTTGTTTTCCAAGTACTTACATTTTATGGTGAAAACCAAACAAACATTATCACAATAAGTATCTTCCCATAAGAAAAGTGAAAGCAATAGGCTGATGAAATTTTAAAGAACGCT
The DNA here is from genome assembly GCF_018350215.1 of Panthera leo. Lineage (NCBI taxonomy): Eukaryota > Metazoa > Chordata > Mammalia > Carnivora > Felidae > Panthera > Panthera leo. The sequence goes on along the minus strand of NC_056680.1, from coordinate 103,592,798 downwards.
TATCTTATTGTTTTCACAGCCTTGATGTGGTTCTTATATCAGTATTGTAGCATTGAACTGATCACTATTTTAATTATCTTTATAATAATTTATAATGATGCAAGATGCCATAATAGGAATAAAATTATTCTTTAACTGTCAACAAGAAGTTTTATCTCAGATTGTCTGATATGGTAGTAACCAAAAATTAAAGAAACAATCCAAGAAAAAAGAAGAAAAAGCCCATAGATAAATGAGAAAAATACTAGAAAACAGTATATAAGTGTTATCTATAAATGTGAGAGTATGTGAAAGAAAACTGGGGTAAATCAATGTGATGAAATGAAGTGTATTATTTTTACTATACTCTGAACATTTAAGAAAGAAAAAGTATTGATTTCTACTAGTTCCTATTTAGGGAAAGTGACCTACTTCAACTGGGCATTTGCCTAGTGGCCTGTGGGGAAACATGCACTTTTGAAAGGAAATGGGAAAGCAGGTTTTGAGTCTTGAGCTTCTAAATCATAACAATATTGTCCTAGGAATAACAGGGGATTTTGAATGTCCTCACTCTGGCAAATAGTGCCATTTCCTTACCATTCTCTTTCAACTGAATTTTTCCCTGGCAATATCATGGAAGACTCTATTATCAAAATCTTTATGAAGTCCTAATTCTTGTTTCCCTAATTTCAGTCACACCTTACCTGGATTCAGGAGCTAAAGAGCTTAGAAATTCTAAAGTTTCAGGACTAACCTCAGAAATCTAACACAATCCTACATCAGAAAGGATTTATAGAATTCTTTTGGAAAATAATGATTAGATGTAAAGTTTTTTCCCTGGAATATATATTGTAACTTCTCTATACAGTTGCCTTTCATTATTTTTTTTCTTTTACATATCACTGTGTATATTGAAGGCACTATCACAAAACCCGTGTTCAAGTTATTGTAATATGCATTAAATTAGGTAATATCTCCTTTATAAAAAATTGTAGGAAGAAATTTACTTGTTTTAAAATCAAGGACAATTTTACATCTCCTGAAAACTCTGGATGAATTCTGTAATTAATCCCCCTTTGTGTGGACTGCTAAAAAAGATTATGAAGAACCTATAACCAATGTATGGGGTTTCATATACACAAACATTTCTATTAACCTCATTTCTCTAGTGTGTCTCTCTCTACTTTCTAAATAAATTTCCCATTTTTTAAAAAATTACCATTAGCTAACTCTTAGGCGATGTAAAACACATTAAAACTTGGGGGAGGACAAGAACACAAAAATAATGTATTGAATTCCCATTTCTAGACATCTGCCTTAAAATTCTTAAACCACTCAGAGGGTAGTGACTGCCTATACCTACTATGTGGCAATCCTCTTTTCTTCCCACATCCCAGTCATCTGAAAGCAAAGTCATACAATAAAAGTATTGAGCTATGCAAACTTTTAAGAATGTGGCTCTATCTCACTGTCCTGAGCTTATAACTTCAGTGTCTCTAGAGAGTTCTATCTCAGAAATCACAGTTGCCAGTTAGTTAGCAAATGAATTTTTAGAGTAGTGAATACATCTACACAGTTTTATGAAAATATGAGGCTATGCATATGTAGTTGGCATGTTTAACTCCTTAAATGTCAAAGAGAATAAAAGGTGACCTAGATGGCATTTTGTGATTGGAAAGTATTATAATGGCACAGCTCAGGTTGGGTACTTTTTCTTTATTTGTCTTTGTGTATATGTGTGTAGGCGTGTGTTACGATTTATGAAATGGTTGAGTGTGTAGTGTGTGTTCCTTAAGTGATCACCAATCATGATTGGTGATGTTCTGAAAATTCCCTAATAAAAGTACAGAAATTCTAAATGGTTACATATTAGAGAGCAGTACTTGCGGGCTTTTTAGAAAAAAATAGTAGTCGTCATCACTACAATTTCCTTTAAAAACTTAAGTGTATTTGAAGACTGGTGGTCTACATATTGATTCCCCTCCATCCAGGACTAAAATTGATTTTCCCCTCCCCATTTGAGATCTTTGCCTGTCATCACACTTGCTTTTTTTCTTGTGCCAAATCACATTTGATTGGATTATTCAACAGAAGACACCTTACGTTGTTGAGGAAAATCAATATGTTGAGCAAAATCAATATGTTCACTGAAATTATAGACTTTTCAGGGACTACCTTCAGAAATGAAACCCGGACTGGTTCAGGTTCTAGTCAGACTATACCAGACCCTGAAGATCTTTTACAACTGTAACATGTTTTATCAACCAAAATAATATTCATCAAGTCTATTCCTAAAAACATTATGTAACTCATATGTAAGCATATCAGTCAACAAACATTTTCAAGTACTTCTTATATGCCAGATATGCAAAGGCATATATGTGGTTCTTACTCCAAAGAACTTTACATACCAGTGGCATATATGGAATATCTACTTAAAAGGTAATTGACAATAAAAAGGACATAATTAATTTTCTGTCATACTATCAATAATGATGGAAGTAACATCTACCACTTATGTTAACAACTGTTACTTACCAGATTCTTTACACTGTGTTCAGCTTATAACATTCCTATGTAATTTTTATAAAAGCTCTCCAAAAGAGTTAGTATTAACTCCATTTTGCAGACAAGTCATAAGTTAAGATTGTGCAGTTGGAAAAGAGTTTAAAATTCAGCTTCATTTGACTCTAATGTGTGCACTCTCTCAAAGCACCACATTGCATTCCCATAGATGTTACAGATTTTCCGAGGAAGTTAGCGATTGCCTACAGTCATGAAGATTTGACAGAGATGGTACAAAGTGATTTAGCATTTTGTGGTATGAAGCATTCAAAACAGTTGAGAGAAGGAAGAAAGGGTTTTAAGTTGGTGATTACAGGCAAAAAGAGGAGGAGCTCCTGCATCCTGAAGAATTGAATATATTGATAGGTACCAAGCGAAAACTTCATCTGAAAGTAGTTTGGAAATACATTTGAAGGGAGAGTCAATTAACATAAGATCGTAGAAGGGCTTGTATGCCACCTGATGGCTTAGAATTTATTCTTGAGTGTACCAGACTTCCTGGAAGGCTTTTGGGGAAAAGTATAATACTACCAAATGGTATATTAAGACTACTATATTGGGGCACCTGGGTGGCTCACTCGGTTGAGCAACTTGATTTCAGCTCAGGTCATGATCCCAGGGTTGTGGGGTTGAGTCCTTTGTCGGGCTCTGTGCTGAGCATAGAGCCTGCTTAAGATTCTCTCTCTCTCCCTCTGCCCCTCTCCCTGACTTGCACTCTCTCTCTAAAATAAAATAAAAAAAAAAAAAAAATTAAAAATTAAAAGAGACCTCTGTATTAACTGACCAGACTACAGGATAGAAGCAATGCATGAGCATCTGGAAGTAAAGGGAAGAATTAGGAAATATTTAAACTAGTCCAGAGATATGGGTCTAAGTTTCACAACATTCATGCATTGGAACTAAGAGTATGGTGAGAGACATTTTTAAGAACTGATCAGGTTTTTGAGACTGAATAATTCAATGAAGTTGATGCAAATATTGTCTTCAAGGTTTGAGGCCTGAGTAACTCGAAAAACTATGTTACCATGAAGAGATTTATCTAAATTTATGGGAGCAAATGACTGAGAAAAAGGCTGATTTAGATGAATTTGTTTTATGTATGAGATATTGGCAGTACAAACAAGTTGAAAACAACCAGCAAATGATGAATACAGGATAGAATATCAAAAGAGATGTCAGGAAACAACAAAATATGGCTTGTCAAATGTATGTAGATATATAAAGCCACCAGACTAGATCAGATCTCCCAATAAATAAAGTATGGATAAAGCCAAATATAATTCTAGTCTGAGTTACTATTATATGCCAGTGTACCCTAGAAAATTTTAAAGGTAGTAATATATTTCCGTTTTATAGAAAAGTGAACTGAGACTTAGGTTAAGCATCTTACTAAAGTCATCCTTACCAGCACTTCTACTACTGGTGATGGAAGAGTAATAATTAGGACTAGTGATATTTTTAAAAAAACAATTAGGCAGGAAAAGTATGTTTATAGAATATATGAAAGCACTGGGGGAGCCAACAAGGCATTAAAGAATTGCAGTCAAAGATCTGAGAGAAGAATGGCCAAAATAGAAGTTTGACAGTTGGATAGTTTTAGCTGTGTGGGTATCTGCACCTCCAGAAGGCAGTGGCTGAGAAGATTTGCAGAACTTTTAATAGTTTACTCATGCTGTGGAGACAAAAATTAGAATTCAGGGCCACTAAACAAGGAGGGTCTTAGTAAATTCATCTGTCTTTGGTTGGGACCCTCACCACGCCATTTATCATAGCTCTACCCTATGATAAATAAAAAGAATGAATTAAAAAATAGACCAATACACAAAGAGTCTGAAGGCCACTTCAGTTATGAAAATTGGATTAAGTTGTCCAGGACTGCAAGATGTAAGTACATAAATATTATATAAGATTTTAATAGACCATTGTCAACAACCGATAGAACAATCACTCAAAAATCAGTAAAGAGAACACAAATTTGAAAAACACGATTAACAAATTTGAACTAAAAGCATACTACATCCAACAATTACAGAGTACTCTTCTCAATAGATGTGATATCTTTAAGTATTAGGAGACATAAAACAAGTTTCAGTATATTTAAAAGATTTCACATCTTCTGGATTATGTTTTCTAATCATAGTATATGAAGCTAGAGATGAGTATAAAAAAGATTAATTCTTCATGTGTGCGGAAACTAAGAAATCATTTTCCAAGAAACACACAGAAAAAGTCAAAATGAAAAGTAGAACATATTTTGAATAGGTTTATAGTGTAAACGCTATCTGTCAAACTTTATGAGATGCAGCTAAAGCCATGTGTAGAGAGAACTTTATAGTCATAAAGGCATATATGTTAAAAGTAAAAATAATACTGAAAAAAATCAGTGAGTTAAGTATCCTTCCCATGCACTTAAATAAAATAGAAATATAAACTCAAAATAATAGGAAGGAAAAAATTTTAAAGAGCAAAAATTTTCATGAAGAAAAGAATAAACTGGATAGGATAAATGAACAAAACTTTGTTTTTCTAAATCTATGCAGAGACAAATGAAGAAAAAGAAATGATAGCACATAATACTACTTTCAGAATGAAAGAGGGGGCATCATTACAGATCCTAGGCATCACACAATAGTAAAAAAGGATATGATAAACAATTTCATGCTGATAGATTTTAAAATTTAGATGAACAGATTCCCCAAAAAATATAATTCACTCAAACTCTATCCAAAATACCCAGATGGCTTTACTGGTAAATACTGCCAAGATATTAAGGAAAAAACATTGCTAATCTTATAAAAATTTTTGAGAGAATGATGAACATTTCCAAACTTATTTAATGGTACCAAACATAGTATTAATACCAAAGTTAAAGCCAAAAATAGATTCCAAAATTATACACAAAACCCCTAAATAAGATTAGCAAATAATATCCAATTACACATAAAAAGGATAATACATAGTAACTATGTCTTTTCCAGGATTGTGGAATCCATTTATCATTCAAAAATTAAGCAGTTGATTCAACTAATTAACACAGCAGAAGAAAAAAAAATTGTCTCAATAGACTCAGGAAAGATATTTATTTGATCAAATTTAACTTTCATTCATGTTTTAATAAAACCCTGTAACAATCTAGTCATGAAAGGAAACATCTTTAGCTTCATAAGTATATGATAAAAATACAAAACATACATCATATATAATGGTGAAATATTAAAGCTTTCCCTCATATAAACAACGGAGAAGGATGTACATTATCACCATTCCCATTATCAACTTAAATTGATTTGCACATTTAACATATCTAGCAACTATAAGATTGTAATAAAAATTATAATGTATTTAGTCACTCTTCAGTAGGAAATCTAGAGCTTGTCTAAAATTCATATGGACATTCAAAGGCCAGGAATAAGCAATGCACTCTGGAAACAAAGATGGAAAAACATGCTATATCAGAGAGCAAGACATAGTTGTCTTGGGACAACATATGCGATTAGGCCACTTGAACAGAATACACAGTCCAGAAAGAGAAAAACGTATTTATGGGCACAATGTATGATAAAGTTAGCAAAACATAGGGAAAAACATTTTTTAAAGCCTATCTATTCAGTTTTATATATACTTTTTTTTAATGTTTATTTGAGAAAGAGAGACAGTGCAAGTGGGGGAAGGGCAGAGAGAGAGGGTGAGAGAGAGAATCCCAAGCAAGCTGTGCACCATCAGCAAAGAGCCTGATGCAGTGCTGGAACCCATGAACTGTGAGATCATGACCTGAGCCGAAATTAAGAGTCACACGCTTACCTGACTGAGCCACCCAGGTGTCCCCCCAATTTTTTCAATAAATGATAACAGGTCAAAGGGATAACAGTAAGAAAAAAAAAAAGAAACTTGATCCTTCTCACATGCAATAGACGTAAATCAATTCCAAATCAAAATATAAAACATAAAACAATAAAGTTTCTAATCTGGAAGATAATGTAGGAAATTATCTTTATAAACTGATGTAGAGAAACTTGTCCTTAACAGCATATAAAGGTTCATAAGCTAGTGCCAATAGATGCTATTAATCAAAACATGATCATAGAAACACAAGGAAAAGAATGAAAGAACATATTTGCTGACAAAGCTTTTGTATTCAGAATATATAAAGAACTGCTACAATTCAGTAAGAAAAACAGAATCATGCCAGTAGAAAAAAGAAGTCAGGAGACTTGAACAGATTTTTTTAAAATATAATTTATTGTCAAATTGGTTTCCATACAACACACAGTGCTCATCCCAACAGGTGCCTGCCTCAATGCCCATCTCCCACTTTCCCCTCTCCTCCACCTCCCATCAACCCTCAAGCCTTGTTCTCAAGCCTTAAGAGTCTCTTTTAAAAGAGACACCCTAAGCCAATAAATATATTGAAACTTACTCTTATTAGTAACTGGGAAATGCCAGTTAAAACTAACATCCTATACTACCAAACAGTCACCAGAAGAGCTAAAATTAAAGTTAGACAATACCAGGGCACCTGGGTGGCTCAGTCACTTAAGCATCCAACTCTTGATATTGGCTTAGGTCGTGATCTCATGGTAGTGTCATAGAGCCCCAATTTGGGCCCCATGCTGATTGTGGAGCCTGGTTAGGATTCTCTCTCTTCCCTCCCCCACTCATGCTCTCTCTCAAAATAAATAAATATTTTTTTAAAAGTTAGACAATACCAAGAGTTAGTGAAGATACAGAGCAAAAGAGTTCTGAAATACATTGGAGAAAAGTGACAGTTTTCCCATTATCTAGGCAAAAAGCATACATTCCTCACTGGTGACTTAGGAAACCCACAGCTAAGTATATACCAAAAAGAAATGTATGCATAAATTCACAATAATATGTAAAGAATGTTAAAAACGTATGACTTTCAAAACCAGGCAAAACTAAAAGACTGAGTTAAAAATAACACTAGTGGGTACTTTTAAGGAGGAAGGGAGGGGAAATAGTTGGAAAGGTCATGACATGGTACGGGTTCTTCAGGGCTGCTGGCAAAGTTCTATTTTGTGATCTGAGGGATGACTATCCAGGTGTTTGCTTTGTGATAACTATTGAGCCATACATTTTTGAGAATGTGATGTGTATGTTTCAATAGAAATATAAGTAAAACCATAATATGAAAAACAAAAACATATTCTGGCTGGAAAATGAAAGTAAAAGATTCAAATTCGGGTCTACCTAACTTCAAAGCCTTTGAATGATTTATCCTCATTCAGGAGAACAGATAAAAGTATTAACCCTGGTACATATTCAGATTTGGTATACAGAGTTGTCAGGAAGCCTATTTTAATGAGCAGTGAAAATGGAAACATCATAAAATACTGTGACTGAAACATTTTCCTCCGTCCTCTCCTATTCTTAACTCTGATTTCATTTATAGTGCTACAAAGTTGCTTATGATTGCAAATGAGTTCACTTTATTCCGTGGACTAGACTATATTTCTAGTAACCACAAGTCATATACACTTGGCTTTTTTTTGAGAGAGCACGTGAAGTGTGTGTGAGCCGGGAGGAGCGGACGGAGAGTGAATCCTAAGCAGTGTCCACGCTCAGCCCAGAACCTGAGCACTTACGGCTTGATGAGGGGCTTGTGGGGCTCAATCCAATGACCCTGGGGTCATGACCTGAACAAAAATCATGAGTCGGATGCTCAACCGACTGGGCCACCCTGGTGCCCCTGTATTTGGCTTCTAATTTTCCACCATGTAGTTCTCAGTGCATAGCCCAGATATGGCAAGTATTTCTTGTGTAATACAATTTTGGAAAAAAATATCTGATACATGCTTGTGTGGTTGTTTTCTACTTTCTCTTCCTTGCTTCTACAAGGATAATTAACTGATTTCACTTTGTCAGGGAAAGAATATTTATCTTATCCTCTTCACTAATGTGACCATTGTACCTAGAGTGGTGCCAGCACGCTCAGGAGTGCGGCTTGGTCCCAACCAAATCGTTTAGTCATAAATACACTGCTGTGCTTCTCCATCAACTTAGAATACACCCTGTTAGCAATCTCTTTCCTTTGGATTTCTACTCCTTCTCACAAGCCAAGACAATCTCCAGTTTCCTTTACTTTTCCCAGTCAGAGCCAAATGCTTTCCCCCTGTCTTCCAGTAGTGATTTCTTTGTACCTCTATCGTGACTTGCATGACACTTAGGTGGGTATTTGTCTGCCTCTCCGGCTTAAACTGTAAGAAGGTAGATTAAAAACAAAAGGTAAACAGGACCTAGCATTTTTAAATAGCCGTGTTCTAGATTCTGAGCAGAGTGACACTTTGGCTCCGAGAAGTTAGATGTTGTGGTCAAGGTGACACATCTAGCAATCAGGCTTTTATTTATACACAGGTCCTTGTGTTCTGAAGTCATTTCTCTTTTCACTTCTCCGTGCTGCCTCCAGAGCACTCTGTCCTATCCATCTGGGTGGGAAGTATGCAGATTAGCATATAGAAATAATATATCTGTCAGTTTTCATAAACCATCAGAAAAATAAACCAACTACAAGATTTTCTTCTATGTGTTTCATTCTATGCATCTTTAAAATGTGCTTTATAGAAAGCATTTATGAAGTTGTGTTTCAAATAGTGTCGTTGTTGACAGCTCAGATCAACAGAATTCCCTTAAAATGGACTTGAGATAAAATGGTAATCAAAAGCTCACTCCAAAATATTTTAATATGTTGAGACTTTCTTCTTTTTCTCTTATCTGATTCCCTGTGCTTTTTTTTTTTTTTTTTTTTTTTTTACTTTATAGCCTGTACTTGTTATATTCCATGCATCTATTTTTAATGACATAGCTGTTTCAGGAAGGAAAACATTCTTTTTACTATCTCAGTATAAGTAGATGTTATGTGGTTTTCTGCTTATTTTAATTATATGGAAATATGTCTACCTTGTCCTGCTCAAACTATTGACTCTATGAATGTGACAGATGATGTTACATTTTACATTTAAAAATAATCATTCGGATGGGGAAAAAATAATATTGCTTTCTCTCTTTTATCCCTTGGCATCACGTAAAGTCTTCATGCGACCATGACTATAATTCTGATAGATAACAGTAATATAAATAAAGATACTTATGCCCTCCTCTTACCAGAGTGCTGAGATTACAGAGCATTTGGTACCATATCCAAAAATTCAATTTCATTATAAACATACATGGTGTCTCCTAATGAATTACTTAAATGTATCCTGATTTTCAACTAAAAATTCATGTGTAATCTTTCAAAATATGCTACTTAAATTCTGCTTGCTTATCTCTCCTGTAAAGAGTGGTTATTATGTAGAGATTTATATTGTCAGTAAATATCCTTTTTCTTGAGAAAAAGAGAAAAAAAAGTTTTGCAGATAATTAAGAATTTAAAACCAAAATATTATTTTTAGCATTTTTACCCTGAAGCCAGACATTGGCCTTAACACCTAGACAAAGTCATTTCTGCACACCAGCAAGGTCACCTGGCTTGTGGAAGCTTCTTTTTACAGAAAGGTGGGGATGGGCAGCTATATTACATCAGCAAAGTACAATTTAGTAATTTTTCTTCTGGCAGAGCTAACAAATCCCCAATAGGTCATCTGGAGTCATGAATCAATTCTCACAGAGTCATTTCTAGGGTACAGGAACAATATTGAGGCTTAATCAACTACTCTACTTATCTTGATTCTACCTTTCAATTTCAAGAAATGAGTCTATGCATTAGTTTAAAATTTCTTATTTTATGAGTATATTTTATGTATGTATGTATTTTAGGAGTGAAATTACCATAACTTTTGGGTTTGAATTTATTTTCAGTAAGTTTACTAAATAACTAATTAGATATTAGACTTTACTGTAGCTAGATTACAGCTTAAAATAAAAATGCAAAGATATAGTAGCTCTTAGAAATCTTTAATTTAGGAAGGAGAATTGACAAATAACTTTTTTAAAAAATGACCACAACCAAAATTTCTCTTATTTATATAGTTTAAGCAGTTTCCATCCATTACTTACTCACTAACAGTATATTCTAAATCATGACTGATTCTGCTACTTGAAGTATTTTGATAGGCTTTTAATGACATTTGGTCAGTCACAGTTCTCAAGATCCGGCTCAGCCAAAGCAATATTCCTTCTTTCTTCCCAGCAACTTGTGAAAGTCTCTCCTTAGATCCAGGGTGCTATGCATACAAATCATTGCCAGAGGTGTACTGGAAAGACTACTGAAATGTAAATAAAGAGACCTGGATTCTAGTCCTTACTCTGGTACTTACTGTAAAACACTGGACAAATCTTTTCTCTCATCCCAAATTCAGTTTATTAATCTCTAAAACCTATATATATATATATATATATATATATATATATATATATATATATATATATATATATATATATATATATATAGATGGATAAGATCCCTAATGGTCTGTAACAGTAACTCAGTACGTGGTAATGAATCCAGCTAAATGCAATGGCATTTTGTTGCTTTCATGATCAGTAGATAATGGGTGAAATTTTATTAAGAAGGTACATCATATTTGATGATATTTATGCTAATTTATGACTTAAACTGTCTGCCTTGAACATTTACAAGATCAGAGAGGAATTGTCTTCTTTCAGCTAAAAGATAGAAATGCACAGTGTGTAAAGTCAAATAGAAATTGTCAGAGGTCAACCAGAGATACATCATAAATAACAGGTAGTAAAATAAGATCAACTTGCCGTCATCATTTCCTGTGATTATTCACTGCCAATCATGGTGGAATTATGAATATTAAGTTAAAACAGTGCATGCCCAGCAACTAACCGTAATGTTCTAAGGCCAGCTGGGTCTGATCCAGAGTAAATTCCAGCAAGTAAATTCCATTGTTAGAACAGGGACTAAAATTATGGCAGTATTTTTCCATTTTCAATTGAAAATATTTTAATATTTGTAATATTAAAGTAATTTTAATATTAAAATACTTTTATTTTTATTTATCTAAAAATAATTTTTAGTATTAAAAGTTTTAATGTTTTCTGATGGGCTTTCTGATGTGATTCCTGATTGTATGTAAATGTTTTTCTCTAGCTGGTGTTTCTACAAATTCATTTATCACTTTTTTTTTTTGCCATTCAAAGCAGAAGAAAACAATTTTAATTTTATTTATTTATTTTTTAAATTCACATCCAAATTAGTTAGCATATAGTGAAACAATGATTTCAGGAGTACATTCCTTAGTGCCCCTTACCCATTTAGCCCATCCCCCCTCCCACAGCCCGTCCTGTAACTCTCAGTTTGTTCTCCATATTTATGAGTCTCTTCTGTTTTGTCCCCCTCCCTGTTTTTATATTATTTTTATTTCCCTTCCCTTATGTTCATCTGTTTTGTCTCTTAAAGTCCTCATATGAGTGAGGCCGTGATATTTGTCTTTCTCTAATTTCACTTAGCATAATACCCTCCAGTTCCATCCACGTAGTTGCAAATGGCAAGATTTCATTCTTTTTGATTGCCGAGTAATACCCCATTGTGTATATATGCCACGTCTTCTTTATCCATTCATCCATCGATGGACATTTGGGCTCTTTCCATACTTTGGCTATTGTTGATAGTGCTGCTATAAACATGGGGGTGCATGTGTCCCTTCGAAACAGCACACCTGTATCCCTTGGATAAATGCTTAGTAGTGCAATTGCTGGGTCGTAGGGTAGTTCTATTTTTAGTTTTTTGAGGAATCCATACTGCTTTTCAAAGTGGCTGCACCAGCTTGCATTCCCACAAACAATGCAAAAGAGATCCTCTTTTCTCTGTATCCTCGCCAACATCTGTTGTCGCCTGAGTTGTTCATGTTAGCCATTCTGACAGGTATAAGGTGGTATAGAAGAAAACAATTTTAAATGAATATAAATATGAAGCAGCTGGTAAGGTGTTCAGGACTGGATGAAAACCTCCTTCCTGGTCAGTTAGGATGTACTGACAATACTAAAGGTTTAGTTTCTCCCACAAATGTTAGCGATTATTAGTTTTGGATCCTCCATGCGGTCCTAGCCAAACTGTCTCTATATTCTTCTAAAGGGTAAGATAATATTCTTGAAAGGAGAAAGCAAGTAACTTCTTTGTTTTAAGTACACTTCGTATTTTTTAGATGTTACCAAATAATTATACTACTAACCTGTTTAAAAGTTTTCTAAAGTATTTGAATGTATATAAAAGATCACAAGCAGTGTTATATGTCATGAATCATAGACACCTCATTAAAACATTATCCAATTAAATAAATAGAACATTACTAATAAAATTAAAGTTCCCTGGACCCCTCATGACCTCATCCCCCTGGCTTCTACTCAACCCCTCCCCTGAGTGAATTTCTAAATAAATTTTTTGTTTATCATATGGTTTTGCCTTATCATATGGTTTTACTGCAGGTGAATGTGTCCTTGGGCATTTTATGTTCACTTATTCTGGAACTTTATATAAATGATATTATTTTCATCAAACATTAACTGATGGCCTACTCTGTGTTAGGCACTGTTTTAGATATAAAGGATCATAACAGGATTAAGATAATGTCCCTGACTTCATTTTAGGGAGATGGGGACAGATAACAGATGAGTAAATAAGTAAAATATGATGAGTCAGATATAATCATTTCTGTGGGGAAAAAGAACACAGGATGAGAGGGATGGGAGAATGTATTATTATTTTATTTTGAGTGGTCACATTCAAGGTGGAACATTTATGTTTATTTATTTATTTTAAGAGAGAGAGAATTCCGAGCAGGCTCCATGCTGTCAGTGCAGAGCCCGACATGGGGTTGACTGCACAAACCATGAGATTATGACCTGTGCCAAAATCAAGAGTCATATGCTTAACTGAGCCACCCAGGCTCTCCTCAAGGTGAAACATTTAAGCAGAGCCAGAAAGAAAGTCAGAAATAAGCCTTGGCAGCTGCTGTGGGAATTGTCAAGTGAGGGGAGAGTAAGTGTGAACCTACTCCCAACATGGAACATACTTAGCAGGTGTGAGGAATAGCAGGGGCACAGTGTCTGGACCTGAGGGTGTGTGTGTGAGTGTGAGAGAGAGAGAGAGGGGGTGTGTGTGTGTGAGAGAGAGAGAGAGAGAGAGAGAGAGAGAGAGAGAGAAAGGGAGAAAGGGAAAGAGAGTTTGTGAGAGAAACTGTGTGTGTGTGTGTGTGTGTGTGTGTGTGTGTGTGTGTGTGTGTGGTTGTGTGTGTGTACATATAGGGGAGGTAAATTGAGGCAGGGGGGTGAGTAATAGAAACATAGTAAGGACCAGATCCTAAGGGCCTTGTAGACTGTTAAAAACCATAGCATTTTTTAAAATTGATGTAAATGCACATAACATGAGAGTAATCATTTCAAAATGTACAAATTAGTGGCATTTAGTACATTCACAATGTTGTACAACCACCATTTCTATTTCTAAAACATTTCATCACCCCCAAAAAATACTCTATAGCCATTAAGCAGTCACTCCCTGTGTCCTTATCGCCCCCAGACCATGATGACCACCGATCTGCCTTCTGTCTCTATCGATTTACCTATTCTGAATATTTCCAAAAATGGAATCACACGATAGGATCGTATGATTCTTTGACTTAGCATGATGTTTTCGGAATTCATCTACATTACAGCATGTATTAGTACTTCATCCCTTTTTAATGTGTGAGTAATATTCCATATCCCCCCACTCATTTCTTCATGGACATTTAGATGTTTCCACCTGACTACTGTGAACAGTGCTGCTGTGAACTTGCTATATGCAAGTTTTTATGTACATATATGCTCTCAATTCTCTTGAGCATATATACCAAGGAGTAGAATTTCAGGGCCATATGGTAGTTCTATTTTAACCTTTTGAGGGATAGCTAAACTGTTTTGCTCAGTTTTATGGAGTTTCCACAGGCTGCACAGTTTTACGTGCCTACCTGCAATGTGTGAGGGTTTCTGTGCATCTACCTCCTCCAAGACACCTGTTCTTGTCCCCTTTTGTATCATGACTATCGTTGGGAGTGTGAAGTGGTATCTCATCGTGGGCTTATTTGCATTCCCCTATGCCAATGCTGTTAAATTAAGCATCTTTTTCATGTGCTTGTTGGAAATTTGTATATTTTTTTGGAGAAATGCCTCTACAGTCCTTTGACCATTTTTTAATTAGGCTGTCTTTTTCTTGTTCCTTACTATAAGTGCCTTGTCAGGTATATTCATTTATTTACTCAGCATATGTTCAATAAGCTTGTACCTTCTGCCCAATCCTTTTTTGATCCTTAGAGGTATTGCAGTGAGAGGTGAACAGGTAATATCCCTGATTTGGTAGTCCATGCATTCTAAAGGAAAGAGACAGAACAGAAACACACAAAAAGATACAATGCATCAACGGAAAAAATTGTAACAGGTACCTTGAAGTGAAAACAAAGAAGGTGTAGTGATGGAGGCTATGAGTGGGGAGAAAAGTATTTTAGTGAGAATGGTCAGGCAAGGCCTGTCTCAGGGAAAGATCAGAGACTTGTCACGAGGGACCAAGCAAAGCACATACCAGAGAGAAAAGTAACACATCCAGAAGAAGAGCCCGGTCAGGAGAAGCTGTCCAGGAGCATGGATCACAAAGGCCAGTGTGGCTGAAACAGAGTGAGGCAACAGAAAAAGGGTCGAGGCAGCCAAGAACCAGATTGTAGAGGCCTTTTGGGAGTTGGGAAAGAATCCCGTGTTAATCGGAAGCCAGTGGGAAATTTCGGCAAATGAATGATGGAACCTGAATTCTGTTTTAAGAGGATTGTTCCAGCTGCTGAGTGGAAAAGAACAAGAGTAGAAGCTGGCACCTAGAACGGAGCCAAATCAGTAATGAAATAATCAGGTTATAGGTGAAACAAATGTAATTAATAGCCATATGAATCCAGGAGAGTCCTTATAATTAGTAGTAAAATGCTTTCTCTCTGCTAAGAAAATATCTACTTAACAGAAAAACTTAAAAAAATCAAAACGTCGAAACACTTGTACTTCATAGTGCCTCTTCAGAAACTTAAATTATCTGTATGCGCTGATATCTCTGCTTTGATCCTGCTTCCGGACCTGTGCCTGTGCTCGAGGACCTTCTTTTTTTTTTTTTTTTAACTTTTTTTAATGTTTATTTATTTTTGAGAGAGACAGAGCATGAGCAGGGGAGGGGCAGAGAGAGGAGGAGACACAGACTCTGAAGCAGGCTCCAGGCTCTGAGCTGTCAGCACAGAGACCGATGTGGGGCTCAAACCCACGAACCATGAGATCATGACCTAAGCTGAAATCAAGAGATGCTTAACCAACTGAGCCACCTAGATGCCCCTGAATCCTTAGCTCACTTTTAACCATGTAAAATTTCCCGTAACCCTATTCACTGAACATGCCAGTGTTATATAAATTCCTGGGTTTTTTTACTCTGATGGGAAAAGATGATTCTCCCTCAATTGTAAGGCTTTTTATTTTATAAATGGTCTAGTGCATTTGATTTTTTTGCCTCAAATGTATGTTCGAAATGCCCACTTTTAATTTTGGTGCTTCGATCCATGGCCAAGCTTTTCTCCCCAATTCAAGTGCAAGAACTACTTTGCTGCCTTTTTTTAAATTAAAAAAAACTTAATATTTATTTATTTTTGAGAGAGAGAGACACAGTGAGAGTGGAGGAGGGACAGAGAGAGAGACAGACAGAATCCGAAACAGGCTCCAGGCTCTGAGCTGTCACCACAGAGGCCCACATGGGGCTCAAACCCACGAACTGTGAGATCATGACCTGAGCTGAAGTTGGACACTTAACCGACTGAGCCACCCAGGTGCCCCGAACTACTTTGCCTTCTATCCTTGAAGTATCCTACTCAAATCTTTGAATTGAAAAAAAAAAAAAGTTCCTTTAAAATGTAATGTTAGTTTTCAAAAAATGTAAGTTTTAGCTGAATTCTTTTGAATACCTAAATTATTACTACTTTAAATTGAAAAGGAAAAAGGAAATTAGACTCTCATATCAAATATTAGAAATGGATGTTTGGAATTAGTGACCATTTATTTGAAAGACAATTTAAGCAGAAGAATTAGGATAGCTGATGAAATGAGCCTCAGAATTTTAATTATTTCCTTTTATCAATGTATTTTAATCCTCTGGTATTGAGGATACTCAGTTCTACTTTCTTTCAAAGTGTAATTGAATTTTGTTATCCACTAAAGTTTCATAAATTCAAGACTTTTCCTAGGCAATGATATCCCTATCAAACCCACTTAACTGCCCATTGAGCCAAATGGGCATGTGATGCCCATAGTTGAGTTGACAGTCAGGGGCTCTGAAACATGCCTGCATCAGTAGCAGTCTGACTAGGTCCCTCCTACATAAAACAAAGATAAACATTTTCTGAACAGAAGGTGCTCATAAGTATTGAAGATTTTGACATCGCCTGGTACTACAAAAGATGTGTTTACCAAAAGGATGATCAGTGTTGTCCATGCTAATTTTGAAACAGTTGTGGATTAGGAAAACTGACTTTGTTTGAACTGCTTTCTTAGGAAGTACCTTATTTCTAATGTCTCCTAGTGAAGTGGAATTGGTGATTTATTATCAATACCATTTATTTTTAAACCTTGGGAGATGTACTTAGAACATCTTGCCTATGTCAGCAGATCTATATCCATTAAAATTACCTTCTTAATTTATTTTGGATATTTAATTTCTGGGCTCATGGCACCTCTGTTGTCTTCTGTCTTGAAGTCTCACTACTGTTTAGCTTAGGTACCTTTATTTACATAGATTCAGTGATTGTTATTATAAGGCCTATAGCATTATTATCTTTTCCGCCCCCGAGCTGTTGACTTCAGCTTTGCTCTGGGCTGGCCAAATGTCTTGGTTTGTTTGGTTTCGCTTTCAAGAAAAATCCCATTGTATGTTTTTAACATTGTGCATGTTTGAGTGAGATTTCCTGCTTTTATATTTGATCTGTACAGTTTCCTTGTAAAAACGAGACAATTTTCAGTGCTTCTCAAGATGACTGTAAGCAGTTTACATAGCATAAGTATCTGGGCCCTTGAGAGAAGGGTAATTTATTTGTGTTTTCTTGGTACATCAGATAATTGAGCACGATGCTGTGAGGTAGTCTCTGTGATGGCCTTATACATGAGAAAATAACAAATGTTCCATCCCTAAACTGCAAGTCCATTTGGTCCCTGGATTAGTCTTGGAAACCCAACTCTGTTGTTAATTTACAGTGTGACCTTGAGCAAGTCTTGTCTTTTCTGCGGGCTTCGTTTCCTAATCTTTACACTAGATCTCCACACATCTGTACTTTCCACATCTCTCTGATGATAGGCGCAGAAGAGTGTTCTGTCAGAGAATCACACAATAGGGTAGTTAAATCAGTCAGGTCACTCACGCTAGTAAGAAACACAGCCTAGTGTAACCTTAGCCGCATTACTCAGCTTCCTTGCCTTAGTTTCCTTCTCTGGAATGTGGGTATAATAATTGTGTCCATCTCATAGGATTGTTGGAGAATTACATCAGTTAAAACCTGTAAAGCAGTACCTAACACATAGCAATGCTCCTAAATGGCAGCAATTATCAGTTCCAGACTGTGATTTTTATGTTTATGTTTTGTAGACTGGAAAGCAGAAGCGTGATATTCACATAAGAATGTAGCCATTTCTTCATCCTTCTGACTCACTGGAATTTTATCACTTAAAAAATTTATGATCTTCAAGAAAAGCTGACACAATTCTCCTCTTTGGGTCTCTATTGTTATTCTTTGCACTGATTTTCTACTAACTTAACTTGTCTAAAAATCTTAACTCCCCAAATCCCCTATTATTTCGATTCTGTCTATTCCATCTCATCCATTTTCCCTCTGGCTTTGTAAGTCCATCCAAACCCAAGCAGAGTAGCTTATTATTCCTGCCCTCAGGGTAAAGACTTCAAAAGTCTCAGCACATTAGCTATGGAATTCATTCTGCCTGCATCTTCTCTCCTTGTTTGATCAAATAGGCAGCCTCCGTTCCATCTTTCGAATGTACACCTAAGCCAAGCACTTTTTAAGATTTCTCTAATTCAGTAATGGTTTTGATTTTTTTTAACGGCTTCTAGAGAACATTATCTTGGCATACAATGCTTGAAGATATGGTTTGACAATAGATAGTATTCAAATTGATTTTATGTTGTCTTCAATAATACAGTTTAGCGGCTACTATAGAATTGGGGAGTAAGAGAGCTGCCAGTTTGTAAGTGAATGTGAGCATGATTTCCCTAGTATTCAAGCTGATTTTTAGCAAATGAGTTCACATGTGTAGGTGCCATCTTTTCCTCTTCTTTATTTATTTGCTTTTTTTAACATATATCCTCATGAGCATACAGGGCCAATGCCTCCCAGAAGCTTGCTTACCTAAGTATTGCATATAATCTGAACCACAGATTATGAAGGTACAATGTAAAACAGCATATATATGGAGGGTGTTAAAAATAAATCAAAATAAAATCAAAGTAAAAAAATCAAATATAATTTCATCTGAAAAAGCATTGTTTTGTAACCCAGAGTTATTTTCGTTGTTTTGTTTTGCTTTTTTCAACTCTCCTGAATGTAATGTTTCTGGAAATTTATCAAGCTATAAGTTTGAAAAGAAAAATGTATCAAAGGTCAAGTTGTTCATAAATGCATTGCTGAAATGCCAGAAACAATTATACTGCATAGAAGAGTAATCCCCCAAAGAAATTAAATATCCAGTTATGAAAAAGTTTTACCTGTACTGTGTAAATTTCTCAAATTTATACTATTTATGATTTCCAGAATATAATATCCTACATACATTTGGTACATTTTAGGGGTAGGTTAGGTTCCAAAAGGAAAGAACAAAGTGTGTTTTGGAAGGTGTTGTAGTACATAGATGAAGGTAAAATATACACCCACTTATTTTGCCAGGTTTTAATCAAGTACCTGCCAGATGCTTGTGCCTGAAATGTATCATGTTATGATGGAGAGAATATGAGCTTAGGAAGCTAGGAATATGGGCTTGAAATCCTGCATCTACCATTAAGTAGCAGATGACTTGGGGCAACGGGTGGAAAGCTATTTGATTCTCTATTTCAAATGTGCAAGATGTGATTTAAAAAAATATTCACCTCTTGACTTGCTATGATGATCATTTGCTTGGCACGTAGTTGGTATTTAAAAGTATTTCCTTTCTTTTTATGTAATAGCGTAAAACTATCATAGATTTTTAAACAGAAAAGGAACATCAAAGGGACATCTGGGTAGCTCAGTCAGTTAAGCCTCCAACTCCTGATTTCGGCTTAGGTCATGATCTTACAGTGTGAGGTCCAGCTGAGAGCCCGCTTGGAATTCTCTCTCTGTCCCTCTCCCTCTCCCTCTCCCTCTCCCTCTCCCTCTCCCTCTCCCTCTCCCTCTCCCTCTCCCTCTCCCTCTCCCTCTCCCTCTCCCTCTCCCTCTCCCTGTCTCCCTGTCTCCCTGTCTCCCTGTCTCCCTGTCTCTCTACCTCTCCCTGCCTTCTCTCAAAAATAAATAAATAAAGTTAAAAAGAGAGAGAGAGAGAGAAAAGAAACATTGAAGAAATATGTTAGGTCATCTTACCTTGAATTACATGTGTAAGTAGATCCGTATTGGGAAGAAGTTTAAGACTCAATTGCATTGGGTTTTTTGTTTGTTTGTTTTACTTTATCTACTTTTGAATTATGATGAGAACACTGAAAATTAAGAGGACAGGACTTGGAAGTCAGTTGTTGATTGCACCCAGGGATTTTATTCATAGTATTTAACAAAATGTTCACAAACACAAGGCACTCACACTGACCCACCCATCTGCACAGATGCAATTGGTTTCTTTTTAAAAATCAGCATCCCTGCCAAAGGAACAGCACCACCATAGTTACATGAGAAAATTGTACAGTATCTTTAGCCTAATCTAGTTACTTTTCAATTTTAGAATATATTTACTCCTGTAAGAGCAAAATTCCCACAAATGTACATTCCACGATGTATTATTGCTTTTAGATTTTGGATCAAATTATATTATGTGTGTATTGATTTAAGGGTGTGTGTGTGTGTGTATGTATTCTTCAGAGCAGCAATTGTATTTTATTGATTCATGATTAAATAATCCCCCTAACATAAACTAGAAGGTATTACCCCCAAATGTCTCTGTTAGGAAACCTCTACTATAAAACTTCATTGCTTGGTTCATAGAAGACTATGAAGTAAAAATGATCCCACTCTGATTTATTTATGTCTCCTTAAAATACGTAAATCATTGCTTCAATCATTGCTTGAGATAAACAACAAAAAGAGTTATTTGAGATAAGTTAAGATGGTACAATGGGCCAACACTTTTTATTTTTAATTAAATATGTTTATATAAATTCTAGTCACAAATAAGATTTTGAGAATTTGGTTCCATTAACCCTTTCTTCCAACATATTGGAATTTAATCAGGAATAAGTAGATCAAATACCTTCTACACACTGATGTATCAGAATCATTCAGGGATTTGTTTTGTTGTTTTTTTTTTTACCTCCAACTATGTTGATATATAATTGACACATAACATTTTGTAACTTTAAGATGTACAAGATATTTATTTGATGCACTTTCATATTGCAATATGAGTCACCATGGTGTTAGCATTATGTTAAGTGAAATTAGAAAGACAAATGCTGTATGATCTCACTTACATGTGAAATCTAAAGAAGCTGAACTTGAAGAAACAGAAATACAATGGTGTTTCCCAAAAACTGGGGGTGGAGGAAATGGGAAGATATTGGACAAAAAATACAAACTTCCAGTTAGAAGGTGAATATGTTCTGGGGACCTAATGCACAGCATTGTGACTATAAACATTACTGTGCTATATATGTGAAAATTGTTAATAGAGTAAATCTTAAATGTTTTCACCAGAGAGAGAGAGAGAGAGAGAGAGAGAGAGAGAGAGAGAGAGATGGTATTATGTGATGGGATAGAGGTGTTAAGATATGTAATGGAGGTGTTTAGAATTTTTTTTTTTTGTAACTGAGGGGAGAATTGACATATAACATTATATTAGTTTCAGTTATACAACATAATGATATAATATTTATATACACTGTGAAACAATCACCACAACAAGTCTAGATCCCATCCATCACATACATAGTTATAAAATTTCTTTTTCTTGTGAAGAGAAATTTTAAGATTTATTCTTTTAGCAATGTTCAAATATACAATATACAATATAATATATACAATATAGTACAATATACAATATAGTATATACAATATTGTATACAACATACAATATAGTATATACAATATTATATACAATATACAATATACAAAATAGTGTATACAATATAGTACTATTGTATACAGATAGACAATTTGTTCATCACATGCTCTAATTACATTCCCATGACTTATTTATTTCATAACTGAATTTATACCTTTTAACCTCCTTCAACCATTTCGCCCACCTCACAACGCCTTCCCCTTTGACAACCACAAGTATTGTTTCTCTGTATTGTTGAGTTTGGTTTTGTTTCATTTTGATTTATTTGTTTTGTTTTTACATTCCATATGTAAGTGAAATCATATGGTATTTGTTTTTCTCTGGCTTATTTCACTTAATATAATGTCTTCAAGTTCCACTTATGTTGCTGCATATGACAAGGTCCCACTCTATGTTGTGGTTGAATAATATTGTGTTGTTATATATATATATCTTCTTTATGCATTTGTCCATCAATGGGCAGTTAGGTTGTTTCCATATCTTGGTTATTGTGTATAATGCTGCAGTGAACATGAAAATGCATATGTCTTTTTGAATTAGTATTTTAATTTGGGGGTGGGGGGGGAGCATGTATACCAGTAGTGGAATTGCTTCATCATATAGTGGCTCTATTTTTAATTTTTTGAGGAATCTCCACACTGCTTTTCACAATGGCTAAACCAATTTACATTCACCTCAACAGGGCAAGAAGGTTCCTTTTTCTCCACATCCTTGTCAACACATTATTTCTTGTCTTTTAGATTCTAGCCATTCTGACTGGTGCAAGGTGATAATCTCATTGTGGTTTTGATTTGCATTTCCTTGATGAGTGATGTTGAGTATCTTTTCATGTGTCTATTGGCCATGTGTATGTCTTCTTTGGAAAATGAAGTCTGATCTAAAAATATCACTGTCAGTAAAATATCAAAAAGCTTACCACTTATGTTTTCTTCTGGGAGTTTTATGGTTTTAGTTCTTACACTGTAGTCTTCAATCCATTTTGAGTTAAGATTTGTATAGGATATAAGACAATAGTTTCATTCTTTGTATGTGGCTGTCCAGTTTTCCCAACAAGATTTATTGAAAAAACTATCCTTCCCCATTTTGTTGTAAATTAATCGACCATATATGTGTGAGTTTATTTCTAGGGTCTCTATTCTGTTACATTCATCTATATGTCTGTTTTCATGCCAATACCTACTATTTTGGTTACTATAGCTTTGAACACAGTTTGCAATCAGGGAATATCAGACCTCCAACTTTGTTCTTTCTCAAGATTGCTTTGGCGATTCAGCGTCTTTTGTGTTTACATACAAATTTTAGGATTGTTAGTTCTGTTTCTGTGAGAAATGTCATTGGAATTTTCATAGGGATTGCATTAAATCTGTAGATTTCTTTGGCCTATATGCACATTTTAACAATATTGATTCTTCCAATCCTTTAGCATGGAACATCTTTCATTTATATGTGTCTCCTTCAGTTTCTTCCATCACAGTCTATTATAGTTTTCACAGTACAGGTTTTTCATGTCCTTGATTAACTGTATTCCTAGATAGTATATTCTTTTTGATGTAATTATAAATGGGATTGCTTTCTTAATTTCTCTTTCTGACAGTTTTATGCTATTGTGTAGAAATGCAATAGATTTTTGTATATTGATCTTGTATCTTGCAACTTTACTGAACTTATTTAGTAGCTCTAACAATTTTTTGGTGGACTTTTTAGGGTTTTCCATATATAAAATCATGTAATCCATGAATACTGACAGTTTTACTTATTCCTTTCCAATTTTGATGGTTTTTCTTTATTTTTATTACCTTATTGGTCTGGCTAGGGCTTCCAGTACTGTGTTGAATAAAAGTGGCAAGAGTGGCACTTGTCTAGTTCCTGATCTTAGAGGAAACGCTTTTAGCTTTTCACTATTGAGTATGATGTTAGCTGTGGCTTATCATATATGGCCTTTATTATGCTGATGTTTGTTTTCTTTATACACACTTTGTTGAGAGTTTTTATCATACATGAATTTTGAATTTTGTCAAATGCTTTTCCTGCATCTGTTGAGATGATCATGTGTTTTTCCCCCCTTTATTTTGTTAATATGGTATATCATGTTGATTGATTTACAGATGTTGAACCATCTTTTCATCTCCGGAATAAATTCCACTTGATCATGGTGTATGATCTTTTTAATGTATCATTGAATTTGGTTTGTTGGGGATTTTTGCATCTATGCTCATCAGGGATACTGGCCTGTAATTTTCTTTTTTGTGTGTGGTAGCCTTTCTGGTTTTGATATCAGTAATGCTGGCCTCATAAAATGAGTTTGAAGGCATTTCCATCTCTGCAATTTTTAGAAGACTTTGACAAAAATTAGTATTAATTTTTTAAATGTTTGGTAGAACTCACCTGTGAATCATCTGGTCCTGGACTTTTGCTTATAGGGTGGTTTTTGATTACTCATTCAGTCTCCTTACTAGTAATTGGTCTATTCATATTTTCTGTTTCTTCATGGTCAGTCTTAGAAGGTTGTGTGTGTCTACGAACTTATCCATGTTGTTGGCATGTGAGCTTTGTTATTTTCAAACAACCAGCACTTAGTTTCATTAATTTTTTTCTATTTCCTTTTTAGTCTCTTTTTCATTTATTTCCTCTCTGATCTTTGTCATTTCCTTCCTTCTACTTACTTTGTGCTTCATTATAGTTGCTTGAGGTATATAGTTAGACTGTTAGAGATTTTTCTTCTTTCTTGGGTATAGACTTTATTTCTGTGAAGGTCCCTATTAGAATTGCTTTTGCTGCAAGCCATACGTTTTGATATATTGTTTTTCACTTTCATTGTCTCCTGATATTTTTCGATTTCTCATTTGATTTCTTCATTGACCTATTGGCTGTTCCGCAGCATGTTGTTTAATCTCCACCTATTTGTAATTCTTCCAGGTTTCTTCTTGTAGTTCTTCTCTAATTTCATACCATTGTAGTCAGGAAATCTTCTTAAATTTATTGAGCCTCAAGGAAAATTCCATATGTTCTTATACCTACTCACTTCACCCTGCAACTATGGCCCCTCACCACCACCTCATGGCAGACAGTCTCTTCTTTACTGTCCTGTTTGCTGCTCCCTTGGAATGTATTCAATAAACTTCTGTCTCCTTTAAAAAAAATATTAAGAACTTTTCTTTGGCCTAACAGGTCATCTGTCCTTGAGAATGTTCTATGTGCACATGACAAGAATGTATATTCTGCTGGTTTGGGATGGAATGTTCTGTATATATTAAGTCCATGTAGTCTAATGTGTCATTTAAGGCCAGTATTTCCTTATTTATTTTTTGTGTGGATGATTTATCCATTGATGTAAGTGGGGTATTAAGGTCCCTTACTATTACTGTATTGCTGTCTATCTCTTCCTTTAGGTCTGTGAATATTTATTTTATATATCAGGTGCTCCTATGTGCATTGCATAAGTATTTATAAATTTTATATCTTCTTGGATTGACAACTTTATCATTATGTAATGCTTTTCTTTGCTTTTTGTACAGTCTTTGTTTTAAAGTCTATTTTGTCTGTTACAAGTATAGCTACCCCAGCTTTCCTTTGGCTTCTATTTGTATGGAACATCTTTTTCCATCCTTCGCTTTTAGTCTGTATGCGTCCTTACATCTGATTGGGTCTCCTGTAGACAGCATATAGCTGGCCAGCTTTAGCAAGGCAGGAGAAGAGTACAAGACATCTCCTGCCAGCTTTAGTGAGGCACAGGGAGGGTACAAAAATGGTGTTGGCAAAACCTCCATCTCTGGAGAGAATCCACCAGGCCCCTATTCCTCCAGTAGATGCTTTAAGATTAGTAAGTGAATCTCCTTCACATATAGGCTGAGAGCTTTACAAACTGCTGATTCTGCCCTGGGTCCTGGGGCGAGTGAGACTGCATGAAAGCCCTTCAAGAGCAGTCTTGCTGTTCACAGCAACTTTACCCAAGTGTCATGGACACAAACCCTATTGGTTTTCAAAGCCAGATGTTTTGGGGCTGTCTTAAGGATTGGGGTATCTGATATAAAGGTGTAGGACTTAAGGGTTGGGGTTTCTGATATGGAATACAAACTCTGCTCCTCAGGGAGAAGTTTCAGATTTGTGAAATCCCTCCTGATTGTGTGTTGCTGTGTCAGAGGCAGAATGTTTGATGAGACTCTACCTCTCCTGCCTGCTTTGATGTGGCCCTTTTCTTGCTTGATACGAAGCATGTCTTCAATTAGTTTTCAAGTCATTTTCAGAGTTTTTCTACATGTAGCTGTAGATACGGCATATCTGTGGAAGGAAGTCAGTTCAGGATCCTCTTAATATTGCATCTTGCACTGCCCCACACCTACCTTAAGGATCTTTTGTAAATGAAAATTTCTAAGACCTCGCTTGGTAGATCCAGCTGAGTAGTTCTCTAACAGGACCTAAAGACAGGTTTATTCAGAAAATCCTCTACCAGATGTGGAACTAGAGTAATTTCTCTATCTCTTACCAGTCCCTGTTCTCACTGTCCTTTAATTTTGACATATGTTGACTGCTTCCTGAGTTCCATTTTGACCCATCTCAGACTAATCATCTCCTTCTTTATCATTACAATATGAATCCTTTAATGGAACTCTCAGATTTTCTTTTGGCAGATATTCATTAGTCATGGTTTGCTTTTTTTTTTTTTTTATTACTTTAACAGGGACTTTCTATCTCAGGTACTGAACTGATGATGCTCTTTCTGTATCAGGTGCATATACTTTTACCACAAACTCTTAAAATTGCTGTTAACTCCAGGATGGCCCTGAACAGCTTTTTATAAATATTAACTGTTGATGAAATAAGCTAGGGGGTCCTAACATGTTTGTGGTTTTCAGCACAAAAGCAAATAGCTTTCAGACCAATTAATAGCAAAACACTTTCTCCATCATTGAAACTTCATTTTCCTTGAGATTATTTTCTTGTGATTTGGTAGCAGATATTCCACTGTAACTATGAAGAAAAAAAGGGAAATTATCACTTAATATCCTATAGCTCTCAACCTAGTGTTTGTTTATGGTCCAAAGTTACAGTGTTTCTATATGGATTCATCAGAGAACAGAGGGGAAGATCTTAGAAAAGTCTAATGGTGACAATTAATTCTTTGAATTCGTTTCTGCTTCAGAGTCTTCCCACATACTCCAAACTCTTACCTTTTTTACTGCCTCTTTTCTTCATTTCCAATTCAGCTTTCATTTCCTCAAAACTGTTCAAATTCCAGTGTTCAAAATGTGTCCTTATATAAAGTGTGCCATGTCTAATCATCTCATCAATCCAGTCTCTATTGGTAACCAAAATTTTATGCTATGATTATTGGTGCATATTTTTATGGGATAAATATAATATGTCTAAGTCATTTGGTCTTCTTAATCCTTGCAAGATTACAAAGGCCAAATATATGTCTGTTTACCTTTTTTTCTTCATACTTTTGCCATTACTCTGTAGACTTGCTTGCATACCATGATCTTTGAATAACAATTTATAGAATAACTATGCTTTCTTTTTATTTATGTGAGTATGTAAGAGATCCCAAAATGTAGGAGTGCAGACAGAGAGGTGGTAAAAGTTGATATATGTAGAGAATCATCCTTTTCTAGGCAGTAAGGTTTCCTGGGCCTCGTCTGGTTGCAACTTTCCCCAGAAATGGACTTGTTAGATAAGATATGTCAAGTGAGGGCAGTTGGTGGAATGTCTTAAAACACAACAGACACAAATGCATGCTTGATTTGGAGAACTACAGGTAGTCATTTGAGGGTGTAATGTAATCACAGCAGTGTGGCTGGCAGACTCTTTGGTTGATAATTTGCAGGACAGATTGTAAATATGAGACTCCCTCAGAGACAGACCTGAAACCAAGACCTGGGGAATAAAAAAAAAGAGAACAAAACAAAGGGAAAGCCATTCCAAGGGCGCTCATCCAAAGAGAGCCCTGCAAGCTTCCGTGAGGAACTGACTGGGATAGAACCCACAAGATGCATTGGTGTGAGGGAGGATGAGGCTGGAGAGATCAAAACAGGAGTTGTACTTCATCATAGAGTAAATGGAATTCTGTTGCAATACTTGATGTGGAACTCTCTTTTTACATAAGCTTTTAAAGTTAATTAAACCAATAGATTATAATAAATGTGGTTATTTTGTTGATTGTATTGATAACTCTTCAAAATAAGCCTGCTACATAACTCGTTTAGTACTGTAATGTAGTTCATTGTACTACATAACACTTCTGAAAGTAGCTTTTTTTTTCTTGTCTAGAAGATGCTGAAGCCTTGAAGACTGAAAGTAATTGTGTGCAGCTATTTAGCTTATACTGTTTAAGTCACTGTATGGGCCCCTGGGTGACTCAGTCAGCTAAGTGTCTGACTTCAGCTCAGGTCATGATCTCATGGTTCCTGAGATCGAGCCCCGCATCAGCCTTTGCACTGACAGTGTGGACCCTGCTTGGGATTCTCTCTCCCTCTCTCTCTCTCTCTCTCTCTCGCTCTCTCTCTCTCTCTCGCTCTCTCTCTCTCTCTCTCTCTCTCTCTTTCTGTCCCTCCTCTGTTCAGGCTCTCTCTTTCAAAACAAGTAAAAAACAAAATTTAAAAAGAAAAGTCAATGTAAATGATTTAATCCATCAAGAGAAAGTGCACTAAAAGAACATTATAAGATGCCACATGTCTTGGTACTTCTTCTTATCGCTGTGAGCTCAATATTCTGTAGTTTAACTTTTAATTAAAAATTTTATTGAGGGCCTGGGAATGCAAGCTGGTGCAGTCACTCTGGAAAACAGTATAGAGGTTCCTCAAAAAACTAACAATAGAACTACCCTACGACCCAGCAATTGCACTACTAGGCATTTATCCACGGGATACAGGTATGCTGTTTTGAAGGGACACATGCACCCCCATGTTTATAGCAGCACTATCAACAATAGCCAAAGTATGGAAGGAGCCCAAATGTCCATCTGTGGATAAATGGATAAAGAAGATGTGGTATACATATACAATGGAGTGTTACTCGGCAATCAAAAAGAATGAAATCTTGCCATTGCAACTACTTGGATGGTACTGGAGGGTATTATGCTAAGTGAAATTACTCAGAGAAAGACAAAAATCATATGACTTCACTCATATGAGGACTTTAAGAGACAAAACAGATGAACATAAGGGAAGGGAAACAAAAATAATATAAAAACAGGGCAGGGGGAAAAACAGAAGAGACTCATAAATATGGAGAACAAACTGAGGGTTGCTGGAGGGGTTGTGGGAGGGGGGATGGGCTAAATGGGTAAGGGGCACTAAGGAATGTACTCCTGAAATCATTGTTTCACTATATGCTAACTAATTTGGATGTAAATTTAAAAAATAAGGGGCGCCTGGGTGGCTCAGTTGGTTAAGCGTCCGACTTCAGCTCAGGTCGTGATCTCGCGGTCTGTGAATTTGAGCCCGCATCAGGCTCTGTGCTGACAGCTCAGAGCCTGGAGCCTGTTTCAGATTCTGTCTCCCTCTCTCTGACCCTCCCCCATTCATGCTCTGTCTCTCTCTGTCTCAAAAATAAATAAATGTTAAAAAAAATTTTTTTAAATAAAAAATTAAATTAAAAATTATTGAGGGCCAAAAGTATCTCTAACTCAGCTATAAATAATTTTCAAAATATGAACTATAACATTTAATACTCATAATTACACATTGGCTTTTCCTGAGTTTTCTTTATTTCCTCACAGTCTTAGCACTTTAACAAATTGTTAAGTCAGATCGGTAAAATTGTTCTTACTTATACCTTATAAGGTATGGTAAGCAAGTCCACTTATAAGCAGAATTAGGGGAAAATAATAAAGCACATTAATTCAAGTTGACTGAAACACAGTGGTGCACCTCCGTTCTTATCACGGTGTGGAAGGAATGGTCAGCTACTCCACTGAAAGGAGGTGAGGAAAGTGGGCATGGTATTGTTAAAATAGAGAACATTTTTCAACTATGTACCAGACACTGAGCTAGGAACTTAATTTTTTAAAAACTCATTTAATATGCGTAATAATACTGATGAGGTTTGGGAGTGGTGGTAGGATTCAGAGCCAATGATCAAGAAAGAATTCTTGAAAACATCTTTGGTACAAAAAGGTGATTTTATTAAAGCACGGGGAAGAACCCATGGGCAGAAAGAGCTGCCCCAGGACCCTGAGGAGAGACTGGTTATATACTATGGAGTTGGAGAAGGTAAAGTCTAGGAAAAGTTTCCAAAGGGATTTTCATATGCTAAAGAAGACTCACAGGATTCTGGAGACCTAGCTATTGTCAAGCTAAGGTGGTTTTTTCCTTCTAGCAAAGTATTAACATTAAGACAGTAGGGAGTTCCTTTTCTGTCTGCCTCAACTATTTGTCATTGAACTGCAGATTATAAGGAAACTTAATTATATCTGCCATTTCCTTCTTACCTTTGTTCCCCACATCACTATGGAGGAGAGGGTGATACTAGGGACTCTAGGAAACTGAGTCTGTAGGTTTCTGGAGATTAGGCTATTGATAAGATTGCCATTTTCTTATAATTTACTAAGACATTTGTAAACCAGTGGAGACCCATGGCCTGTATGACTGTGATCTATCAGTTAATCATTTGTTTTCTTTCCTTTCCTTTGTTCTTGGGCAGTCATGAGTGCTTGAGGAATATCACACCATATCCCCCCTGATGGGAAGTGGGGGTGCTAGCTTGTGCTTGGCCTTCAGCTTTCCTTATGGTCCCTCATCTGTACCATAAAATAAGTACTATTATTAGCCTCCATCTGTAGATTATGAAACTGAATCTTAGAAAAAATTAAATCATTTGCTCCAAGGTACATAGTTAATAGGTGATAAAGCTAGAATTTGAACCAAGGAAGTTTGACTTCTCATTACTAAAAGGGTAAATTTTGACAAGGTGAAATTAACATTGTAGATAATTTCAAACTCAAAAATAATTAAGAATAATGAAGCCGCAAGAAAGAACTAGTCTAGAATCTCTAGAATAACAATATGCAATGAACAAATCTGGGAGAAATAAGAACAAATAAAACTGTTTAATTTAAAATCATGCCAGAGATAAAGTTATTATTTGAATTTTCTGGAGTTTCCATAGTGCTTTTAAAAACATGAGTCTCAGTTTACTTTTTAGTCACTGAAAATAAACAAGGCTGGGTAGTCTGGGACTTTCAGGCAGACACACAAATAGATAACAGGAAAGTCATAAAAATGAAGTATTAGTTTCAGTTAAATGAAATTAAACACGTATCACATTTTTATTTCAAAACACATGTGCTTTCAGTTATATGCTTAATATATTACACACATAGAGAGCATGCATAAAAAATGTGTCACGATAGTTGATACTAAGCCATGTGCCTGATGTCAGATTTTGCAAAATATAAACACGCCCTTTTTCCTTTTTTTCAGCCCAATCCCAAGTGAAGTCCTCAACCTGAATTATTAGGAAAGTAAATCATGGATGTAGTGATAGCTGTTTGCCTACACGTACGGTTTAAACTAGGAGTACCTAAAATTCAATGAAGCATAAAATTGCAGAGTTGTGATTGGATTTAGCACAAAATTTTCATCATTTATTTCTAACAAATGTTAGTTACTATACTTCGTTAGAATGGGCTTCATCTCAAAAATGAAGTTAAAGGTTGTGTTAATGACCATACCAGGACATAGATTTGGAAAGTGGATGCTGCTGGGGAAAGGAAGGCAGCTTTTTTTTTTTTTACCTCAGGGTCACCTGATTCATTTTGCAGTACCATGAAGGAATGAAAACAGACAGAGACTTCAAGTAACACAACAAAGATGAAAGGGAAGAAAACATAATGAGAATATAAAAGATACACTTATTGGAAATGGAAAGGTTTTGAAGAAGATGATGAAAGAGCAGGAAAATCCTAAAAATAATTATAGTATAAAGATTCTAGATTGCTTAAAGGTATTTAAAAGTTAGTAGGTGAATACATAGAATTTTTTTAAGACAAAAAGAGAAGATTAAGCTTATGGTAATAAATTTGATGTGAATTAGTTTCAAAAACTGCACCAAACAGAGTTGCACTGGAAGACTTTATTCTAAACTATTACAATAGAACTGAAATCAACTGCAAAGAAACAAAAGGCAGGAATGTTTTTAAGTATTGGGTGAATTAGTGAGAAAGCAGTTGAGGACCACAGGGAAGAAACTGATGAATGGGATGTGTTTGTTGAGTACATTCAGTTACTCCTGAGTTTGCAAATACTATTCTCAGTGAGTAGGCCAAGTCTGTTTGCTAACTGCCACCCATTGAAGAAGTCTGAGACCTACTATCCTACAAAGACTGAGGTAACAGGGCATTATCTCCTTTGATGTTTCCATGTCTAAGAGATGGTTCCCAAATCCTAGAGAAAGATATTTCCTGGGCTGTAAGACTAAGAAGAGATTAGAATAAATTTACATAAATTTCAAAGGGGCAGAAAAAGAATTTAAAATTGCAAGGTTTTTTTTTCTTTTGTTTTTTGTTTAATAAATGTCTTAAGAAAGGGAAGGTCAGGGACCTAGAGACAGGAATGAACCTGTCAGGTTCAGACAAGCTAAGGGTAGGGTATTAAGGCCATCTTGATCAGGGTCTAATAGACTAAAAGTTGAAAATCTATAAACACAAGTGGCCTTTTCAGAAGAGAAAAGCATGTCCTGGGATTTCTAATCCATTTTCCCCCCTCACCCAGCAAACATTTGCTGCAAACCTCTTTAGTTTTGATAGTAACTGAACCAAAGACTTCAGATATAAATATATTGAATAAGACAAAATCCCTGACCAGAAGGTTCTCATAGGCTAATTGGAGGTAAAGGTGAGGAGGTAAACAATTATCAAACATCTTTAAAATGATATGTCTACAGTGTTGTGAGAACAGAGAGTGTAGAGCACAACTCCCTCTGGGGAATTTGAGAAGGTTTACAGTCCTAAAAAGTGACTTAGCAAGAGGGTGGGGCAAGCAGACATGGAGAACACTGTACACCAAATAGCAGAGGAATGAGAGAGCAGCATTTCAGTTCCTAGAGAATCAAATGGCTTTCTCTGGATAGGATGTAGGGAGAACGTGAGGCAGTGACAGAAGATGAGGATTTCCTATATCCCACTAAGGAATTTGACCCTCAGCTAATAGGTTGGCTTATGTTTGCATTTTAGAAACATATTTTGGGGGTCAGAATGGGTGATGGGCTGCAGGGGAAATGGGAGACAGCAGGAGGTTGGAGGAAAGTACATAATTGCCTAGAAGAAAACATGGGGTCAGGTGATGCTTAGTATATTGAATAAATCAGATTCACTACCTGGATGAGACAGGTGAGGGAAAGCAGGGTTTAAAAATTATTTGGAAACTTCCCATGAAAGATGAAGAGATAGGAAGCTTCTTTTCAACAAGAGGAACAAAGAGTTATAAGACTCCATTCACTGGTCTTTTACTTGAGTAAGCTGAGAGTGATTCCAGACTTATATATCCTACAGTTGTTATAAAGTTCAGATAAGATGGTTATATGAAAATGCTCTTTGAAAAGATCCAAGCAAATACAAGACTTCATTCTTTTCCCATCTCATTTCTTTTGTGAATTTATACTGGCTATCAACAAATAAGTAAATATACAAATAATGAATGCCACTATCAGAAGTCAATATGAATTTTTAAGATAATTTCTGAAGAATACAAAAGACATCAACAACTCAATAATAATTCTCAGAATTGCTATAGAGTTTGTGTAAGTCTGCCAAGGAAAATCTATCCCAAAAATATGGTACTAGAGGCTTTCTAAATAGTGTGCTTTTTAAAAACCTTGGCTCTGTGTCTGGTTTCTCTCTGCTTTAATGTCTCCTTTCTGTTTATGCCCCTCTCAGGTCCATTACATTGGTAAGTTTCAATTCGTCAATGCCTTCTGGAGGTACATTGCACATAGTACTACCATGACTGTTGAAAGTCAACTATCACAATCTGAACATTTCTATGATTAAAACGAAATGAGAATAATGCAAGGAACATTAAGGAATAGTGCTGAACATGTATATGCCTTACATTAAAATATAATTAATTATATTTTTACTGTATTAATGTTGTGTTCTTTGCTCATCTCCTAAGCTATAAAAACCTTGAAACTATAAAAACCTTCATAAACCAAGATTTATCTTTTATATACCATTTAAGCTCCAGTACAATGAATGTAATAAACTTTCAGTATATACTTTTACTAAGAAAAAGAAGTGTATCGTCTGATCATTCTCATTTTGTTTTATTTCTATGGAAATTGTCATGAATTTTTAGTGTAATTACTTCAAACAGATGTTCAATTCTCTTATCCTGATAATAGGAACACAGTAGAATGAAAGGAGATATTTCAGAAGAGTTCATGAAAGAGTTTGGTGAATTTCATGAAATAGACCAAACAAGGGGAAAATTTGGAGGTTACTTTAAAGATGTCAAAATAAATGTTTAAATTGATTAAATGATGAATTATTTTAAAAAATATTCTTAAAACTGTATTTGTGAAGAGATAGGAAGGCACCCACTTAAACATTGAAGTCTTGTTTTGAGTTCATAAAAATAGCTAAACCCAAGTGTATTCATTTTATTTCTCAACGTTTTATATAAGTTTATATAAGTTTAAGCCAGATATGCTTTAGTTAAGCTTAGTTAAGGCTTCAAAATAAAGCAGAAGTTTTAAATGTAGACAATGGTTCATTCACTTCTTTCTGTGTTATATAATTCATATGAAATATACATTTTTGTAGGTTTAGTTAAGGTATATAGAGCTTCATAGGTGGAAAATACAATTCTCATAAATATAAACCAATCCTTTAAAACTTTTATGTTGGTAAATGCATGCCAAAAACAATATATAGTATATTTAATATACAAAGGCAAGTGTGAGGATTCTAAAAGTTTATGACTTCATGTTTAGTACCTAGCTAAGAAATCATCCCCAGAAAGACTACAAAAAGCAAACCAGGTTGAACTGGTCTTCACCTACATGAAATGTAGAACCACATCATTCACTATTATGATCATTAGATCTGTCTGCCCAGATTTATTTGGATGCACACTCAGATAATCAAAATCTCGAAAGGTTCTCTAATGGGGACACATGGTAGTTGAAAATGTGATAAGAGTAGGGTAGTAGATACGGAAAAAGAGAATTTCCCAAATGCTCGGCAGTAAAATTTTCATTCTTCTATATGGAAAGAATTTACATGAACCTGATATTTGGATATGTACATAGATTCTCTGAAATAATATCATGCAAAACAGTTCTTATCTAATTAAAATAGTGTTGATCAATCAAAAACAAGTTTTAATGTGAAGAGGAGGGATGAAGTTATTTTCTGCAGCACTAATAAATAGTGACTTTATTTTCTGGGTCGCTTTTCATATGAACAATAAGATAGAAGTTACACTCATAGAAAGTGACTGGAAAGACAAATTATGGAATTACCTGTGACAGCCATAAACCCAACTTTTCTTTCCTCCGTAATGTTTCCCTGATGACTTGTGCCTGGAGTGCTCCTGGAGATTGAGCTTAAAAGAGCACACTTCAGGGGTGCCTGGGTGGCTCAGTAGTTTAAGCATCCAACTTTGGCTCAGGTCACGATCTCGTGGTTTGTGGGTTCGAGTCCCACATCGGGCTCTGCGCTGACAGCTCAGAGCCTGGAGCCTGCTTCACATTCTGTGTCTCCCTCTCTCTCTGCCTCTCCTGCTTGTACTCTGACTTTCTCTCTCTCTCAAAATTAAATAAACATTAAAAGAGACAGAGAGAGAGAGCACACTTCCTAAGGGTTCCAGTTAGTGGTCAGTTAATTGAGTTGATTAAAGCACCTGTCAAAACCAAAGTCAAGGATCTAAATAATTTCATATTTTCACAGATCCATTGTAATTTTTTCAATGGCTATAAACCAAAATAGGTAACCTTGGACATGTCAACATGCATACTCTTTATATTTGACACAGTATACTGCCACACCTATGCTTCACTTTGCCCTGAGAAACAATTTAGAGTGCCAGTTTCTTGACATCTTTGTAGATAAAGACTCATCCATTAGTAACTCTCTTGGCATCCCAAGTTCTCCATACTACCATGCCACTTAAAAAAGTTGATTGGGGGGCGCCTGGGTGGTTCAGTCGGTTGGGCGGCCGACTTGGGCTCAGGTCACGATCTCGCGGTCCGTGAGTTCGAGCCCCGCGTCAGGCTCTGGGCTAATGGCTCAGAGCCTGGAGCCTGCTTTCGATTCTGTGTCTCTCTCTCTCTCTGACCCTCCCCCGTTCATGCTCTGTCTCTCTCTGTCTCAAAAATAAAAATAAACTTTAAAAAAAAAAAGTTGATTGGCACAGTGTCTGGGTGTCTTAGTCCGCTGAGCTCTTGTTTTAGGTTCAGGTCATGATCCTAGGGTCGTGGGATCAAGCCCCATGTTGGACTTTTCACTGTGCATGGAAACTGCTTAGGATTCTCTCTCCACCCCCCTCTCTTCTCTCTCTCTCTCTCTCTCTCTCTCTCTCTCTCTCTCTCTCCCCCTCCCCCTCTCCCTCTCCCTCTCCCTCTGCCTCTCCCTCTCTATCTCCCCCACTTCCACACCCCCACCCCCCTGCAGCTCACATGCACACATGCACTCTCTCTAAAAAAACTGTAGATTAGAAGTTGACTAGAAAACATTTAAGATCTCTGCTTCTTTAGTTAAACTTCTGCTCTTTGAAACAGTAAGCTTAAACTTTCTGATCTTCATTTTTTTCCCTTTAAAGTAAAAATTAGATGTTAATATCGGTATCAGAAGGTCATTGTAGGGATGACTGGGCAGCTCAGTCTGTTAGGCATCTGACTCTTAGTTTCAGCTCAGGTCATGATCTCACAGTTTGTGGGGTTGGGCTCTCAGCTGACAGCGTGGGATTCTGTCTCCCTCTCTCTCTGCCTCTCTCTCTCTCTCAGTAAAATAAAATAAGCATAAAAAAAAGAAGGTTGTTGTGAATGGTCCAAATCCAGTTACATAATAAATGAATCATGGGGATGTAATGTACAACATGGTGACTATAGTTGATAATTCAGTAATGCATATTTGAAAGTTGCTAAGAAAGTAGATTTTAAAAGTCTTTATCTCTTGAGAAAATTGTAACTGTATGTGGAAACAGATGTTAATTAGACTTATTGTGGTGATTATTTCACAATATATACAAATATTGAAGCATTATGTTGTGCTCCTGAAACTAATACAATATTATATGTCAATTATACCTCAAAAAAAGCTCATTGTGACAATTAGCTGAGATGATGTATATAATATTCATAGTACAGTGCTTGACAAAAGATGGGCAGTCAGTAAGTATTCACGGAATGAATGTTTTCCTCTAAGTACACCTTATATGAAGAGAAGTATAAAAGGAAGTTCCACAGAGAAACAATTGATGTTAGGTATGTAATCCAGATGAATTTGTAGCTGCCCCTTTCAAGAGGCAGTATGGTGCTATTCAAAACACAAGAGGAGTAAGGCAGAAAAATCCTAGAATAGTGCTTCTCAGATTTTATGTACATGCACATCACCTGGGGATCTTTAGAAAATGCAAATAATGATTCAGTGGATGGGGTCTGAGAGACTGCATCTCTAGCAAACGGCAGCTGGTGCATATGCTGCCTACCCACTGAATACACTTTAACCAAGTCCTAGAGCACTTGAATGTTTGGCAAGTTAAGAAATACTTTACTTAAATCCATGTTATTCTAGTCCAGCATTCTGTTTCCTGATAACAACAGGTTAAAATTAATTCATTTGTTCATTTAAGGGAAGATTATTTTGTGCCTGTTTTGTACTAGGCACTGTTTTAGTTTCTGAGTATAAAATAACAAGAGAGAGAAAGATCCTGTCCTCATTGGGCTTTTAATCTAGTGGTAGGGTCAGAAAATAAACTTGTAAAAAATTAATTAAAAGTTTCCCATGGTGATTAAAGATGTAACAAAAGTAAAATGAAGTCACTGTGAGTTTGTGTATGATCAATTAAGTCTCCTCCAGGAAGGAGACAATTGAACTAAAACCCGAATGTTGAGAAGTAATCTCTGAGGAAGTCTGAAATTTTCATACAAAATGAAGAGACAATGCCAAGGCCCTGAGGCAGTGATGAGATTGATCTGTAGGAGATGAGAGGAAAAAGCCATAATGGCTAGAACATAATGTAATTATTTGGATGCAAGACAATGATAAGCGATTGGGAGCAATCAGGGTCAGGGGCTTACCTGGCAAAGCTGGGGAGAGTGAAGTAAGGGCTGAAATCTAAGGAAATCTTGGAGGTTGGATCCAAGGTGAGTCTTAATAGCTTTGCAGAGGATTAAAATGTACTCTAAAAGGGGGGTTGTCTAGGTGGCTCAGTCACTTGAGCATCCAACTTTGGCTTAGGTGATGGTCTCAGGGTTTGTGAGTTGGAGTCCCGCATCGGGCTCTCAGATCCTCTGTCCCCTTCTCTCTCTGCCCCTCCCCTCTCCTATGCCAGCATGTGCACTCTCAACCACTCTCCTCTCTCACTCTCAAAAACAAACAAACAAACAAACAAAAAGAGACATACTCTAGAAGGATTGTGCCTGGCCAGAAATACACCTGGCTAAGCAGAACAAGGTGAATGAAAATGAGCTAACATAAGGTATCGGACAGAGGTTGTAAAAAAAAAAAAAAAAGAAAAGAAAAGAAAAAAAAAGAATAACTTGTAAAGTAAGAAGCATTCAAATTGTGCATCCCTTAAGTTTATGCTATGAGAAAGAGAAATATATCATTTATGCTAATGCAAATTAATCTTATAACACACATGTAGCACAGTTCAATTGTTGCAGAATGAGTTAAATTTTTCTGAGTAGAAATCATTAAGTAACTATTAGAGAAGAAATAAAACTGTAATTCCTGGCTGACTGTAGGCTGTAGCCCCAAACTTGCCTGACTTTTCACAGGATACTAGAAATGAAAGTAAAAGAGAGTAGATGGAACATTAAAAGTGGCAGTGAAGAAAATAAGACATGCAAGTCCCCTCTTGCACTCAGAAAAAAAGTCTACTAGGAAAAAGAGTCATCATTATTATGTAAATTGAAGAATATTAAATGGCTTGTACTATAATGATTTTTGTACTGAACCTTCAGTACCTATAAATCTACAGTCTGTCTTCATAGTGTTTTACTGGGAGATAGGCCAAACCCTAAAGCCAATAAAAGCAGAATTAAAAGAGATCACACAGATCATAGTAACTAAAGAAAAATGAACGACATAATGATGAGTCCAATTGTCGTTTCAGTGAGT
Organism: Panthera leo; assembly: GCF_018350215.1. Classification (NCBI taxonomy): domain Eukaryota; kingdom Metazoa; phylum Chordata; class Mammalia; order Carnivora; family Felidae; genus Panthera; species Panthera leo. Next base: position 103,553,695 of record NC_056680.1, on the reverse strand, counting down.
CTTACTAGTGAGCAAATCTAATAACTTAAAACCTTGCAAAGTAATGGCTGTTAACATTCCACTTGACTTCTGATTGTGTCTAATGATTTAAAGCCCTGCAAACTAGTAGCTATTAACATGTTAGGGCATTTCCAATCGATGTTTGATTTTTTGTCTTGTTTTTCAAATATATGAATAAAAGGCTGTACATTAACACGATGCTCCGGACCTTCCATTAGTGACAAACAGCTCTGAGTTGTTTTTCTAACAGCAAAGAAGAATAGCACAATCAGTCACTCTTTCTCCCCTGAAAGCATAATGGCCCAAGGCACACGTTCTGAGAGAGTCATCTAGAATTATGGTCATATTTTGTGGCAAAATAGTAGATGAAATTTTGGTTGTTTGTGTTTCGTTTCACTCTGTTCCACTGACGTCATTAGCACCTGACATTAACCAACTAAGCCATAGAGTTCATTTCATCTTCTGTTTTGGTCATTTTTTGTAATTCTTTTGGTTATCTTCGGCATTTATTAACCTCAACAACATTTTTTTTTTCTCATTGGCCTTTTGTATATCTCATTGTATTCATTCAACAAATACTAAATGAGTGCCAATCTGTAGAGCTCCCAGGGTAAGGGAGGGAGTGGAGTGAGAAAAAGCTGGGAAGAGAAACCACAGCCAGGTCATTTGAGGTCTTATAAAGTATTAAATTGCTCATCTCTATCTTAAGAGCAACAAGAAACTTCTGAAGAGTTTTCAGCACAGGAGTGATATCATCTTCTGCCATTTGCTTACTCTGTCGTGTTTCTCCCCCTTTCCCATCAGGCCCACCTTAAGTAGTGGGCTTATAGTGTTATCCTATTATTCACATTTCCTGGGCTATTTCGAACTAACAAAATATTTTTTTATGAAAGAAAAAGGTTGCCAATCATGCAAAAATAAACTCCCTGTGAAACAGAGAGTTTGCAAATAGAGATACCTGAGTTGGTTCATGAGAACATATGGTACATGTTATGGATAGAGTTGTTATCTGTAAATGATGACTCATTTCCAGCAATGCCATAAAGAGGGGAACATAATTCATTGATGCTCCTTATTGCAAGGTTAATATTATAAATATAAAAATCACTTACCAGGTTGGTATCTGTAGTATAAAAACACTTTCAGCGCTGTGCTTGATTGACACACCTAAGCTTCTGATAATAAAAGAAGCTCCGCTGAAGGATATATATTTACTCCTCGTGTTCTTTTAACATCTGGCTGTAGTACGCTTTGTTTTAGCTTTATTTTTAACTAAGAACAAAATAACCTCATTTATCTTGGTGCCCATCTGGTTGCAATTGCTCATTTTACATTTATTTAAAAAATGATAGATTGTTCGTGGTGATGTCTTCCCCAGGAGAAGAAGTTGACAGACAGCTGTGTAGAGATGCCATCTTCCCCATCCCTGTGGCCTGTTATGCCCCATGCCCAAAGGACTGTGTGCTCAGCATGTGGTCTGCGTGGTCCTCCTGCTCACACACCTGCTCGGGGAAAACCACAGAAGGGAAACAGATACGAGCACGATCTATTCTGGCCTATGCCGGTGATGAAGGTAAGGTTGGCCACCAGCTTCACGAGGGATTTGGATTCCTTCCAAAAGTTGGCGTGCCCCCCCCCAACCCTTTTTTTTTTGTCTTCCCTGGTTGAGGTGATGCTCTACAAAAATCTTCCGGAGATCTACTTCCAGAATCCCAGAAATCAAGGAAATTTAATATCTGTTAACATATTTAGCAACTTACTCCCATTCCCCAAAGTTAATCTTGAAAATAGAGCCTTAATAAAAGAAGAAAGACTCTTAAAAGTAAACTCACATTGCCTTTCCACCCTCCTAATAATTGCTTTCCAGTTTAAATGGTAAACCTGGGAAGAAGTCTGAAAGAGGCTCCCCAAATTCCAGATGTCAGGTTTGATTATTTTTCTCTATTTCAGTAGTCAGTTTTTGCTTTTGAAATCTCATTCTACCTTCTCATAAATAGGCATATATGTTCAATAGTAAAGGTGGGATTTTTATTATTTGGTTTTTATGTTTGTTTGTTTTTAGAGAAACACTAGCACAGCTATTGGTTGACTAAAAATTACATGTATTGTCTGCCATTCAGGTTACTGAACATAGGTTCTAAGATCCAGAAGTCTCATATATGTAGACTGCGTTCATTTAAAAAACAATTTTTTAATGTTTATTTTTTAGAGAGAAAGAGAGAAAGCACAAGTGGGTGAGGGGCAGAGAGAGAGAGGGAGACCGGATGGAAGCAGGCAGGCTCCAGGCTCTGAACTGTCAACACAGAGACTGACACGGGACTTGAACTCACAAACTGTGAGATCATGACCTGAGGCAAAGTCAGACGCTTAACTGACTGAACAACCCAGGTCCCCCTGATTGTGTTCATTTTTAAAATAGGCTGCTCCTTAATCACCTCATCCTACTGGGGAAATAAAACATGCTGTGTTATAAATTCATACGTGACTTGTATAAGCTTTATTGTAGAGAAATACAAGGCTCTTGGTAATTGTCTCTCAGGCTTACATCCAAATGCTAATTCGGCCTCTGTGTGACTGGGTGATATGTTATACTTAATGTTGCCATTCTTGAGAATATCATAGGAGTAAGGAAAACATAGAAGTCATCAAGTTCTATCACATTAAGGCATGTTCTGTCTCAAGAATATAGGCACATATTATTGAAACATTATCAAGCTGAATGAGTCTTCTCCTCGTTCCCATTTAGCACATGTAAATAATGATTTCTATTTGTAGCATGCATGTGTTTCTCTGTGTGTATATCCCCAAATAATAGATTGGGGAGGAATTTTTATGTTGCCAGTTTTATTTTTGTATTTGTGAAACATTTTCGTGATGGAAACCTGACGGTGTTTTCCTTTGGCGAAACTTGCTGTCTGTGAATATAATAGCTATGCAAAAATATAACTACCTTGGTCTTAAGACATGAGAGAAAAATTTAGCATGTTTGACACAGTCAACCCGTAGGAAAATTTATAATTGTCTTTAAAGTGTCCAAAAACCTTTTCCAGTCACCTTAATATAAATTTAACTGTTTGCAACCCCCTAAAATAGTGTATCATGGAACCAAACAAGAAGATAGAACCTTTTAGAAAGTCATATTCCTTGTCTTGTCAAACAATAACTCTAACCTTGTATAGATTATATTCGGACTTCAAACTCTATCAGCTCAGATTATGTCTTGGACTTCATTAGAATTAGATCTGTGGTCACTGTGCTTCCTATAAATCTATTATACTCTGCAGACACTTGCTGTGTGACTAGTAATGAGTGACTTTTTGCCCCGTGAGTCACATGGCAGAGATTTTGCCATGCTTGCAGAACTCACCAGATCATTATTTCTATAGACATGATGCTTCACACTGAAAGGTCATGAAATGCTTTAAAGGCAGAAATTTATGATTGCTCTTTGGTATGTATCATCTTCTTAGTTTGAAAGGGTGAGACTTCGATAATTTTTAATTAAGTCTAGTAGCTGTGTCATAAGCAAGCTGTGCTGGAAAATTATAGATGTTTATAGAGTAAATCATAAAGGCATGAATTCAAAACATAATTTTATGTGGAAACCATAGAGGAAACTTTCAGTAGGGAATCTGCTGATGTTTGTCTCTTAATAACAGCTACAGAAACTTGTATAATTATATGAGATATTTAATGAAGAATCTGTCCTTTAAAAACTATTTAGTACCGATTATTTGCTGGATACTGAAACATATTTTCTCTTTCACAAAAAGTCTCATAATTTTGAGCTATTTTTGAAATTATTTAAGAAGTTTGTTTGTATGAAGTTTTAAAATGTGTTACCCTGCTAAGTAGGAAACCCTTTATAATTTTACACAAAAGTAGGTCTTTCTGTTATTCCCCAAGAATTAATGTTTTGTATGTGTCATGAATTTTCTTCATTTTCTAAATCAGAAAATTACTATGATAACAATAAGGGAAAAGTCACATTATTAGAATTATATATTGCATGCTTAGACATATAGTAATATATGTCACATTATTAGAATTATATATTGTATGCTTAGACATATAGTTTTCTAGTGAAATAACTTCTATGCAAATCCATGTGCAAAGTATTTATCCAGATTTACACACAAATCTGTGTGCAAAGTATTTATCTGGATTTACAAAATAAATGCTGCTTCACAAAATAAAAGATACATTTTTATTTACCTCCGTCATAACTTCACTGTTAAACATTATATGCTGAAGACTACACAACCTCTTGTATTAATTAGAGCAGCCCAAGTTGTGTTGCAGTAACAAACAGCTGAGAAGCTCAAAACCTTCAAAGAGAAATTATTTCTTCCTTATGGGAATTTGGCTGTGGTGCTGGGTAAGTTACTAAGACAGTCTGCATTGGAGTGTTGAACCTCCATATGAAGACCTATGTCTTCATCCCCATGCCAGTGGAAGAAGAGTTGAAGAGTCTCTCTGCTGCTTTCAGAACATCAGCATTAAATTCTTCCATCCAGAAGTGACATATCATTTCTACTGCCATTTGATTGGCAAAGCAAATCATATAATCACAGCTTGAAGTTGAACCTCATTTCAATCATGGCAGGGTGGGCCGGGAATATAATCCTGTGTGCTAGAAAAAGGAGTGCTAGCTCCTGGTCTTACCCTTGATTTACTTCGTCTTCTTATGGTGTGTGCATGTCTTGAGGAACACTTTGTAACCTATTATCGGCAATACACAAAAATTGTCATAAAATGATTCTTATCCAGATGTCATTTGGAAAGCAAATACAAATGGTAGCAACTAGAGATAGGTAGTTAATATACTGAAGAAAATAAAAATATTTTTTTCAACTTAAAAAAATAAGTGTGTGTGTGTGTGTGTGTGTGTGTGTGTGTGTGTGTAGCTTCCTAAGCCTTGACTTCTGGTTAAATAAAATTGGAATTTGTCTTTTTAGATTTGTATGATACCTTGAGGTAAAAATCTTCCTTATATTGGATAAACTGTATATTTGGGTGGGTCCCAAAGCTTCTTTAAAATTATGCAAGGAAAAGGATGCAGAGATCATGCCAAGATTTTTCTGGAGTTTTCCATTGCCTCTTTGGCTCACAAGGCCATCCAGGCCCTCAATATGCGCTGGTTTGCTGGCCACAAGGTGGTAGCCAAAGTGTACAACCAGGGTTGTTTTGATAGCAGTGACCATTTGATGTGACCTTGACCCTTTTCCCTGGACTTGCACTAGCTCCTGGTTTCCTCTGAGTTTTATAGAGTGATTCGTTGGTGTCTCAGGCCTAGCCACCCAGTGTGGGGATAAAAGTGCTGATGCTCTTAGCCCTGAAAAAAAAATGATGTGGAAAGATCTAAAAGGAAGCAATGTTTTAACACTTCATCCTGGCATATTTTTAATATAACTAATAGTATGTTGAATTGGAATAAAAAATTAAAAATTGATGTTAGATTTGTAGCCTTCCGAATTTTTTGAACCCATGTTGCAGATCTCTTAATAAACTTAGCTTAAAAAGAAAACATGATTTTCAAAATGTTTTCCACTGAGTATAATAACAACTTAAGTCTCATTATATAGTTAATTATCCTTACACAGCAAGAAATGAGCTTTTTTTTTTTTTTTGCAAAGTTCAAAATGACCTGATATGATAATTTCATCAGCCAAATTTTAGTGTGTGTTTACACCTGCTTTAAACATACGGAGAATAGATGCAAATTAAAATAGAGTTGTGCCAATTTTTTTCACAAATAATTAGCAGTCTTCAAAAATTGTATTTTAAAGTACAAAACATTGGGTAGAGGAATATTTATATTTTTACTTGGGGTTTTCACAGTTAAAAGATTTTAATCCTAAGGGCCAGGGAGCGTTTTTATTCCTGGACAAATCTGAAGAACTCAGGATCCATTATCTAGGTATATCCACACATAATTCTGCCTTCTAAGTAAAAGTGCTGTCGCTTCCTCACCCTCCCATTCTAGACTTTGAAACAGGAGTGCTCTGTCGGTATGTCCCTCCATAACCACCAAACAAGATTTATGCAGACTCCATGGTGGGAAGTCTTCTATCTCTTTCTGCAAGGAAAAACAAAGGGGAAAAGGAGTAGAGATGGTGTGCTACAGCAGAATCTTCTGAGGTTCTTTCTGGCTAACATTCTTCCATTTCAGTTCCCCGAAATCATGCCACTGCCAATGTGCTTTTCACTTAGAGGTGGTCTGCTGTCAAAGGGTTTTGGGATGCAATAAGCAGTAAAAACTACGAGCACTTTAAAGCTATAATTCATAGTACACTAATAGTCACTTAGCAGGAACCCGGTCCACTTCCTTATCCTGACTGCCAGTTCCTTCTCTGTGTGAACTTTGCACCCTAATGGACGGTATCAATATTGCAAATTCCCAAAATCATATGTGTCTGTATTCCTTTTATTTTTTCTTCTGCTTCAATAAAATTTTCCCTTTTTTCTCTCCCTTCCCAGAACTCTGCTTGTCAAAATCCCACTCCTTCAAAACTCATCTCATTGCCTTCTACCCGAGGCATTTTTTAGTCACCCCAAAACTAATGGAATCTGTACTTTTGAATCCCAATTATACTACCTCTTTTAACATTATTACTATATTCTGACTAAAATTATACCCATTTGTATGTTTGCCTATGCCTACTACTTTCCCCCCACTGCATTATAAGATCCTTGAGAGCAGCAAAAACTATTTATAACCCCGCTAGGTATCTCTTGAAGCATTGGATATAAACATTGCCTACTATAACACTCAATACACTTGTATTAATGTTTTGAACAAGGTTCCTTTATCTTTTCAGTCTTTTTAGCCATTTAAATTGTAAGAACTTCAATGTCAGAGCCAGAAACCCAGGAACACCATAGCTCTGTTCAAATGTATGTTAACACAGCTTTTAGGGACTTGATGTGGGGAGGAAAAGTTACTTTTTCATTTCTGTTAGAGACGTTTCGCATATAGTAGTTGGTGTTTTTATATGAGCATGGACATTTCTTTATATAGTAGAATTTCATCAGAGTAATATAAAGTCTGTCCACTTGCCAAAATGATAAAAAGCCTAAATAGTCACATTAGTATGAAGCATATATTTTTATGTATAAGAGGATTTTTTTAAGAATACCATTTATCACTAATTTTGTCATGGGTGACATTTTATAATTTCCCCAGTACTATGGAAATATTCCCACATGTCTGGAATTAGATCTTCCCATAAATAATAAATAAATTCAATATTATATCTATCAATTTTTCTACCGTAAAATTATTCCCAAAACAACAGAACGGATGCCGCAATGACTGATTACCCCAAGCCATGCTTTCAAAATTCCCATATCGTCATTCTAATTAAGAACACATTGGGGCTTATCTGTGCGAGTATCCTGACACCAGTCCAAAGCTGCTGATGTGGCTTTAATGTGGATTGGGGCAAGAAAATAAATAGCCTTTATGTCTGTAAACTTAACAACCATCTTGCAGTTCCTCAACACGTTACACTGATGTTGTAGAAGTTTTTTTCTTATCATTTGTTCCGAAGCCAACCAGTCAATTCCAATGTCAAAAACAACTGAGGAGTTTTAGAATCACAGTTTAAACAACATACATACACTCACAGTAAAAATGAGGTAAATAAAGAAACACTTTTTTTGTAGATCAATAATTTCACTGTTAAATTTAAGGTATGGTTAAAATGGTTGCCTAAAATGTGAATATGAATGTTTATAATTAGCATGTGTTTGTCTGAGAGAGAAGATTGGATAAATCTAGAGCCTCAGGGAACGGGTAATAAGAGTGCTCATTTACTTCTCCCCGATCCAATTAGTATGTTTTAGAATCCATTCCTATTCAAATCCTAAACTTCTTTTCAGAGGCTGCCAGGGTCACTGAGCTGTGTGATGGAGGATAGGCTATGATCTGTGACAGATGTTTTCACCATCATGAAGCAGGGACATTAACGAAATACTACTTCATTCTGATGTTGATCCCATGTTCACCACTGTATAAATGATTCTGAATTGCAGTTAAATTCTCATATAAACTGCCTACCGATTTATTTCCTGAATTAGAGGGATGCCCTTAGTTATAAGTGAAGTGATAACTGAAGATCATCTCGGAGTGTGGTTTTGTTTATGACTTTTACCCACATCTCAAATTTTGGAGTTGTCTTCCCTGTTAGGATCACTAGCTATTGAATCACCTTTTCTTATTTAACAACCAGGTATTTTCTGCCCCTAAAATAAAATTCAGAGGCTACATAAGTTCAAATTGATTAAATTGTCAATAAAGTAAGCAATAAATTGCTCCCCAACTCTGCTTTTAATGATACAAAGCTTTTTATTTTTATAATTGGCATTATAAATAGCATAGTGGTAAGACACTGAGCTCCATAAATTCTTAACTGTTACTGTTACGTCATTTAAGTTGCCTTAGTTCATTCACCTTATAATTTTTAACTTGTAAGGCAGTTTGGGGTATAAAATAATGTCCCACATACAGAGTACTTATAACAAGGCTAGCACATAAAAAATGGTTCCAAAATGATAACTTCACACCATATTCTGTTGATTAAAAGATGTATCCCTTTTACCTTTTATTATCTCTGTAATTATTACATCTTACAATGGATGCGTTTTAAAACCACTATAGCCAGACAGAAGTTATAACATAGTTGTCATTGCTAGTACATGTGAATTGTGTTGTTATTCCTGGTGACAATAGCAATTCCATGATATATCTGCTAAAAATAAAAACAGCAAAGAACCATTCTTCGTTGCTTGCTTAAATCTTTTGTTGACAACTTCTGGTGCAGTTAAGAATGCAACAGCATCAAAACTTAGAGATGGGAAGAAAGACCTGGAAAGAACAGGGAGTACTCTTTTTAAAGAAATCCTACATCATCAACACTTTTGAAACAGGATGATGGTTCTGTATAGGAGAACAAACTTGGATTCGTGTGAGTTAAAAAGTGACTCAAGAGATTTGGACTCTGAAAATGAGAGTGAGGAATGTCTTCCCTTTTAATGTATGCAATCAAGTGATATATTTTTTTTAAATGTAAATAAATCATACAAATGGATTTCAATAAGCATCAGTAAAAAATAGGATTGAAAAGAAAGCAATGTATCATAGTTTAACTTGTAGCCATTGCTCTTTCTTTGAGGAATAAAATGATGGTATATCTCTCAGCCAGTGACATCTTAGATTTGAATAAATATGGTACTATCATTACTACGTGGCTTTCCCAGTAATGCTGTAGAAGATCAGACAGCATCAACTGATAAAAAAAAAAAAAAAAAAAAGAAACAAAAAAAAAGCAAAAAAAACCTGTTTCTAATTGCCCAAATGCCTAATGTATTAAAAGAAGCAATACTTCAAAACACGTATTTGATTTTCAATTTGGAAGATAACATTTGAGAACACATTGGGTTTTCACCATGCACAGAGTCTCAGTGCCCACATTTCCCTGGGCCAGCAATCCATAGGGTCCATTTGTACCTCATTTTCAGCTTCTCTGGAGAACAATGGCCTCTCTCTTTAAGGTGCTCCATAGTTCCCCCCCCACCGCAGGCAAATACCATGTATACTGTATAGCTTAAATTTTAACCTGGAGGATGCCAAATGACGTAAGATTAATATGTAATTTGCCTTCCTAGCAGCATGCTGGTCACATGCTATGTGCTAATAAACGGCGGGTATCATTGTTATCGTTAATTCCAAAAGAGAGAGAACAGTAAGTTTCCTGTTAGCACCATATCTAATCCTCTTTGTTCATTTTTATAGGTGGAGTTCACTGTCCAAATAGCAGTGCTCTGCAAGAGGTACGCAGCTGTAATGAGCATCCCTGTACTGTGTACCACTGGCAGACTGGCCCCTGGGGCCAGTGCATCGAGGACACTTCCGTATCGTCCTTCAACACAACTACAACTTGGAATGGGGAGGCCTCTTGCTCCGTGGGCATGCAGACAAGAAAAGTCATCTGTGTGCGGGTCAATGTGGGCCAAGTGGGACCAAAAAAGTAAGGGCTTCAGAATGACAGCAGTAAATACTGTGGTCAACCATGCAGGGGATTGGCTCAGGCTTCACTTGCTTCATGAAATGGAGCATTTTGATGCTTGTCACACCTGTCCTCAAGAGTAAGATTTGTTTGTTTTGAACGTCAGCCACTAACAAAGTTCTAACGGCTCTGGAATCTTGTGCCTGGGATCTATGAATGCTGTAGAAGTATTTCTCTGTGCTATCTACTTTCATTTTTCTAGTAGCGCTTTCTCCTTTTATGAAGCTAGTGAGGCAGTGAGGGAAGTGCTTGCTGTGGGCCTGGCTGATCGATAATGACCGTATATGAAGTCCTAACAGTGCAGATGGTCCATGACCTCCCATGTACCCGTAGGCTGTGGAGTCTGCCAGTCTAGTTTAATTGGGCTGTAGCATTCTATGATCTGCCTTTCATTTCCCCTGGAAAATACTATATCAAAAATACTGAGGCCAAACTTATTACATCTTTTAATGGTTAAATGAATAAGCCATTTACTTCTAAGAGAGAGCCGTGGGATAGGATGAGTGTTATAAGTAGAAAAACCATCCGTTTCTCACTGTGGTTACAAGTAGTATAATAACCAGGCAAGCAATTTGCTAGAGAGAGAGGGCAAAGAACTAGAGAGTTGACATAGTATACCTACCTTGTGCAAAATATAAAATGAAGAAACGTGTCATGGCATAACTGAGCTAATCAATTTGGGAAAATTAATAAGTCAGTTCTAAAAACGTATCCCTTTAAGGGGAAAGAAACACTTTTATCTGTTGAGACTTAGCATAAATCTTTTAGAATTCATATCTTCTTAGCCATATGAAACACGCAGAGTAAAACCAGTCAATTTTGCATTGGCATTAAAATGTCCATAATTTCCAAATACTTGTCCAGGTGCATAACTGTGATGTGTCACCTTCAGCATGCTACTTAACTGATTCTGGCCTTAGTTTTCAATGTTTATTGAAAGGATTTAATGCAAAAAATAGTCATGTGAGCACTCAATAAATCTTAGAAAGTATTATTTTCTCTTAAAAATTTGAGATCCTTCCTAGTGTTTTTTAAGGAAGTGATAATAATGTACCTGATGTATGAAAAACTTCAGGGCATAAATAATATTCCTATTAGGAGTTGTTTTTACCTGGCCAGGATTCCAGACATTAAGGATATTTTTGCCCCATACTTTATTTGACTATGTAATTTGGTATTCTGAAATATTAGAAAAGATATGCCAGGAAGACTTGAATAAATTGAGAAACTGTTCCGCATCCTTAATTGGTAGCCCCAAACCAATATTTTAATAGAAATGACGCTAAAGTTGTGATGAATCTAACCCAGGAAGTTAACGTGCAGCATGTTAAAATTATCTGGCAGTAACAGTAGGGGCAGAAGTGCCAAATCCTGAGGATTCTGGGTCTTGCTGGGACAAGTATGGAGGTAGAAATATTCCCTGCCCAGGGTTATAACCTGAGCAACCGGGCACAGGATTGAGGGCTATCATGCCAATCTGCTATGAGTAAGCTCACTCTGTTCCTGTTCTACTGTTAATCACTTTGCAAACATTGCTGTTGATATTTTCCTCGCTTATACAAGTTCCAAACTGTTTTTGCCAAGCACTAATATACATGCATATAAACTTATGTGTGAAAGAGCCTGATGGATTAATGTCATTAAATCATTCAATAGGAAGGGTATCCTGTAGCCCCATGTCAAACCACCACAATAATCCATTAAAAATTTGCTTTGCCCTTGCAGCCTTTATTCAATGACCTGGATACATGTATAGATTTGTTAAATTAAATGCACTTACTTTGCCATTAAAGTTCTGAAAAATTAAGCAAATGCTGTGAATTCGAAAGAAAATGTTACTGCCTTTATCCCTAAAAGCTAGATTAAATTCAATGAATGCTTTTCAGTGCAAGGCATTTGAAACAAAAATGCAAATAAAAACATTGTTTTAAACTCCTCTTAATAAAACAGATTACTCTGCAATGGTAAAATCAATGTTATTGATCTTATCTATCCTCAGAGTAACAAACTTCAACTCCTATCACATCTGTTTAATTTGACCTTGAATAAGATTTGGGGGGAAATCAATTCCTTGATTTAAACCACAAACACTAAATACAAACAGTACAAAGGAGAAAAGAAGCATGTTGACTGAACCAATTGCTTCACCAAAGGAAGTCTGAATTCATTTTATTGGATGTAATCTAGGCTGTATAATTTATCTTTGTGTGTTCATTTAACGGCTTTGTTGTTAGTAATTTTGTTCTCCACAGTTAGCCAAGTATCTTGCTGTGGATATTTCTAAACTAAAACAGAATTTTGGAGGTTGTCAACGATAACACTGTAAATTCCATTGATTTGTAAAAGGGCTAAAATTTGAAGAGCTCACAACTGAGTAATGCTCTCCCATTATTTTTTTTAATGTTTATTTTTGAGGAGAGAGAGGGAGAGGGAGAGAGACAGCATGCATGCAAGTGGGGGAGGGGCAGAGAGAGGGAGAGAGAGGATCCAAGAGGGGCTAGAACTCACAAACCACACCACAAGATCATGACCTGAGGTGAAATCAAGAGTCAGAAGCTTAACTGACTGAGCCATCCAGACGCCCCTGTTCTCTTATTATTAGAATTGTAAAATTGCTTCATTGCAAAGGAGTGCTCCCAATAATACTAATCAATAATTGCATAATTTCACAAGAATTAACAGTATCATAGGTGGGGTTTTGCCATATACTGTTTCCTAAGAATGCAGGTTAAATTAAAAGTCTAGTGATTTATAATCTCAATTGTAACAATTCATTAACTTCTATGACTCCCATCTAAACTTCTTTGTTGTCCATGACTTTGAGTAGTCATAGCAATTAGGAAAATCCAAGGTTGGGGCTTCTGGGTGGCTCAGTCAGTTAAGCATCTAACTCTTGGTTTTGCTCAGGTCATGATCTCGTGACTCACAAGTTCAAGTCCCACATCAGGCTCTGTACTGGATTCTCTGTCTCCCTCTCTCTCTGCATCTCCTTGCTTATGTTCTCTCTGTCTCTCTGTCTCAAAAATAAATAAATAAATAGACATTTTTTTTAAATGAAAATTCAAGGTTATCCTCAACAAGGAGATTATTTTTTTTGAAATGTTGAGTCATATATAATTTTTAAATCCACTTCCAAATAAACCCTAGTGTTACAGAGTGAAAGGGGAAAGCATATATCTGTATAATTGAATAGAACATAATATTTATGTATGAGATGGGATATGTAGATAAATTATTATAATACAGTGATATAAAAAGTGAACTGTCAGCAAAGTGCAATAAAGAAATTATGGGAAGGAGATTAATGATGTTGATATTTTTTCACTCATACTTCAGTTCTGAAATCCTGATTAACTTACTTGTTAAAAGATAATTTATCCTGACCTACAGAAAATTTGGCTTCTCCCATAGGGAGTATTTTTGAATCCCATTTTTCACTAATTTGCCAAGTTATTCCAGCAACAGTAATACTAGTTGTTCAGTTTATTTCTTCTCTGCCTCTTAGCTTCTTTGTCAAAGATTTATATGACATCAAAAGATAACTTCTTAGGAATCAGAATAGGAAGTTACTTTTAGTCATATGATTTATGCTATTATGTTGTGTTGTCCTTAATATACCTCTTCTTCTAGTGTTAATGCTAGTGATCAACATTTGACCGCCAATAGTAGAATCAGATCTTGAAGATACAGAGAAGAATTGGGAAATTGAAAAATCATTTAAATATATAAAAGTATACTTAAAACTCTTACATCACCTTCCTAAAGTTATCTTATAGAAAGTGCAAAAGCTTATATAAAGTAAGACATTTCAAAAAAAAAAGACATTTTAGTATATTGGATCATCATCTTTCTCATGTCCCTAATAAATGTTTTTACTGTATTTTTTAATATGATTAATTTTACTATAATTTGTCAAGAATGGTGTTTTATTTTTCTTTAAATTGATCGGCTATCTTTGATTTATTTATATTTACTCTTTTGGTCCAAAACATATTGTAACTTATAAAAATATTTAAAATTCCATAATTCTTTAGAATAGAGATACTAAATGAAACCAGGACTAAAGGAAAAAACTGCCTATCCTAATGATCTGTACACTTTTATTATTTTGTTATTATTATGAAATATATAGCTGTAAATATAGTATCATTTTTGAGCATGCACTATGTATTGAATATACTCCATTATAAATTTATGCTACACATATTTTGTGAAAATAAAGCATAGAATAACCTGGAAACATAATCAGCAATAAGCTTATTTACCTATACGAGGATGTAGAATTAGTTCTTAAATTGGTAATTTGAATTCCCATAAATTTCTTATAGAGCACGTTAGAAAATATTTTTTAATAGAAAGATTATTATAAGGGGATAAGGTAAATTATATTTTGTTCTAATAGCACGATTACTATTATTAAATTTATATATCCTGCCTTGAGAACTTTTTGAGGTCTAATTTGGAAGAAATAATCTAGTTATATAGTTCTTATCAAAAGCAGACAGGCTCCTGGAATTTAAATAATATAGATTAGTGACTCTTTAGCAATTTTAGCAATGAAAGACTTAAAGACATCAAATTACGTAGTTTTCTGGGTTACTAAAGAGGCCTAGTAATTTCCCTCTGCATTTTCTAGGTGTCCTGAAAGCCTTCGACCTGAAACGGTGAGACCCTGTCTGCTTCCTTGTAGGAAGGACTGTATTGTGACACCATATAGTGACTGGACATCGTGCCCCTCCTCATGTAAAGAAGGTATGATGAGCTAGAGTTGTGAAGTCTACCTACCTAGAAAACCCACTCACTAGGCAGGACCTCCAAGTTCTTCTAGATGAGCAATATTTATAATTCTTATATGAGGCCGTGTAATCCTGGTTTGTCATGAATGTCGTAAAATTCTAGTTTCCTTCTAGAAGATAATACAACTTTAAAGAATCAAACAAATGAATTTTATAACAAAAACCGATTTAAGACTCTTCGATGTAAGTCACAATAAGAGATGCTTTTGAGAGGAGGGTTAAGATGGCAGCGGAGTAGGGAGACCCTAACCTTGATTCCTCCCTCAAGCACAGCTAGATAAATATCAAATTTTTCTGAACGCCCAAGAAATCGATCAGAAGTCTTAGAGAACAAAACTGCACATCTATGATCTGCATCAAAATGAAAGAATTATAGGCTTTATCATATTAATAAGATTTCCTTTAACATTAATTCCAAAAGAATGTGTAGTGTCCCTCCATATTTCTTTCTTTCTTTCTTTCTTTCTTTCTTTCTTTCTTTCTTTCTTTCTTTCTTTCTTTCTTTCTTTTAACATCCAAGTTACTTAGCATATAGTGCAATAATGATTTCAGGACTAGAATCCGGTGATTCATCTCCTATGTATCACACCCACTGCTCCTCCCAATCAATGTCTTCCTCAATGTCCCTTGCCCATTTGGCCATCCATCCCCACCCAAAACTCTCCAGCAACCTTTAGTTTGTTCTCTGTGTTTAAGAGTCTCTTATTTTTTGTCCCTCTCCCTTATTTTTATATTATTTCTGCTTCCCTTCCCCTATGTTCATCTGTTTTGTATCGTGGGTCTGGGCCCCTGGCTACCTATTTCTTGTCAGTAAGAGGGTTGGAAATCTTATCAGTACTGATACAGATTCAATAATGTGACACCCTCCCCCCCTTCCAGGATGGGAATAAAGGAAAGAGAAAAAGGGCCAGATTGTACCTCTTCCAATACTTACCATACTACGAGGCATTTTTACAAGATGAGGATTTGTTCCCAGTTCAGTTTGGTTTTGCTTTTATTACTTACAGAGACTCTTTCAGTATCATGGCAGACACTTTGATCATTCTTTACTCTCCAGGATGGTGTCCTTTCTTGTTGCTGCTGAGAAAGATTTCATTATCCTCCAGTTGAATTATGCAATACTTGAGCAAATTTTCTCTCAGTGTCACAAGTGACACTGTCTCCTATTTAAAAAAAACTTTTTTTCAAATGTTTATTTTTGAGAGAGGGAGAGACAGAACATGAGCAGGGAAGGGGCAAAGAGAGAGAGAGAGAGAAAGGCACTGAATTCGGAGCAGTCTCCAGGCTCTGAGCTGTCAGCATAGAACCCGACACAGGGCTCAAACTCATATGAGATCATGACTTCAGTTGAAGTCAGATGCTCAACCATCTGAGCCACCCAGGCACTGAAACGGTCTCCTATTGTTTTATTTTACTCTCCCAACAAATAGATAGATTTTCTTAAGTTTCTTTCATGCTTTTATTTATTTATGCTTCTTGACTCTTACTAAAGAGATTGAGTCAACTTCTAGATTAACAACTACTGTAAATTGTTGAAAATTATTTAAATTGTAAGAAATTATATGAGATTATAAATTTAATAATGGATTATTTTTACAGTGTGATTGTCATTTTATACAGTTAAAACATAAGTTCCATTTTATGCTTTTAAAAAAATTTTTGGTACCCTTGAAAATATCAAATAAAATTAAACCATAAAGTAAGAAAGAAAACAAAATTTTTATTTTAAGTCTTTTAAGACATCTACACAGTTTTTGATGCAAAAAGTTATAAGCATTAATGTTTTTAAAAAAATGTTTAATGTTTGTTTATTTTTGAGAGACAGAGTGTGAGCGGTGGAGGGGCAGAGAAAGTGAGACACAGAATGTGAAGCGGGCTCCAGGCTCTGAGTTGTCACCACAGAGCCTGATGGGGGACCCGACATGGGGTTCGAACTCACAAAACTGAGATCATGACCTGAGCTGAAGTCAGACGCTTAACTGACTGAGCCACCTAGGCACCCTCAAGCATTAATGTTTTTAAAATAATGTTAATGGTATTCAACTTAGTAATAAACCAGTGTCACTGACAGTTTTTCCAGATTTTCTTCTTATTTTCTTAAACTCTAAATAAGATGAAATCATTTGGTTTGGTCATAAGCAGCAACAGAATTGTGCTTTCTTATCAGTCAGTATTTCTTTGGTAATTATTTGTTTACCATTAAATAATTTATTACTTGCTATTCATCCCTACAATAAAAAAGGTTATTTATTACATGAAATTCATGTACTTTCAAATTCTTTGCTTAATGTTGTTATACTTAAAGTTCATGTTAGTATGAAATAAAGCCATTTAATAATAATCCCACAATATTTTTGTTTACATTTATAATCATATAATTAATAACCTAACACAAATCTCACATTTTTAAGTGAAATATCTGAAGATGGAAAAACCTTTGCCTTTTGCATATATGAAATATTTCCTTATATTAAGTACTTTAAAAAAAAAAGTTGAAATCCTCTAAAGTATTTCAAGAAAATAAAGTTGAAAAAAATGAAATATTCCATTAAATTGATTCTAGGCAACATGTAACACCCATTTAGTTATGTCTTTAAAAGGGGATTGCTCAACACAGTTGGCATTGTTTCTCCAGCCATGTTAGTGCAGAAAAAGTGTGACAAAATATTTGCTTTTGATTAGAGTTGGGACTTTCCCAGGAGAGAACAAGAAAAAAAGAGAGAAACAGGGAGTCAAGGATGTTTTCAAGGGAGGATTTCTTGTAATAGTGGAGTATAGAATCTAAGTTGGTTTGGGATGGAAGTGAGGTCATGAAGGGAATGGTAGATAATGAAAGAGTGAGAAGGAAAGTGGACTGGCAGTCTCAATTGTGTTTGAGGAATTTGAGTAAGATGAGACCTAAAGCCATTTAACTGGAAGATTAGGAGTGTCCAGAAAGTAAGACGTTTAATGATGAGAGTCCGTAAGTACTAATAATAGCATCAAGGGATGAACAGAAAGAGCTAGTGTTTGATTTGAAATGGAGGAAAAGGCCACTGCAGGTGAGGAGGTACAGTGATTCAGAGCGCAGTGCCTTGCATGGAGTAACCATGTGAATACCAAAGCCACCCAAGTGGTGCCAGGAGTAGGAAGAGAAAATATTACAAGGAGGGACATTCTAAAGTTGTTAACTAGTGAGATGTTGGTAGCTGGCTGCTACCAGGTGGATAGCTGATGGTCAGGTTGATGACAGAAGAGTTGGAGATTTTTAAAGATCAACGGAGAAGGAAAGATGGAAATGACTAGAATCAGCTTCCAGTGGCAAAAAATATGAAGGAAAATTTCCGAGAGATAGAAGATGAAAGACCGTGTATTCTATGGGTGTCAAGGTGGAAGGATTAGAGAGAGGATGGAACAAAATGAGAAACTGAAAATCGGGTTATAGGGAGTGCTGTGGGTTCAGCTGATGATGGAAGGCATGCAGGGGTGGCAGGAGCAGGTGCTGGCAGGGATGCTAGTTTCTGTGGTGAGTGACAGGTGACATATAATGAGTTTAGTTGGGCTGGTCTCTTGAAGGGTTTAGTAGCTGCTGTAAATAAAATGCACGGTGCCACTGGGATGCTCTTCTCCCCTGGAGCTCCTGGGTAGTGATTGCCAAGGAGTACACGAATGCCAGCTCAGAAATCTACTGTCCTGTGAGGAGCAAGAGGCTCTCTGAGAGGCAGGGCTGTGTTTGGTTGAGCATAGGTCATCTCAGCAGGAGCAGGAGATCAGCCTTGTTTGTTCTCTTTGGAAGCTCTGTATTGAATCTCCTCTAACAAAAGACTTTCAGAAACCCTGAACTTAGGCACTCAGACTTAAAAAGAATAGCTCTAATTGTGTAATGAGGAAATAAAGGCTAGGGTGTGGGAGAGGGGGTTGCTGTTGGACAACACTGCCAAGATGCTTTGTGCTCCTGGAGAAGCCTTTTCTTTTCTTTTCTTTTTTTTTTTTTTTTTTTTTTTTTTTTTTTTTTTTGCCTGTGGACTGCTGTAACAACTGATAATAATGATACAATGGTGTTATAGAAAAGTAGCCTTTTGTTCTAAGGACAATAAAAAAAAGCAATGACATGTGGTTAGTTTATTTTTTCATTATTTGGTATGAAATGGGAACAATCTCAGCTTCATTGAAATAACACTGACTTCTGCACACAATTAAAACTGGTAAACAGAGTTGGGGTGCCTGGGTGGCTCAGTTGGTTAAGTGTCTGATTTCAGCTCAGGTCCTGATCTCGCGGCTGGTGAGTTCAAGCCCAGCCGTGACAGCTCAGAGCCTGGATCCTGCTTTGTTTGGATTCTGTGTCTCCTTCCCTCTCTCTCCACCCCTCCCTCTCCCCCAAAATGAATAAACATTATTTTTTTTTAATAAATAAATAATGGTAAACAAAGTTCAGTGTCCAAGGATACATCATAGCAATAGAAAACTAATTCAAGATAGAGTGGTTCTTTTAAATTTAATTCTTCAGGTAAAGTCTAAATCTTATTAGAGTTTTGAACTTATGAAAATGGAGAGCTCCTCCTTTAAAAAATCACTGTAAAGAGGTAAAATTACACTATATCTTGCAAAAGACAGAATAGAAAAGCCTAGTATTACAGGAAGAACAACAAGAATTATTTCAAATGTTATTCAGCCCTCTCTCAAGATATGTGTTGAAAAATCAATGCTGATAAAGATCAGTATTGAGTAGAGAGTAATTTTAATCTTCAAATCCATGCCCTTGTTAACTTGTCCCAGATTTTTACAAATTTTTACAAAGGACTTTCCTAAAAAAATAGGAAACATTTATGCATATAAATTGTTGACAACTATAATCTTAAAAGTATCATTACTTTTGATGAAATAATACATTTCACTGTTCAAATCCTTGGTTTCTAACTGCATTTATTGACTTGAGAGCGAGAAGGGATATTGCAGAAGTATCTATCCCATCTTGATGCCCTTAAGCAGTACAGCACTAGAATTACCCCAAAGATGTGAAAACTACTGTTATATTTTGCTTCTTGCATGAAACCTTTCCCTTTCAATTTCCTAGCACTGTGCTGCTCAGCCTGCCATCCATCTCACTTCCAGTTTAAATCTTAGTTTTACCTGCCCTTTTAGTCCTCCCATCAAGTAATTTCTCTGGTGAAATGTATCTTGACTGTCTTAAAACCTGTAAAATGACGTAACTACATGAGAGATTGCATGCCCTTTGAGTCTATGTCCCTCATTACCATCATTATCACATAATTGTTTTCTGAAGGTATAATCTTTTTTTCCTATTCCTATCCTAGATATATATTTTCAAGCATAAACACTACAGGAATATTTCTTTGTTTTCCCCATGTTTATCATTTCCAGTAAACAAAACGATCCCTTATATTTTATTAATCCTCAATGCACAGACTTCATACCCATGTGCGTCCTACTATGAGGAAGTGGGTGAAAAGAAATAGACGACGCTAACTTATACTCCAGTCGAGAAGTGAAATAAATGTGTTTGCTCATTCAGCAAATATTTATTAAAATATAAATGGAAACAATACATGTCTGTCAACCACATATAATAAATTGGGTGTAAAGATGTGCAGGGAACTATGAAGGTTGTAAAATTCCGAGTTTGTCGGTTCAAGTTATCAGTGAGAAACCTTCCACTTTTCTTTTAAACGTGTGCTGTAGCTCTTCTTTTGTCTGCATTCTGATCTGAGGACTCTGTAACCTGGCTGAGTTCCACAGTGCTGTTTCTTTGAGTATACAAGTAATTTCCTAACTGACATCTAAGAAGAAGTGAACCTCCCAGTGGATAGAAACATGGATGTCATGACACTTCCTGTGTAAACCCATTAAACTTCCTCCGCAGGTGTTACAGCTTTGGAATGTTCTGCTTTCATCAGCTCACAGTCTCTGTTCTGTGGGTTGCACAGGGTTAAGGTACTTGAACTTTAAAGAATAAACGGATTGCCATTGTGGAATCAATTGTGGAAGTGGAAAGAGTTACCGTGATCTTATATATCAAATACAAGCCCGTGGATGTTGTGATGAAAAGGCAGTAGAATGTTTCAGAGTTGTACCTGGAGTGAAAAATTTCCTTTCAAGTCAAAAAATGAAGTAGGATTGAAACAGTAACTGCTGCTTCTCAAATCTGAACAGCCCTGCCTATGTCCCCTGTGATATCTAGACAGATAGTGACCAGGAGCTTTACTGTATAAAGTGCCAGTGATGCTGAACTCGTCATCTCCTCCAGGCTCCAGATCCCTGGGTCTCAATTCCATGTCTGTTGTCTACCTGCAGGCAGGGAAGGGCTGGTGAGTTATTGACTCTAAGAATCCTGACCACCTGGGAAACGAAGACCTGCTCCTCTGTGTTCTCTCCCTTTTTTCCTTGTTCAACAAACACCTCCCTTCTTCCCCCAATGCTAAGCAAATGATAAGAATGGTTATTTAGTTTATATAAGACAGATCATAACACTAAAAAAAAGAAAAATAATAGAAAGTGTAAAAGAAGGTAGTAAATGGAGTTGGAGAGAGGGGAGAGGAAGAGAAAAATTGTACTATAAAGTCAAAGTTAAGGTGAACTCCTGCAATTGAGAAGAAAAGTAGCCCTGAGATTCTGGTGAACAAAGCAAAAAGTTGAAGCATGTAAGAGTCTTAATAGATTGTCAAAGGAAACAAAATTTTTCCTAGCTCTGTATTATTAGAAGAATTTATCACCTGGACCTTAAAATAGGGACCACTGGACAACATAATGGATGGAGGCAGCATTAGCAATTTTATTAAAACTCCGTCCCATTGGCATTTCTTAGATCTTTCCTAGATAAATTATATTTAATATGTAAAAGTTGCAACTGACACTCAAACTGCTATTATTATGTTAAAAAGTCTATGACAATTTTTTCAAATACTTCAGTTCTCTACTACCCACTACCTCCAGCCCCTAATTCCCTGCTTTATTACCTGTAGTATTCTGATTATTCATAGTACAGGTTTCCCCCCACAATGGGAATAATCCTAAAAAGGCACATGTGAACCCTAGAATCTTAAATTGGTATGTGACATACAGGGTCATCTATTCTAGTAGATCTCAAACCTGGCTCTTCATCATAATTCCCTGGAAAGCTTTGTAAAAATCAGATCCCCAAACCCAGCTCACAAAGATTCTGGTTTAGTAGTTCTGGGTTTTGGCTGAGAAATCTGTTTTGGTTTTCCTTTTTAATGTTTTGAAAGAAACTATTCTACATAGACATTTAGGAATCATTAATCTGATTCATTCTCCCATCTAATATGGAAATTTTCAGTCCACACTGCTGAGAGCCCCATGTTCAGGGATACCCCAGCTTCATGAGAAAAGATGTCCCTTATAGGAAACTTCCGATTGTCACATCATATTTTTCTACTGACTCAGTTACTTTAAGAATGTTTCATTTAACGTCTTGAAAGATTTTTTAAAGTTTGTCTTTGAGAGAGAGAGAGAAAGAGAGAGAGAGACTGAGAGAGCCAGGTAGGGGCAGTGAGAGGAGAGAGAGAATCCCAAGCAGGCTCCATACTGTCAGCCCATCATGGGGTTCAGTCTCATGAAACATGAGATCATGACCTCAGCCAAAATCAAGAGTCTGACACTTAACCAACTGAGCCACCCAGGTGCCCCTCATTTAATTTTTTTACTAACCATCCTTTGTTAGGGACTGCTAAACTTTCTAAATTTTTCTGTTCCTATAACTGCATATGAAATATTTAATGATCTTGCAAAAAATGTAAATGCATCAGGGGAACTCTATTAACATAATTCTTTAGGGAATTCTTTTAAGTAATTTACAATTTACACTTTACTTAAGAATTTACAATTCTAAGTAAAATTGTGCCATGTGGCCATCCATCCTTAAAGGGTATATATTGTAAATTGGAATATCTTTTATTAAAGTTGACAAGTCTTATACCTTATCTGTTTCAACTACAAAAATATTTGGACATCTTTATATCAGTAATACTGTCAAGCTGGTATCTTCATTGAAGGTAAATCTTAATTATTTCCATTGGTTTTTTAAAATGTAATTTGGATTTATTTACTTACAGTAATTACTATTTTGAATGCTTCTGTAAAAATTCTGCTTCTAAGAAACCACTTTCATTTCACTACTTACAGTCCTGATGTTTAGAATGTGACCTGAATTGAAGATCTTAGACTGTTTAACATGAATAATAAATGACTAGAATAATTTATGAGGGATGCATTTCAAATTAAGTGAATAACAAAGAAATAAAATTTCACATTAAAACATTGAATATAGTCTCCTAAGAAAGATTCATCAGGACTGTATGAGTCCCATGTGGTAATCAGGACTATGTGAAATGGCATAAAAATAAACTTAAGGTAGAGGAAAATAAATTAATTAGATCTGTCATATTTCTCAAGGGGAAGGAAATATATAAAAGAGCATTTACTTTGTGTCTGCACATTAGGAAGGCTAGTTGACTATGCAACTGTTTTCTCTCTTCTTCACATTTTGGGGATATAAATTGATCAGGTGTTCAGCATAAGAGTCTGGAGAAGTTAGGAAATAATTAGACCGGATGAGGCCGCTCATTCACAGATGTCAAAGCATATATAGCTGGAATCCATGTAATGTCTTCACACAGGCTGCTATTTGGATATTGTTTGTCAGTGCAGAGTACAGCAGTTAAAAAGCTGCTTCCTTCCAGGGGACTCCGGAGTCAAGAAGCAGGCTAGGCACCGGGTCATCATTCAGCTGCCAGCCAATGGAGGCAGGGACTGCACGGACCCGCTCTACGAAGAGAGAGCCTGTGAGGCCCCTCAAGTGTGCCAGAGCTACAGGTAATAGAGTTCTAAACAAAACCGTTATAAGCTGTGCACTGAGCACACACTACAAGACCGTTTTCTGTTCGACGATGAGAGAAGGAAGCCAGCGCTGTCCCCCAGGCTCAGTGGAGTCTGTAGGATGTATGGCTGTGCGTGTTATCTCTTGCCTCTTTAAAGTTGCTGCTCCACCACTGGAATTATCTCCAGGGAGACAAACACTTGTGTACGTTTCCAAACTGTATCACTAGGTCTGGGGAATTGGGGAAGTTCCTTATGTTGATAGAAACTATAAGAAATTCAGAAAAGTGGGGGCACCTGGGTGGCTCAGTCTGTTGAGCGTCCGACTTTGGCTCAGCTCATGATCTCATAGCATGTGAGTTCAAGCCCCGCGTGGGGCTCTGTGCTGACAGCTCAGAGCCGGGAGCCTGCTTCAGATTCTGTGTCTCCCTTTCTCTCTGCCCTTCCCCTACTTGTGCTCTGTCTCTCTCTCCCTCTCTCACATATAAATAATAAACATTTTTAAAAATTAAAAAAAAAAGAAATTCAGAAAATGGTTAATAATTATGAAACACAAAAGCAGTTCCATTCCAGATAGAGGAATAGTCTAAGCATGCTTCCCCTGGCTCAAAAGAGCACCTGTTCCTCATATATGCTGGCATTCTGGCTCACAAAATGACATCTTTATTTCAGTGATGCTAACAAGATGTCTGTTCTGTTCATTTGTGGCCACCTCAAGGGAAACTAAGGTGATTCAAGCAGTTTATCATCATGTGGATAATTATTAGGGAAAATTTTCCCCATAACTATGAAAAGAAGGCACCTAACTGAAACTTTAAGCGGTATATCGTTGCAATCTGATGACAAATGAAGCATTAGGACATTAATTGATAGAAGGTGTGATCAAAAATAACTTAAGGTGTATCTGATGGCAAGTCTGCCGTCTTGATTTACCTGTATTTAATGCTGATACGAAAGACGGTTTAATCACATGTTTACTATGAGCACTGCCTGACAACTCTCAGCCCAAACTTATTTCTTTGGGGGATTTGTTTTTGTAAAATGTATTGTAATCGCAGTTTCTGATTTACACCTACATTGTTAACCAAATGATAAAAGGCTCCTGACCTGAATACAGTTTCATAACTTGAATATAAAATAAACATAACTTATTTAAATGGGATGCATCACTTCTAGTACTATAGCTTACACTGATGCCAGTCCTAATCAATAAAAAGGCTAAATGCGGTTGTACTTGAAACTAATGTGAGAAGTATTAACTGTACTTCGCTTTTTTAACACAAGGCTAAGTGCATGGATAGAGTTCATTTCTGTAGAAAGCGACCATGACGGACTCTTGTCTCAACTGCCATAGAAAGTACTTTTATAGTTAATGCTCCTTTTTTCTGTGTCTTGATAGAGATCTAAACTACACTTAGATAGGACTGAACATTTTCAAATAAATTCCCCTTTGCGGCGCTCGGAGTCATGTTTCCGTGCCACCATAGGTCTCTGGTTCGCCTTGTGTGTTTGCTTCCTCTGTGTGAGGCTTCTGTTCTCCTCTTGTAGGTGGAAGACTCACAAATGGCGCAGGTGCCAGTTAGTCCCTTGGAGTGTGCAACAGGACAGCCCTGGAGCCCAGGAGGGCTGTGGGCCCGGACGACAGGCAAGAGGTGAGAGGCCCCATCCCACAGCCGATCGATTTGCTTTTCAGTTCTTCAACGTCGCTAACTTAACCACTAGCTTAATGAGTTTGCCACTTTGATGCTATGCTTAGCAAACAGAGCAGATGTCAGTCTCTTACCACCCATTCTACCTAACACAGGAACATGGAAAATCATCGTTTTAAATTGTGTCCCTTGTTGTTTGACATTAGACTATAACTCCTCTGGTTGAAGTTTTCTTTCATTCCTATTTAAGATAAAACGAGCTCTTGAGAAGCTCATGACTATTGTACCCTGCACCTTGTTTGGGGTTTTTTGGTTAGTTTTTGGATCTTGGTGTTCCATAACAGTTTGTTTGTCACCTTAAGCGTCAATACGATCCTTGGAGTGCCTGGGTGGCTCAGTCGGTTAAGTGTCCACCTTCAGCTCAGGTCATGATCTCACAGTTTGTGAGTTCAAGGCCCGCGCCGGGCTTATACTGACAGCTCGCTACCTGGAGTCTGCTTTGGATTCTGTGTCTCCCATTCTCTCTGCCCCTCCCCTGCTCACATTCTGTGTGTGTGTCTCTCTCTCAAAAATAAATAAAAAACATTAAAAAAAAGAGTCAATATGATCCTTATATCCTTGCCTTTATGTACTATATGGGTGCGTGCATGTAATATAATTGGTTAACTTACCAGAAATTTTCAGCAATGACATCCCTAATGTTGTCATGGCTATGCCCAATTCTATTCATATCCAGTACTGATTTTTAAATGGCAGATTTATTTACTCAAAATCTGCCATATGTGGACTGCAATCTGTCTGCACTACTAGATAATACCGAATCTTGCAGAAATGAGAGATGGAATCATTTCCAACATTTACTGGATAGTATGATTATTTACTAGATACTGTGGGTAATACATTTCAAGCTCTGGAACATGTTGTTTATACTTGTAGCAAGTTCAGTCTTTAGATATTATGATTGTTTTTACTCATATTGACTTATAGCGTGTAGTTCCTGATACATATTTAAAATGTAGCTGAATACATAATTGAATACCCAGCCACCTTTTTTTTTAATTCATACAAATATGTTTTGCCCCTCATTTGTAGTTACGTATGTGATAGTGATCCAAAAGTCTGGGCACACAGAATTCCAGTTTTTGTTGATAGTGATCCTTTACAGTGAAAGGACTGCTTCTTTTTAAGTTTTTTTTTTGTTTTTGTTTTTGTTTTTTTTTACTTAGAAGGAAGGGCAGAGAAAAAGGGACAGAGAGAGAATCCCAAGAAGACTCCACACTGTTACTGCAGAGCCAGACACAGGGCTTAAACTCATGAACCTTGAGATCATGAGCTGAGCTGAAATCAAGAGTCAGGTGCTTGGCTGATTGAGCCACCCAGGCACCCTGGATTGCTTTTTAAATTTGAGATATAAAGCTCCTTTTTGATAAAATCTTCTACTTTTATCATCATCCTTTTAGAAATCTTTATTTGAAACATAAAATTTAGCTTATAAATAATACTAACTACCTAGTGATTTTTAGAACTTTATTTCATATGCTTAATTTTCCTTATTTATCCTCTACCATCAGCAGTGGCTCAAGCATAACTGTCTCTGTTACAGTTATAGAGCCTTAGGTATTTAGAATTGAAAGTCATTTTCCCCATTTCAAACCATTCATCGAGAAATTGAGTGATACAAGGCCTTCTTGTTCTACCTTGCTCATTAGTTCTGAGTCAAGCAAACAACTGCATGCAACTCAGGCCCCACATAGAGTTTATAATATAACAGACTTGAGTAGGGAAATCAGGAAACACGAGTTTTAGTCTCATTCTTTCACGAACACAGGATAAGGCTTGCTCATCCCTTCACCTTCCTGGGTCTCAGTTAATTTAAATGAGGAAAAGAAAAAGAAAAGAGGGTTGGACCAAATGATCTTTCAGGGTTTTTCCACTTTTGATATTCTACAATCTATGCACACGTAATTCACAAGGATCGAAGTGTGAAATTACGTTAGGCAAAACAGATGAATTTCTATAGAACACCACTGGAGGAAATCTGAGATAGGGTAAAAGCAGCACAAGTGTGAAAACAGCTCCAGTTCCAAACTCTTCCTTAACCACTACACAACTGTGGTTCATTCATTTCCTCCCCCAGAGGCTGAGAGCATAACAATCCCCACAGCACTTTGTACATAGTAAGTCTTCCTTCAGTGTTAACTCTTCACCCTTCCTGCTAGGTCATGGCCCCAGGGAATGTGCACAGAGGTCATTGTTGGCATAAATGCAACCATTTTAACATGGGCCTTTTGGTTTTTGACACACAATCTGCATAAAGACTGTTCTTTCTGTGATTACTGGCAATCATCTCATATCCA